>NC_134732.1:15270368-15573398 GCF_049634645.1 Pelodiscus sinensis | reverse complement strand
TCCTTTGGGGGGGATGGAGGAAAAAAAGAGAAAAGAAAAACAATGAATTATGAGCACCGAAGTATTAGTTTTGAGAATAAAACAATATTTAAAAGAATATAAATAAGGTCAAATTTAGGCCTGCTTGCCTATTTACCTCTAAACTATCCCCGAGTTCTTCCTCACTCTTAGAAAGTACGTGATACCTTGTCTGCTTCCTCTTTCCTAATCAGAACGCAGACAACATACTCCATTACATTCATTATCCACACTATGAGAAAGTATTTTACATTAGCTATTGAAATGCCTTCCACTCATCCAAACAGAGAAGAGAATCAAAGCAAAAGCTGCTTAATAACTTACCTGAGCCAAATATGGCCATTGGAGCAGACCGCCTGTTTGCGATCTGTGAATGGCAAGATCTCTTTACACAGGCTGCAATGTTCTGGGAAAGTCTGTTTGTTCATTTTCTTTAAAATATGTCCAATCAGCACCTGGGAACACATGGCAGTCAGCACTGTTTATACGAAAAGACATTGCCTGTTGAAAGGTGGAGAATCTCACAGGATGGCATGATTTCAGAACAAAATACAAGATGCAAAAATCCAATCCACCTAATTGAACTCAAATAAAAGAAAATGCAACACAGATACATAGTGCTGTAGTAGAGATGAACTGATTTATTCTAATCCACATGCTAATTATGCAACCCAATAGATTTAACTTCCTAACCTCACATATAATTGAAAGTAATACAGGGTGGACTTCATGAGTGGCCTCAAAAGCAGGAGTTAGCTAGACCAAGGGGAGGTCTACTCCCAGGCTCCCCTCCAAGCCCTGGCACGGCCTCCTGGCCCCGGCTGCACTCTTGACCCTGGCCAGTCCCCCAGCCGCTGGACTACTGGCCAACCCCCACCACTAGCCACTGAGGCTCTCTGTGGTCCTGCCAGATCACAGGTGTTGCTGGTCTCCAGAGTCTCAGATTTTAGAGATTCAAACTATACAGATTTTTTTTTTTTTTTGAAAAAAAAAAAATCAGGATTTTTGGTGACTTGAAAGAAAATACAACTTGGACTTGCGATCCATTTATTAGACCACGTTAGAGATCATCAAAGTTACTGCATAATGCTTTTTTAAAAAAATAGTCTCATGGCTATGACAATGGAGGAGTCTGAAGTGCTGTTATTTATGAATCTGATGAGTTTGTTTTAGCAATCACTGTCGTAAATAAAATACATATAGCAGTGCCACTGAAATCCAAAGTATTTGGTCAAATTTATATCATACTTGTCATTTACAGTTTACCTTTGACATTTCAACTGATACAAGTCATGTCCCTAAGTTAGTGAAGAAATATTTTAGGCAGTGACAACAATCATGACTGACGGAGGTTCATAATAAAATTAACGAATTATATATACTTCTAAAGCCCAGAAAAAGAAGCTATTCTGTCTAAAAGATGTGAAGGGCAACCTCCCTTTCTTTCAGGTTTTTTTCAATTCATAGTAATTTGAGGGTGCCAGTAGACCACAGCTGTGTTGACAAAATATTCGCCAGTGAAATATTAAAGGCCACTCAAAATCTTGAGCTGGCACACACTGTTCTGGGCTGCTTGTTTACAGCAGTACTGAAGACTACACTGGTTTTGTACTTGTTTCCAAATGCAATTAAAGAGATTGATTTTGATCTTTGAAGCCTAAATGATGCAAGGCTTCAGTTACTGTGCAGAGTTTGGGGATCATATGACACCACCTTGTTCAGTTTCAAATAGGGATGTGAAAGTAACTGTGTACACTTTTTCAGCAGTTACACGTTTACTTGCAAACACATTTTACCATCCCTAGTCCCAGAGGGCAAGTCTAAACTGCAAAGAAAAACCAATGGTTGGCTTGTGCCAGCTGACTCAGCATGGGCTGCAGTGCTGTTTCACTGAAATGTAGACTTCTGGGAGCCCCCCATCTTTCAGAACCCAAGAGCTCAAGTTCCAGTCCAAACCTAGAAACCTACACTGCATTGAAACAACCCTGTAGCCCAAGCACGGCAAGCCTGAGTCAGCTGGCATGGATCAACTGTGGGTGTCTAATCGCAGTGTAGATATACCCTAAATCTGAACATCTTGCAGCAGACCATTCTCAGTAGAGTCTCTCTTGCTTCCCTTCTTGGTCTGCTACCACACCCATTTGTTAACTTCATTACGCAGCATAAGGAACACAGTTCAAGAAAAAGCATGAAAAAACAGAGTAAGCTCTGATGGGTATTTTTGTTTTCAGGACTGGTGACAGACTGGACATTGATCTTGTATTTAAAGATTTACAGCAGAAGGGAGAATTGTAAGTTTGGGGCATGTTCTTATCAGTGCTTGGATGCAGCAACGTATTTAGTTATGTTTAATATTTTCAAGAATATAATTGTACCCAGAGATTCAGACAACGAATACACATTTTACAAATCAAATACTGAAGTATCTTTAAGACATAATTTAAGTCAATGATTTGTTTTCAGTTTTCACAATGTTTTATTTTGTCATTTCTAAAGACTCTCAAACCTGATGTTTTTCTTGACTTCACAACAGCACGAAGGAAAGTGGGTTTAAAATCAGCCAAATTTATCATTTAAAATGAACACTGACAATATTTTATATAAAACATTTGTATTTAAGAGCTATCATTACTGAAGTCTGTTGAAGAATTAAAATCTTGAAGCTATACTACAACTGATTGGGTTGGGGAGGACTCCATTTTAATTTAAATAAATTAAGTGGTAGATAAACTTAACCAGAGGGGGGGAAAAAAACAAAGATGCCTTCTTATACAACCACATTCTTTCAGCTCATTTAATAATTGTGAAAGTGATTAGAGGTCTGTCCTCCTCCACAATTTACTCACCCCAGCAGAAATTTAAACAATTCCTTATTATGCCTGATGCAAATTCTAAAGCGTGTCTTCAGATTTCCCACATACAATACCACCCACCATCCTCAGTTAGAAAGGTAGGCAACTAATCTCCAAAACAGATACAAGTCAGCTACTTTACAAGCAACCCTCCACATTTGCCCCCCAAAGCAGTAAACTGAGAATGGAGAAGACCATGGATTTTGTGGTATGGAATTCCAAAAATATACACATGCACTTACTCGTGCTGTTCTGTCATCATAGCCTTCATCAGACATTAAGAAATCACATACTCCTCTGGTAGGAATGCTGGTGTTCTCTGTAATCCATGTATGCAAGTAAACTTCTCCCAACACCCTCTTCATGTGTTCCCTTGTCAAGTGCATTTCTACTGCTTCAATTTGTGCCTGTATTTCAAGGAGCTTCTCTTCCATTGGCTCATGTCCTACTATATCACTAGAGTGGGCAAGAGTGTCATCTGCTGGGTCACCTGCATCTGTTCCTTTGCTCACTTCACACAAACTCTGCTTGCTGGCCTGTTTTGACGTTCCCTCTTCTTGATGATCATCCTCAGTACTGCCCATTCCAGGGGAATCTGATATTAATATTTTTGTGTCTTCATGTGAAGGCCTCCACATGATCTCAGAAGGAGTTTTCTGCATTGACTGGTACAAAATTCTCAAGAGGAATAGCTTAAAACGCCAAAAGTAAGTTGATCCACAGCTCTCAACCTTTTTATCCAAGGCTTCTTGTAAGAACTGAGGGATATGCTTATCTTTTAAAATCTTCCAGCGCACAAGGTCTGTCAGGTCCACTTGTCTAAAAAGATTCTGGACAGAAGATTCCAGGAGCTGAGCAGCCGCCTCCTCAAATGTTTTGAGAGTTACAAACTGAACTAAATAGTTTTTGTTTACAGGGTGAAGGCCGTTGGTCATTCCCTCTGTTGTAATAACTGCTAGGTATGCACCACATGGGCTTACGGCTATCCCGTGAGTCCGCACAGAGCCAAACACTTCCGACAGCTTAATAAGCTGATGCTCAAACTTTAATGCAACATCTGTGAAGATGGGAATAAGTTGCCTTACCTTTCCATCACTTGAGCATGTGTATACTGTGCCATTTTGTTTGTCTGCAGTCATGGATACAATTGGTAAAGAATGAAGCCCTGTTACATGGGAATTATGGACATTCAGACCTGCTTTGGATATCAAGAGAAGACACCAAAACACATAAGATCCTCTTGCAGCCACCACTAAGCTACAGCTGCATTTTTGATAAGGATGGTAGAGAGGAATACATTTGATACTCTGTACGGGCAACTGATCCATTTCTTGCCATAAGACAACTGGTTGTCTAAGTGTAAAGTAGCCTTTAACTGCTTTTAAGTTAACAGGAAGGATTTTAACTGGTCCAAAAGCACTCCCTACAATGAGTCCACTCATCTTTCGGTTGTTGTGTTCATATTCCCACCAAGACAAGACGCTAGGGGAATTTATTCCTGACTCTATGGTATTGCACGAAGTAATGGATTCCTTACCCACAAAAGGAAGCTGAAATTGCCAAACTGCAATGTTTCCATTTTCAAAGAGTACGGCTAAGAGTACACTGCCAACATCTCGGCATTCGTTGTTGTGTTTCACCTGTTGGGTGGTGCAGATACCGGACCACTCCATACGAACTGGAGTCTGCATGCTATGCCGTCTCTGAAATTCTGCAAAGTCCCCTAGATCTCCTCTGGGGGCCTCAAGCTTAGAAAGTTTGTAACTGTTTTCATACAGACGCTCTCCATAAATCTCTGTCAGATCAACCAGCTGCACCCACTGTAGTCTGTTGAGGTTAGCATGGATGGTTAATCTATTGTCCATAGTTAGAGCTGCTAGAAGGCATCTTCCATTAGCATCACAGCCCAGTGGAGACCAGCAGGAATATTTGAATCCTCGCATAGGTGGAAGTGACTTTCCTTCAGGGTTGAATACTCTATCTAGCATAAAGGTTTGACTAACAGTTGGATCCTTAGAGCTTGCAAACTTTTCCTTACATTCTGCAACCTCCTTTTTTGAACCAACCTGAAACAGAATAAGTATTATTAAAACACAATTTTATAAAAACATTTCCTAACAGTATTTTAGTGGTACTATTACCAAAAAAAAATCAATTCTATACTCTGTGTCATAGGGGAGAGAGGAAGGAGAGAAGGATTTTAGCTTCCATTAAAATGGAAGACAGAAGGCTGAAAGTCTGGCCCCTCTGTTAAGCAAATATGATGGTGTGAACTTCAGCATGTGTGTCCAGCAGTTGAAAGGTACACACAAATTAAAATGAAACTCTTCTTTATACTGAACAAAAGAGGAAAACCCAATTGCAAATGTGTCATTTCTGCTAGACTCATCATATGGCCTCTCATACCTCCAAACGCAAACAAATCTCAAATCTGAAAAGCAGCATGCAGTAATATACCTACTTACTGGCATAAATGTTTTTAAACACATCATGAGTACAGATGCAACAAATTTACCAATAGCTACTTCCCTCCTCCAATATTGCTGCATTAGCCCCAAATGTTGAGTATTCTTCTGAAATAGCATCTTTACACTCTAAATTTAATTAAAGAGACATACTAGAAAATAAAAGCAAACCAATCAGTTTATGATCAAAAACTTGTAGACTAAACAACGTAATTGATACAATATTGCTTCCATCAACTTTCCTACTATAACCCTCCCCTTGACAGTTTATTCTCTCTACAAATTACAATAAAGTCTCCAAACTCACTTAATCCTGTGCATCATCTAACACTGCATAAGGGAAGGTCACATGCATAATTCTTGAGCGCCTGCAAAGGTTTAAAATGATTGTCAATTTTGGATTTGGAAGGGTCACGGTCTTAGCCTACAGGGCATGTTAACTTTGGAGTTTTGGCCTTTCTCCAATGTACTGAGCAGGGATTACATATATATTAAGTATCGGATAGGTACCAAAGATGTTAACATTTAGTCAACTACACAATTAACCAATAAACCTGGTCTTATCAGTTAATCCTGTAGACTACACGCACTCCTCCCTCCCTTGCTGCCTATGGCGGGGGAGAGCTTGTAGTTGGGGAATCCAGAACTGGACACAATACTCCAGATGTAGCCTCAACAGAGCTGAATAAAGGGGAATAATCAAATCTCTAGATCTGCTGGCAATGCTCCTCCTAATGCAACCTAATATGTCATTAGCCTTCTTGGCTACAAGGGCACACTGTTGACTCATATCCAGCTTCTCATCCACTGTAATCCTCAGGTCCTTTTCTGCAGAACTACTACTTAGTCAGTAGCCCCCCAGCCTGTAACAATGCTTGGGATTCTTCTGTCCCAAGTGCAGGACACTTGTCCTTGTTGAACCTCATCAGATCTCTTTTGGCCCAATCCTCTAATCTGTCTAGGTCACTCTGGAACCTATTCCTGCCCTCCAGTGTATCTGTCTCTCCCCCTAGCTTAGTGTCATCTGCAAACTTGCTGAGGGTGCAATCCACCTCCTCATCCAGGTCATTAATAAAGATGTTGCACAAAACCAGCCCTAGAACCGATCCTTGGGGCACTTAGCAGAATGACTACAGCCAAGAAGAGTGAAGTCTCTATCTGTCCCTAGGATTGATTCTCCTGGTCATAGTTGAGACACATTGATAGAAACTTGCACCTCTGTTTTATCTGTTCTGTGATAAACAGACAACTTAAGTTTGGGGAACCTGTCAATATTTTTATGTTCTCAGTTGCATTGCAAATGAAAAGGAGAAATTTACAATCTCAAAATGCAGTTATAGTTGTCTAAGAGGCTACAAAACAGTTCTAAATCCACTAAAAGCCAAATACATGCAAATTGAGGGAGGGGAAAAGGAGGAAATCTTTAAAGTAAGAGTTTGACTTGCATCTATCAGTTTCAGATTTGATAGAAAATTATAAGCACAGTCTCACTAGGCCTGTTTCAGCCTGAAACGGTCCTGATGTCATATGAGCAGTTCCTGCTTCTCAGCAATTCTAGAATGTTTTAGGTTGTGCCTGTTAGCAATGTTAGATAACGTGTAATTGAATAGTCATGTAACTGCATCAAATTTTAGTGGTTACACAATTATTCGATAGTCCCCAGGGGCAAGGCCAGCAGCCAGTGCACTCCCTGCCCCACTTCTGGGGAGCCTTCTGCCACTCTGTGCTATTGCTTCTGTATCAAGAGACAGCAACACGCTGGGAGGGGGGGGTGGAAAAGAGGAAAAAGACGCTCCATTGCTTGCAGGGAGCCGGCTTAAAAGCCTGTGCTTCATGAAAGGATGTGGACGCAATGGAGAAGGTCCAGCTGAGGGCAACCAAAATGATAAGGGGGCTGGGGCACATGACCTATGAGGTGGTTTGTTTAGTCTGCAGAAGAGAAGAGTGAGGGGGTATTTGATAAGAGCCTTCAACTTCCTGAAGGGAGGTTCCAAAGAGGATGGAGAAAGGCTGTTCACAGTAGTGATTGATGGCAGAACAAGGAGCAACGGAATCAAGTTACAGTGGGGGAAGTCTAGGTTGGATATCAGGAAAAACTATTTCACTAGGAGGGTGGTGAAGTACTGGAATGGGTTACCTATGGAGGTGGTGGAATCTCCATCCCTAGAGGTTTTTAAAACTTGGCTTGACAAAGCCCTGGCTGGGATGATTTAGTTGGCACTGGTCCTCCCTTGGGCAGGGGGCTGGACTTAATGACCTCCTGACGTCTCTTCCAGTTCTATGATTCTAAGTGTGACACTAGCGGTGTGGAAGATCTTAAACAGGAAAAGACTTGCTGCAATCTTATGTGTATTTCATATCTGTATCTCTCATATACACAAGCAGGATTGGGGTCCTTCTGCACTACATCCTACATAAAACAGATACTGTCTATAATATCCCTGATCCATTGTCTAAGAAATCTACTTTAAACAACTGAAGTTGCACTTGAGATTACTCACCATCAATGTGCAATAACCCTGGGTTTTATAATCTATGCCTTTCCCATTTAAATTCAATCCAGTTATTTATATGAGGGTCTAGAAAGCCATTTTAAAGGTTTCAGAGGGGTAGCTCTGTTGAAAGCTCATGGTTCTATATATTTTTGTTAGTCTCTAAGGTGCCACTTATTGATTTTAAAGTTTTGTTTATGGAATTTTGCATCAGTGAAGATGCACTGCAGTTTACCTCAGTTTGAAACAGAGATGTAAAATCCTGTTTAATCAGTTAACTGGGATTTCAACCCCTGTCAGTTAACCATAACAGGTAAAGGTAGTGCTTCAGGGTTAACCATTCATATTCCCAGTTTTAAACTGCTGCAAATATTGGGGCATTGCATCTTTAACAGGAGAGGTTTACATTTGTGTAGCTACATTGCTGCAAAAATCCAAAATGTAGACGAGTCCTAAAACAGCCAAGGATTTCAAGCTTAAATCTTTATTTGCTAGCAATCAGATAAACAGAGTCAATGAACTCATCAGTCATACAGGTAGAGACTCACTTAGGACACACATTAAAAATTGTTTTCAGTCAACAAATAGCATACAATATAGGAGATCGCAAGGAGACCGATTGTAGTTAACACATCCACCCCAAACAAGTCCCAAGATAACATATCTGATATTAGAAGCTTCGGGGAGTAGCTGACTTAGTCTGTACAGGATAAACTTAAAAAACAACAAATAGTCTGGTAGCACTTTAAAGACTAACAAAAACAACATGTAGATGTTATCATGAGCTTTCGTGGGCATAGCCCACTTCTTCAGATGACTGGAGTAAAACTCTCAAGTTGTCTTTTCAAGGTGCTGAAGATGAGGTTTGAAAGGTTAGGAGTGACTGTTTCACAAAAAGCGTATGCCCACATGCAATAGGAAAATAATACACACAAGTGTCCTATGTGTACTCGTTTGAGAACGCACAGATTGCCTGATTTTACCCATATAGTTGCTATTGACACATTTAGTGCACTGGATGAAATAAATCTATTATTGTCACATATGTATTTAGTACATTCTTTCCCAATGCACTTCTAGATGACAATGTATTCTGCTTAAATTCAACACTCTTCTAGTTCACCAAGTACTAGAGTAGAACGGAAGCTGATTTGTAGTCTCATACAAGACTGACATCAGCTAGTGTCTGTAAAATTTAGCTGTAATTACAGGTTTTTTTCAGATGCATGGTAGTTGCACACTGAAACTGAAATAATTTCACTTAGACACTCCTGTGCTAAGCACACGTGTAGTTTTTGATTGTGTATTAGTGCCTCTAATTCTAGATTAGAAGTTTTACTTTCTGGTTTTCATGCACTATAAATAATGCTTTAACAGAGGTATAAATACGTTACAGGTAATTTTAAAATCTGAAATAAAGTTTAACTTTTGCAAATCCTGTTTTAGTTTTCTTTTAAAGAAAAAGTGGCTCTGAAAATAAATAACTATGAAGGCTCAAGATATATCTAAGGTAATTTTTTTCTTTAAAATAGTATTTATGTTTAAAGCACTATGCTACATTACACAGTTAAACAAGAACACACTGAAATGTGCCCTACGTAAAATGAAAGAAGAAAAAGTATTACCTTCCCTAGACCTGAAGAAAAGCTCATATACTGAGCACAAGAAGCCAGAAAGCTAAGTTAGTCCAATAAAAATCATCTCACACACATTCTCCCTCTAGTATAGGCAAAGATGCATTCAGTTTACTCTAGGAGCTGCTCCAAGAAGCAAACACCAAAGCAAGAGTACTTTTTTTTAAACGAGTAAAATTTAGAATATTCTGCATACTACTTTTGCATGGCACTGATTCACAGACGGACTCAGTGAATATACCAGCAACAATGTGTAGTGCCACATACAAATGAATACTGATTCAAACTAAAACCCTGTTCTTCCTTCTGGGCACAATGGCTTTGTATCGCCTATGAGTTATCCCAGGGTAGATACTTCATTTTCCGGTAATGAATCCTTATCTGGATTAGCCTGGATCTGAGAAACAGCGGAGGTGGAGTCAGGGTGTGAGAAACCCCAGTTGTAAACAAAGCCACATGTACTCCAACTCAGGGCAACCTCAGGCAGCAGCGGTAGGGAGGGGACTGGATGAGGGACGGGGCCAAGAGCAAGGAGAAGGGCGGCCCTTAGGGGGGACCCCATCGCTCTGCTGGGTCAGCGACAGTGGTGTGGCCGCGAGCAGACCTCAAGGAGCCTCGCCATCAGCCTACCTCCCCTTTGGGGGGGGGGGGGCGGCAAGGCGACAATCAATGTCCCGATCTGAAGCCGAGTCTGAGGGCTGAGAGCGAAGGGGACGGAGAAAACACAAGGGCGCCCGTGGGGAGGGGGCGGCGCTCAACGCTGCAGCCCGCGGCCGGGAGAGGGGCACGAGTCTCTCCCCAGCCCGGGGGTCCTGGGCCGTCCCCAGGGCAGAAGAGGAGGGTCCCCAGGCGCCCTCCGCCGCCTCACCTTGAGCTGGCAGCCCGCGGCGGGCGCGGGCACGGCCGTGCGGTGGATGACCAGCTCCTGCCCGCCGCTGTGGATGTCGCTGAGCTGCTCCAGCACGGCGATGCTGCGGGCCGTGCTCACCGACACCCGGTGGTCCTCGGACCAGGCCAGCGGCTCCAGCCCGCTCACGCCGTGCTGCAGCCGCACGGCCGGCTCCCTCCGCACCGCCGTCAGCCGGAACCCCGCGCTGGGCCCCGCCGACGCCGACTCTTCCGCCGGCGACTCGGGGCTCGCCGGCGGCTCTTCCCCGCCCGAGGAGCGCGCGGGACTCCCCCCGCTTCCAGCTGCCTCCGCCGCCGCCATCTTACCACCGCCGCCGCCTCAGAGGCCGCTCGGGGCGCACTGCGCATGCGCCGCGCCCAGCGAGACCGCGACCATCAAGGACCCCTGTTTAGTGTTGGTATGGGGTGGCCAACCGACTGCCTGAGTGAAACCCCCTTTCCGTTCTGCGCCCAGAGCAGGGGGATGGATGAGAGAGCAGAGTGGATAGAACCTTGAGGCACGGTCGTAGTGCCTGAAGGGGAGTGATATTATCCATAACAGTGATCAATAGCGATATTGCATGGGGGCTATCATTATAATAAACAACCACCATACGTATTAATCGTGCGTGTTGAACTAATATCCCTCTGAAATAATAATCCAACATGATGCATGGAAGAATTTACAATAATGTCAACAAGTGTTATGACACAATAGGAGGGGTTTAATTAATACTGTGCAGCTGTGTACTTAAATAATGTTACTATATTGTACATAATACCTCAACAGTAATTACTGTTATGGCATTAAAGCTGGGACATTAAGCCCTGCAATGCAGAGTCCTGTTAGTTGTGTGTTTGTACAGTGCCATAGCTCCCAGAACTCTAGGGCACAGGTCTATGAGTGGAGTAGCTGGGTGCAATACCAATAAATAATAATAAAAATAAAATGCGGTGTTCTTGCTGAACCCAAGTGAAATCCAAATGAAAAGGTTTTGCCTGTGGAAACTACTCAGGATTTGGTACAGCTGAATCCTCACTCCCTGACAAACTCACAGCCTTTCCTGCAATCAATAGGTCTTAGTAGGGTATGTGGCCTGCTACCTGTCCCCACCGAAGATTCTTGGTGGCCTAATGGATTTATGCTGTAAACCTGTCACCAATCCTTTGTCCTGGGGCTATTGGAAAGCTGTACACAGGGATATTTACAGTGAAATGCATTTTAATTCCTTTGAAATACATGGGATCGGGAGAGATTTTTTGGAGGGTTTAATGGAGGGAAAAAGCAAATATTTGGATTTAGGATTGTATTGTCATTAGGGACCTGTTTTAAAGCTGTTTTCTATGTAAAGACGGATTTTACTCTACAAATTTAAAAGTCAATATTTAAGAATCTCATTAATCATTTACTTTGCAAAAAAAAAAAAGCCTTTTCAATTCTCCCTTCCCTAGCTTGAGAATTTAAAATGTCTCATTGGTACAGCAAAATATCCTTTCTCACAAAAGAGAGAAAGAGACTTTAAACATTGCCCTTAACATTACATCCCTCTTCTCTCAGTAAGGACGTAAGTCAGAGAAAAAAAGTGCTTTGCTGTTTAGGGGACTTTGCAAGACAGCTATGTTTGGGGTCCTTCGCTGCAGCTGGGTAGGTAGTGGGGTAGCACATGTGGAGTGTGGTGCTGTAGCTAAGTTAAGCTCTGCCTTGGTGTAGCTGCAGTCGCATGGCTGACTCTGTGGAGTAGTGTCTTTCAGTGCTGTTTTTTTATTGCAGATTAAAGTATCATCAAAAGCTGTGTATTAAGCCATGGAGGCAGACGAGGGATTGATTCTCAACGTGAGCTCTCTGCCTTCCCCATATTTTCACCATTCTGCAGGACACAAGAAGTTCCCCAAGACACTGCCCAACAAGGACAAGTGGGTATGTCTAGTTCTTCCTCTAAGTCTTGTTCAACTTTTTTTCAGTTTAAATCAACTATTTCAGAAAAGAATTCAAATGTGATATTATAAATACAAGCTTCTTGTGCTTTGGGACAAGTCCCCACTCCTTTTTTAAAGATTTGAAATGTTAATTATAATTAACTTCTTTGTTACTGGATCTTCTGTACCCCAAATCCCTCCATCCTTAGTAAGAGTGATGGGATCCTGGTTCAGAGGAAGGAGTGGTTCGGATAAGTGAGGCTTGAATTAGGGATCATATGTGAATTTCTCTGAAGCCTTCTGACTCAGCAAGATACAGTAGGACTTCAGTTCTGGGTCTCAGCAGTATTTCATTGTTTAGTTCTGCTGAGTTGACTAGCTTTGAGGAAGGGGTCTACCATCTGGGGGAAAAAGGGTATCAGAAGTAGACTTTGGAGCCTGATCTTAGAGTAGGGGTGTGGAACCTTAGGCCTGGAGGCTGGATGCTGATTTTTCTTTGGGTCACTGGCCCCCAACCCAGAAAAGGTTCCCCACCCCTGTCTTAGAGGATCTTGCTGGTTCAGCTTCCACTGATTATGCAAAGATTTTGGTCTTCGTGGTACTTTTGGATAATTGAGGTTGCACTGTAGCTGCTTACAGATGGACTTCCATGATAAATCTCTTATTTTCAGTTGCTGGTAACTTTCTCAGAAATTCTGCTTTTGGGATTGAGTCTTTCTATATTTTGTCTCAGTCCAAAGATGAATTTTATATTACACTTGAACCTCTGTAATCCTAGTGTCCCTGATCTGGGAACACCCATAGTTTAGACCCTATCAGGGGGGCAGAAGAAACTGCTCTGTGCCCTGTTGTTCTCCCTTCCCCTAAGCTGGCTTTTTCCCCTGCTGCTCCCATAGCCACAGAGGCTGGGAGGGGCAGGTGGTGCTTAGTCACATGTGCCCCTGGTAGTGGAGCACTATGTAAGAGTCCCTCTTCCATTCCCCTCATGCCCAGTCCCCACACCCCATTCCTCTCATGCATCCATCTTCCCTCCCAGACCCTTCACCTTCACCCAAGTGTGTTTCTGCATGCTCCTTGCCTCCTTCCTTTCCAGATCCCACACCCCCACCACTCTTCATTATGGTGAACACCCAGGCTACGTCTACAATGGCCCCTTTTCCGAAAGGGGCATGCTAATTTTAAACTTCAGAATAGGGAAATCCGCGGGGGATTTAAATATCCCCGGCGGGATTTAAATAAAGATGTCCGCCGCTTTTTTCCGGCTTGTAGATAAGCTGGAAAAAAGCGTCTAGACTGGCCCGATCCTCCGGAATAAAGCCCTATTCCGGAGGATCTCTTATTCCTACTTTGAAGTAGGATTACAGGGGCACATGTGACGCTGTTTTCCGGCTTATCTACAAGCCGGAAAAAAGCGGCGGACATCTTTATTTAAATCCCGCGGGGGATATTTAAATCCCCCGCGGATTTCCCTATTCTGAAGTTTAAAATTAGCATGCCCCTTTCGGAAAAGGGGCCAGTGTAGACGTAGCCCCATGGTCCAGAAAATTCCATAATTCAGCAGAGCCTATTTCTCAAGGTAGTAAAGAGAGATGGAGGCAGCTTGTTTCTCAGAAGTAGCAAAGGGGCAGGGGATGGGAGCCAGTGTCTGTGGAGAGAGAGGCAGCAGCATGGAAGGTGAAGGGGGCAGGCAGGAGCCAGTGCACACAGGAAGCCAGATTTGCCCCCGCTCTTTCCTGCCTCCCACAGAGGCAGCAGTGTGGAGGTTGGGGAGGGAGGTAGACGGGAGCTGGTGCTCAGTGGGAAGCCAGCTCTCAATGAGCATTAGCTCCCACAGAGCTGACTGTCCTCCTCATTACTGCCTGTAGGGAGGGAGGTCAGGCGGTACACATGGAAAGCTGACTGTGCATGCTGGCTCCATGGAACCGCATTCCCTCTCCTCTACTCCTCGCACTGCTGCCTCTGTATCAGAGGTAGCAGAGAGAGACGGAGGGTCAGGTGGGAGCTGGTGCTTGTGGGGAGCCAGCTTTTAAACCAGCTCCCTGCAAGCACCGGCTCCTGCCTGCCCCCTGCGTGTAAACACGTAACTGCTGAAAAATCCCCCCTTTGAATTCAACAAAGCGCATTTGAAGAATAGAGAATCGTAGAATACTAGAACTGGAAGGGTGCATCTACTCAGCACCCTTACTTCAAAATAAGCTATGCAATTTGCACTACACAAATTGTGTCGTTTATTTCAAGATAATTTTGAATTAGCTTATTTTGCAACAAATTTTAAAACAACACACTATTCTAAAATGTCCCTTAACCTTCATGCAATGAGTTTACAGGGACATCAGAATAGCGAGCCCATTATATTTCAGTATAACAGGCTTGCTCTTAAGACGCAGAACAGCTATTTCAGGATACTGGAGGTATCCCAAAATAGCTCCATAGTGTAGACGTAGCCAAAGGGACCTTGAGAGGACATCAAGTCCAGTCCCCTGCCGTCACAGCAGGACCAAGCACCATTAGATCATCCCTGATAGATGTCAGTCTAATCTGCTCTTAAAAATCTCTAATGGTGGAGATTCCACAACCTCCCTAGGTAATTTATTCCAGAGTTTAGCCACCCTGACAGGAAATTTTTCCTAATGTTCAACCTAAACTTCCTTTGCTTCAGTTTAAGTCCATTGTTTCTTGTCCTATCATCAGAAGTTAAGAAGAAGAATTTTTCTCCCTCCTCCTTGTGACACCTTTTTTTAGGTACTTGACAGCTGCTATCATGTCCCCTTTCAGTCTTCTCTTTTTCAAACCAAACAAACCCAGTTCTTTCAGTCTCGCCTCATAGGTCATATTTACTAGACCTTTAATCATTGTGTTGCTCTTCTCTGGAACTTTAATATGGAAGATGTAACTTCTAATATGTAAGATATTGGACAATATTTAATAAGATGCTGCGGGTAGAGAAAAAGAAACGTACAGTCTGCTCAAGACTTCTGTCAGCCTATAGGAAATAGGGGACGGACCCTCAATAGATATAAATTGACACAGTTCCATTGAAGTCATCAGAGCTACATTGATTTACACCAGGTGAGGAGCAGATAAGGAGTTGATGTTTTGTAAAGGCTGATATTATTGAAGAAAGAAGGACAAAACTTATTAAAGTACTTGAGAGGCAAGTGCAGAGGAGGACGCAGGGAATATTGTAGAATGAAATCAGGAATGAGGAGGGGGGAAATGTAAGGACAAGCAGAGAAAAAGGATAGAGGACCCCACTGTAGTAAGGTGAATTAAAAAGTTTTCAAGTACGAAAATCACCTTGACTGACTAGGACATGGATGAGATATTGAAGGACAGTTAGGGATGGAAGAAAGTTAAATTAATTGTATGCCTCAGTATTGGGAGAAGAATATGGGGTGAGCAAAGACATTTCCCAGGGGAAGCAGAAGGAATTTCAAAAGAAATTAGAATTAATACAGAACCAGGAATAGAGAGATCAGAATTAACCCGCGTTAATCTAGGGTTACCATACATCCAGTTTTTCCTGGGCATGTCCTCATTTTCACTTGTTAAATCTCTATCCAGCCAACTTTTTTAAATGGCAAAAAATGTCCAGGATTTTGCCCTGCAAAGGGAGCGGGGAGGGGGTGTCAAATGGACCATTCAGATCCATGCACCCGGATCATTCACAACCGCTCTGTGCACGCACCCCAGCACCTGGAGGGAAAAGCTTGTGGCTTTGGTGGCGGCTCCGATGAGACCCAGGGCAGGTCCGATGTGTGTGGGGGGGAATTTGGCTCCTCCTATGGAGTCACCATTTTACCCTCCGCCCTGCTAAGTTATGTCCCCAGTTCTGCAGGTGGGATGGGGCATTGAGTTAAATCAGGGGCTCTGGAGGCGCCTGGCTGTGTGGGAGGGTGAGGGCATTGGATTGGAGTGGGGGAGGGGGGGCTGTTCTCTTATTGTTTAACAGCACAATTCATTGCGATTAATTTTTTTAATTGCTTGACAGCCCTAATTAAAATAATTGTAATTGTATTAATCTCTGCTTTGAAGAATGTGAACAGGTCCAGTTGCAAAATCAAACTCACTTACTTATATCTGGGCATAAAGGGTCCAGTAGGAAGAGATGTTACTCTCTAGGGTCTTGCACACCAGGTAAGTAGGGTATAATCTTGCATAGTTAATCTTTACACACTAATCCATCCTGGTTTTTTGCTGTCACCGAAGCAAACAAAGGTTCCGAAAAGGAAGCTTCAGCAGGCAGATGAAGGCACACCTTTCAAGCGGAAACGCAAGTTGTCAGCGTCCCCAAACAAGAAATGC
The DNA here is from genome assembly GCF_049634645.1 of Pelodiscus sinensis. Lineage (NCBI taxonomy): Eukaryota > Metazoa > Chordata > Testudines > Trionychidae > Pelodiscus > Pelodiscus sinensis. Next base: position 15,556,827 of record NC_134732.1, on the reverse strand, counting down.
ACCAAGGAGGCCAACATCTGCATGAAGGGAAATTTGTCGTCAAAATCTCCGAAGAAACCCTCGACTGACCGACAGAACGAGAGCCTAAGCAGCAGACCTTTCATTAAGACATCATGTCTTTTTAAAAACAATCCTGAGATTCCAGAAATTCACAGGTATTTTAAAACAAACAACCCTCCCCCCACTAAAAGGCTGTTGATTTCTCCCCCTTATATGTACAAAGCATGAGGGTTTGTCCTCTACCCCTCTCCTCCCTCCCCCCCCATGTACATACAGTTCCATCATCCATCTAGTATGATGGTTTTCAGCCATTTCTTGACCAGGTTCCCCCTCCCATGTACCTTAGTTCTGTTTAGGCTCCTTCTCCTATCTGGGAAGGCTTAAGAGCCTATGTAGACTGCAATAGGAATGGTAGGGTAGCTATGATCCCCACCACCATGCTAAGAACCTATGATGTAATAAAACAAAGATCCTGATTGTGCTTTCCCTGAAGTAAGAGTTTTGCATTGAATTAAGGAGGCAGATGCAAGAATTGGATCTAGGATTGGTTGATATTTTCAAAAGACTCATGGCTGAGAGTGATCTCAAAGCACTCAAATAGTCGGTACCTGTCCGTAGATTTATAACACTGTAGCATGGAGACCATCCTCATTTAAAAGCTTTGTCCTGTGCATTTAACCTAGAAATAGAATAAATTATTTCTTGGATGTCCTTTATAATCCCATCTCTTTTGGTGGAATAGACACGTAGGAGCTGGAATATTATAATAGATTTCCTACTGCTGTTAGCAATATACTGGCTCAATAGTTTTCCTTCATTAAGGAAGGGGTCAAAGTCACTCTTGCTGTCTCCAGAAGGTGCAAATTACATTAGGATTCCACCAATAATGGGCGACTCCATTAATGGCTAGTGCAGTGTTTCTTAAACTTTTTAAGACCAAACAATTTTTTTTTATGAGGAACACTAAGGATTTTTGGTTGGAAGAAAAAAAATGGTCAGGGGTGGGAAAAGGGTTGGAGGGAAATTTATTGAGGGGAAAAAAGGGTCGGGAGAAGTTATTGAGCAAAAAAAAAAAAGTTGCCTGCCCCTTTAAGGGTGGCCATTTTGAATTCTGTTGTTCTCCGCAGCACACCAGTGTGCAGTGGAACACAGTTTAAGAAACACTGGGCTAGGGGGATGTACTGAATCAGCACATTCCATGGCTAGCCTGACTCTATCCTTCCCCCAGGCAGACGTCTTGTGCCCAAGCAACGTTCTCTTCCATGCAAACTTTTTGCCACTGGGATCATTGCATTGGAACCCAGACTTCACTCTTCTCTCTATCTGGCCCATAGCCTGTGGGTGATTGGAACCGTTTCACATTGCTTTGGATTTTTGCTTGCAGAGGGGGCGTGAAACAGGTGCAGGAAAAAGTTTTCACTTCGGAATCTTTCAGCCAGCTGGACCTCCATCCCCATCTGGTGAGTGCTAGATTGGCCACACGATCATTGGGTAGTGCTGTCAGGCTGTGGTATAGAGTTGTTTTTAACGGGTCTGTGCTTGAAAAGGTTTGCGGTTTTTAAACTTTTGGAGGCTGTCCCCCTGTGAAGTGATATATGCTTCTTGTAGAACAGGGATGGGCAGCAATTCCTTATGGGGGGCACTACAAGATTTTGGTATGTGGCCTAAGGGTCTGGGACAGAGACTGGGTGCAGAAGGAAGCTCGGGGTAGAGGACTGGGGTGCAGGAAAGGGGGTGCTGTCTGAGAGGGAGTTTGGGTGAAGGAGGGATTGTGATTGGTGGCAGGGGAAGTAGGGTCAGGGAAGGGGTATAGGTGCAGGAGAGAATTCTGGCCTGGGGATGGGGTTCTGGGTCTGGGAGGGAGTTGTGACCTGGGGCAGGAGGGGGTCATGGCCTGGGGCAGCGAGTTGGTAGGAGGGAGAGGATGGGGGTACCAGAGGAAGGATCAGGCTGGGAGAGGCTTACCTAGGCTGCTCAAAATGGCTGGCTGCTCCCTGTGGCTCTTTTATCTGGTGCTGGGGCAGGAAGGAGGCTTTGTGTGCTGCCCCTGTCCCCAGCAAAATCTCTGAACTCCCGTTGGCCAGTTTCCAGCCAATAGGAGCGGAGAGATTGTGCTGGAAGCGGAAGCAGTGTGCAAAGCCTCTGCCTCTTCCCAGGACCTGGAACAGAAAACCACAGGGAGCAGTCAGCTGCTTAAAGCAGCATGGGCTGCTGTGTGCCTGAGGGTGCCGGCAGGATAGCCCGGCAGCTGGATCTGGTGGCTTGGCAGACTGGATCTTGCCTGCCCCTGGTGTAGAAAGAGCACCTGGTGCCTCAAATTAGCTCACTAGCGATGGTTCTGTGTGAAGGCAACTTTTGCATCAACATCCCCATCACTCCCATTAGCTGTGTTCCATCCAACACCAGCAACCCACATCAGCACTACATGCCGCTGCCCATTTTAACACCAGGTAGCCCACCAGTCCAGCACCCATCCTTCTCAGCTAGTACCATCCCCAACTGACATCAGACCCCACCACATCCAAAAGCCTCCTATTGTTTAATCTGGGTTGCAGACCAAAATATGTTACTCAGAAGCCACCATTTTATAGCATGTCATGACCCGCTGTGCTTAATAACATCAGGATTTGGGATTTTTCCTTCTCCTGCATTGCAAAGTCAGGAAAGTGAATAATATAGAATTAGAACCTTTCAACACTATATTTATCCCTTCAGGTTTCCACAATAACCACTGTCTTGAAGATGTCTAGTATGACCAGGTAAGCTAACCTGTGTAAAACACTTCCCACTTCTGTAGCACCTTCCACTGGATGATCTCCAAGCACTTGACAAACATAATTAATTCATATGCCCCCGCAATTTCTATTACAGTACATGGGAGCTGTGAGTCCTCTGCTCCTCCAAAAATCAAGCTGTAAAGTAACTTGATGTAGAGCAGAATGGTCAATAAAAAGGTGGTCCACCAGGGGCTGCTATATTTATCTGCGCCTCCACAGGTATTGGCGATCTCAGCTCTCGTTGGCCTTGGATTACTGTTCCCGGCTAATGGGAATGGTGGGAAGCAATGTCCCAGTCCACGCCGCTTCCCACAGCTCCTATTGGCTCTAAAGGTTATCTATGGCCAATGGGAGCTGCAATTGCCCGTACGTATGGAGATGCAGGTAAATATAGTGACAGGGGGTCCACCAGGAACTAACCCTGACCGACCAGATCTGGCCCACAGGCTGGTGTTTGCCCACTCCTGATGTAGTCATTAGCAATGCTGGAAATGGAACCCAGGAGGCTTGGCTCTTGGTCTTTAGCCACAAAATCACTTGTATTCCTATTTAGCATAAATACCATTTTTCTGTTGTTCTGTTTTCACAAATCCGCATTTCTGGTGTAGTAATTCCAGCAGGAACTGGGAGAGTACGCAGGTTTGGGTAAACCCAGGTGCACGGTTTTAAAAGCTTCACTTTGTGAATATTTGAGAGTGAGTTGGTGCTTGCGTGTTCTTAATTGGGATTATTTGTTATCTAGTGTTCAGAAGGAAACTATTCCTGTGCTGCTGAAAGGCAAGGATGCCCTGGTGAGATCCCAGACAGGTTCAGGTCAGTATTTAATTGCCACTCTTACTCAGGCACTAGATTAGTTGGCTTCCATACATGCAAACTAAGTATTACATTCACCTGTTATAGTCTGTGAGAATGACAGACCAGTGACAGTGGTGAGAGATAGGCAAACTGCAGATATAGGGTGTGCAGATTTCTTCCATGCAATTCCACTAGTATGTCTCAATCATGACATGCATCCACCAGCTAGACCCAAACCCAAGAAGCCCAGCAAAGGCCATAGAGGAAGCCAAGCTCAAGGGCCCAGTGGACCCAGGCTGCTAACACAGTTATATTTTCAATATCTGCTCAATCTTTTGTGAGCAGCGTTGATTCATACGGGCAGAAATGGGAAGAGTATCGTCAACTTTTTTTTCCCCCTCCCAGTCTGACCCCACAACTCATCAAGCTTCCCATTTGAAGTTTCTGACGTCAGTTAAGGAGTAGAGGGAGATCTGTCTTTGCACGATGCGTTGAAGACCATAAGAACAATCATGCTGGATCAGACCACTGGTCCATCTAACCCAGTATTCTGTCTTCTAATAGCGGACAGTACCAGATGCTTCAGAAGAAATGAATAGAACAGGGCAATTCTGAGTGATCCATCTCTGGAAGTCCCATCCCAGCTTCTAGCAGTTGGAATTTTAGAACACGGGGTTGCATTCCTGGCCCTTTTAGCTAATAGCCATGGATGGACAGATCCTGCACAAACGTATCTAATTCTTTTTTGAATGCAGTTATATTTTTTAGCCTTTGCAGCATCCCATGGCAATGTGCACAGGTTGACTGTGCGTTTTGTGGAAAAAGTACCTCCTTTTGCTTGCTTTAAACCTTCCTTCTATTAATTTCATTGGCTTTCCCATCATGACTGAAATCTTCAATTACTACCGTTTTTAAAAGGACATAAACATCTTGTTGTTTTTCTTACCAAGGTAAAACTCTTGCTTATGGCATCCCCCTCGTTCAGTCTCTGCAGGGAACGAAGTCAAAAATAAAGGTATGCTCCATAGGAATAAGTGTGCTCTCTTTTAATATTTCAAAGCAATGCAAATAAATTACAACTGGAGCACTTAGGTCAGTAGTGTCTTTTCTTGTTCTGACGGTTAAGCAATCTCTTGCCCTGTTTAGTTATGCCATTTTGGAATTTGGCCTACATGGCCCTTGCATGGTGCAAATATAAAGGCAATATAAAGGAAAAATAATAATGTTTGTTAGTTCCCTATACTTCATGCAACAGAGATGGAGGGTGAATAGGCCAAAATCGCAAGGTGGGGAGTAGAGGGAGGGAAATACCTGTGCAGAAGAAAAGTGGTTACGTGGTGTATTTCCTTCACCACTCCTGCACAGCTACCCTTGCTTTTCTGCAGCAATAGAGTCTGGCTTCATGTTGCTCAAGCAGGAGGAGTCAGGGAACAGCTGCTTTATCATGCCACCTCTGTCTTCTGTGATTTTCTGAGTTCATGGTGCATTCTGTTCAGCGATACTGTCTCTTCTGTTTCCAGCGCAGCGATGGGCCTTACGCGCTTATCTTAGTTCCAACAAGAGAGGTAAGTTCAGTTGCCTTTTTTTCTAAGATTAATGCCATCATTAAGAGCAGGTTAGACAAACACCTGTCAGCAATGGTCTAGATCAGGACTGCTCAACACACGGCCTGCGGTGCGGTTTGGATTTAGGCAGGGCTAAATATGCATCCCACTAGCGTGAACCAAAACAAAAAAGTAGTCGATATACTGGTCTTCTGTAGATATGCGCTTTAGTAGTTAAATTCCTGGACTGTCATTGCTCATTAAAAGTGCTATCATATGGGCAGAAATCAGGTAAAGGTTGCATTTTATTAATATCAGCAGAACTGACTTAAATGGGGTCTCTGTGTTGTGTAGTCTTGCCTTAATCTTTGTATTCATGCCTATCAGTGTGAGAGAAGTTATTTGCATATATATGCAACCATACTTAAGTTGCGACCCTCAGCATGTGCTGTATCATTGTGGCCCCCGGAGCTTCCAAAGTTGAGTCTTGATGAAGCTTGGTCCTTCCATGAGTGCAGGGAACTGGTCTAGATAGGTTCCTTCCAGTCCTATGAGTCTATGATTTTAGAGTTGTGGCTTCTGTTATTTTCTCAGGCTTTGAGTATTTGGCTGTAGATTCCAGCAGGAGCAGCTTTGGGCTCTTGGCAAGCTCAAGAATTCCTGTGAGATGTCTTGGCTAGTGAGAAGTTTGCATGAAAAATATCCATTGCAGGGGAGTTTAGTGCCTTCTGCTGTACGCTCTCATTTACATAGTAAGTTGCACTACAACAGGCCTACCGATGGGGAGATAAAGGGGGCAACTGCCCTAGGACCCAGGGCCCCCGTCCACCACCGCTGCTACTGCCCAACCCTGCCCCTTCCTGGAATACAGAGCTGCTGCCCCTCTCCCTCCTTCTCCACCTTGCCCAGGGGCCCAGCAAATCTTTCCACTCCTCTAGTCAGTGCTTTTGCACTAGCTCTTGCTCTGTGACCTTTAAGGATGTCCTTGATTTTACTCCAGTGCTGAGGGATAGGTTTTCAGGTAGAGATTTGTGGCTCGTGTCGTTGCCAGGAGGAATTATGGGCCAGATTCACTCTTGGTGTAGGCATGTGCATTGCAGTCAGCGGAGTTGTGCTCACAGTTGCCAGTGCTCACTGTCTCCACATCCCAAGGTACCATATGGAAATGTTTCTTCCATGAGTAGTCCATGTTATCAGCTGGCTTGATCACCAGTGTGTGGTGAACTGTCATGAGTAGCTCTCCAACCTTGATTTCAGCTCTGTACCCTATGAATCTCCTTCTATCAAATTCTCCCCATCACCTTCAGTGTAAGAAAAAGGAAGCATTTAAGAGTGATAGATTTGAGATGCCTAGTGGGATAGTTTGTTAGCTCATCTCTTCTAACTTTCCCAATTTTTAATTCAAATCTTCCCCTTCCAGAAAGAGCATTTGCCGTCGGTATGAAATTATTTCTCTTGCCTTCGGTGCCATACTGAAGTAAGCTAAGGAGAAACATTCACGTTTCCCTTTGTGTTTAAGAATTAGTTGGTAACACTGGAGAAGTGCTTTAGCTTAAAACACAGGAAGAGAGAAACCTTTCTAGCTTGGGGAGGGAGAGTTTGAGAGTGAAATCAGTGCTGCAAACGCAAGAGTTTATGCAGACACTCCTGTTGATTTGTAAAGCCCCCATTTTCAAACTCATCAGTGAATGTCTGGCAAACCAGTGGTTTGTCCTTTGAACTCTATTTGCTTTGTTTTATTTGCTTTACTCTGCTCTGAAATTGCCTTTGTATCAATATTTTCCATATCAAACGCTAATAACTTCCATGCAGAGAATTGATCACAGGTATGTTGTTTTGGGCACAGTGTTTTATGCAGCCTGCACTGCAGTATCTCAGCTCAATTCTGAGACAGAAAAAGGCCCTGAAGCTTTTACAGCTGCAAACTTTTTGCTTCTCCAGGATGCTCCAAGAATACTAAGCACGCGAGAGCTGTTCATAAAATGGATTAAAGTGTTGCTGTGGAGTAAATTTTTGGTCTGTGATTGTAATTGGTCTTATTTTTACATTCCATGGTTAGTAATGGCCTCTTGAAAGTTTGGCACATAAATAATATTTAGCACCTGCCTATTTTTTGTCGGAGGAATTCAAATAATTTTACCCACGTAAGAAAGCTTCACTCCTATACACATGAGCTAAGTAGATATTATCCCCACTTTGCAGGTGGGAAAAGGGAGTTGCAGAAAGGACATATGGCCTGTCCTTGACTCTCAGTGAATCGGTGGCAGTGCGGGTTTACGCTCCTTTTCTCTAGCATTTTTCTCCAAGAAGGCATTCCATGTTATCCCTCACTGGTTTTAGTGGCGCAAAACCCAGCATGCCTTGGATAGTTTCTTTCTTGTACATCAGCATCCCTGAAGATGTGAACAGAAATGTGCACAGCTTTGAGAACAATGTTTTTAATTTGAAACAGCAGAGGGAGCACAAAACATTGTTTTTGTATAGGTCCAAAGCTAATAGAGGTTTCTTCCTTTGTGTTGACTATTAATTGAAAGGATACTGGGTTAGGTATATTTTTAATTAATAAAATATTTAGAGTTCTAATAACGTAATCACCAGTTTATAACAGACTGCAGAAAAAATGAAAATGTTATCTAAATTGCATGGCTACTATTCTAGTACAGATGTGTTGGACTTCCATAAAACTTTCATTTTCATCTGTTGATTTCTGCAGCTAGCCCTACAGAGCTTTGATACTGTCCAGAAATTGCTGAAGGTAAGGATTTCATTCTTTATTTCCCACTCACTCCTTCCTGAACCTTTTGCTATGAGAATCTAAGCACCTTCACTCCCCCTAAGCACAACAGGGAGTTGAGTGGATTCAGCACCTAGCAGAATAGCTGGTCCTTAAAATAAAGAATAAAACCAGTTTGCACAATTTTAGCATTCAAGGGAAACCTCAGTGCGTTTAAGCTTGATTTTTTTTTTCCCTGTTGGATGTTTTCAACTATTCAGTGGCTGCTGTGGTGATTAATTATAATACACTAGGGAGCTAAATACATATTTATTAAAGAAGAAGAATAGGAATTAAAATAGGTGTTTTGCATTGTTTTATTTTTAGAGATGTCTGCTGCTACTTCAGAATTTCCATGGTTCTGAATGGGAACTTTTATAGGAACAGATGCCATTGGATTGAGATTGGTGTTAGACAGAGGAGGCTCTGATGTAGTAGCACAATAAGCCTCAACAAATCAAAAAGCCACTTGACTATATGGGGAAATTGAAGACTTGCAAAGTGCTATGCTAATAATATTTAAAAAAAAGAAAAGAAAAAAAAAGCTTAAATTAACCCAAAAAACCCTCCCTCACAACAGCTTTAGGCCCCAGTCTTGCAAACACCGGCTCCTATGCTGAACGTTACTAGCATGTGCAGTGTTGGTAGTGTCAAAAATTAACCCAAAAAATGATGGTAGAACCTTCTTCTCAACAGCTTTAGGCCCCTGTCTTGCAAACACTGAGTCATATGTTGAACTTTACTAACGTGAATAGTTCCATTGATTTCAAGGCCAGTGGTCAGGGTAAGCCAATGAGTAAGCATTGCAAAATCTAGGCCTTAGCCTCTGATGCCCCATGCATTCAAATATCCAGCTGGTTCCCCAAGTCCTAGCTCCCATTACCCTCCTGTGAGGGTAGAGTTTTTTTAAATGATATTAAACAAATTTTAAAGACATTTTAATCATTTTTCTTTTTAATTAGACATTCTAATTAGACAGTCTTTGATATGAAATTCAGATCTTCCTTTTAACGTTGGCTAATTGCATTCCGTCAAGAGCCATTGTTCTAGAATTGTTCTAGTTTGATGGCCGTGTGGTAACATCTGTAGTGTTGGTGAGGCCTCCATTGTATGGTATAGTTAATCTGTTTGATCAGGTTTTTGGAAGAGCTTCCCATAATGTTGAAGGGGTGGGAAGGCATTTCACTAAGGGGCTGTCTGGATTCCTGTTGAAATTATGAAGGCTGCTAGAATTTTATTGTATTATTCATGATGTGTTAGAGCCTCTAGAAGGTTGGATACACTCCTTTTAAAATCATTATTTTATTATAAATTTAAATATAATAAATGATTGGAGATGGTATGCTGGACTAGATGGTCTAATGACCTACTCCAGTAGGGCAGGTCTTACATTGCTACATGGCATGTAGCAGGCTGGGCAGTGTTGTGGTCTTTGATTAACTGCAAGATCTGTATGTACACTGTTAAAACTTGTGTTCCCTCTGTCTCCCACCCCCACTCTTGAATGAGGTTCAGGGGTTCCATATTTTGTTTCCACCTGTTAAAAACTGAGCTGCGCTTGATTGTACTGGAGATTTGGACCCCCATTGAAGTCAATAACAACATTCCTTGGGAGCTGTTACTCCACCTTGGGAGCCTTTATTAACTTGTTAACAAAACTGTATAAAGGATCTTTATTATGTTTCTTTATATTTTGCTTGACTGTAGGAATATTTTGCCTAAAAGGCAACAGGAAGAAATAGAATTGCAAATTGTATTTGAATATTTAGGCTACACAGGGAGAAGGGGGAGACTTATTATATTATTGGAAGTGGTGCCAAAACGATTGTCAATTTTTTCAAAGTCGGAAGCAAATTCCATAGCTAGAATTAAACTGATATTTACCTGTAGGTGGTAGAGAGCACATGAACTATATCTATTAGATCAAATCAGAAGCACAGCTATAAACCTGAGTTACCTATCTTTTTGTCAAGAAAAATCAGCTTCTTAAGACGGCTTCAAATAGGTCTTGTTTTTTTTCTCCAGCCGTTTACCTGGATTGTGCCGGGTGTGCTAATGGGGGGAGAAAAGAGGAAGTCTGAAAAAGCCAGGTAAGAAGCCAATGTCTTAAAATTATGTTTTGTGTTTTACTTGTATCCTTTCACCTGTCTTTATTGCTGAAAATGCCTTTTAACTGGGAGAGAACAGCTGGATATTCCCCGTGCAGTATTAATTATAATTTAAATAACCCTAAACAGTGTTCTTGAATAAGTGACTATTATATATATTTGAGCTGTGCAGGAACCAAAATTTCCATTTTGTGGGAAATTTTGCAGTTTTTGAAAAATTAGTTCCAAATCAGAACAAAACCCAAGATTTTTCTAAATTTTCTGCAAAACAATTTAAAATTTTTGTTTTTGTTTTGGATCAAAGTTTGGTTTTGATTTTTGGCATTGCTTTTTGGTTTTATGTTGTAATTTATCATTTAGAACAACTTTTTGTTTCAAAATAGCAAATCAGAGTATTCTGTTATAAAAAGGTCAAAATTAAGCTTTTCACCTTTATTAAAACTTTTCATGTCAATTTGTTTTCTAAATGAAGGTAACCCAAAAATCAGCACTTTCACACAGTTTTGATTTAGATGAAAAGGCATTTTACAATGGAATTTTTTTTGACCAGCTCTAATAAATACATATTTATCCTGTGTGGTTAAAAAATAAAAACTGGCTTTTTAATTAAATATTTTAATGAACCTTTTATGATTGAATTTGCTGTAAGCTATTAAAACTATTTAAATAAAATTTCAAAATATGCTGCATCACTAACCTTTACTCAACTCTGAGTGAGCTAACACCACTTTTAAAAGTATACGTAGAATGAAGTGGGAAATATATTTAATTTTTGCGATCAACTCAAGATTGTTATTAATGTCACAGTCATATTCTACATGAAGTATATGTATTATTGTCTGTCTTTCTGATGAAGCAAATGCTGGTATTACATTGTTTTCAAATGAAAGTATTTCCCGTTTGTGTTGTATAGAAAACCTTTTGCCTTATTTATGTTTGGTTTCAGTTTAAGTAGCATATTCCGAGGGAACATTTTCTTCATTTGGATTAGTTCTTTGAAAGGGAAGAGGCTGATTGGAAGTTGAAAAGGCAAGAAAGCTGATTTTTCTCCTCCAATCTATGAGTACAAACCAGGTGGAAGACAAGAGGTCTACTAATTTTAAAAATCTGAAGGGTGCCAGATGTTCAAAGTATTACGTAGGAACGGTCACCCTGGGTCAGATCCATGGTCCATTCAGCCCAGTATCCTGTCTTCTGACCAATGCCAGATGCTTCAGGAGGAATGACTAGAACAGGGCAATTACTGAATGATCCATCCCATCATCCAGTCCCTGCAACTGGCAATCAGAGGCTTAGCCATCTGGGCTAATAGCCATGAATGGACTGATCATCTAGGAACGTTTCTAATTCTTTTTTGAACCCAGTTATACTTTTGGCCTTAATGATGCTCATAAGTACTGGGGGTTTCAAAAGTGCCTAAGCAGGCTAGATGCTCTTTCTCTTTCATTTCAACTAGGGATGTAAACTCATAGTTAATCAGTTAACGAGTTAAACCTTCGGGCATAACAAAGTTACAGGGAGGAAGTAGTGGAGAGCGGACCTGGGGTGGCTGATCTTGGTGTGTTCAGAGAAGAGTGCTTTGCTATAAAAGAAACACATGAGGTACCAAAGGAGACTGCTGATAAGGGATGCCGACAAGCGACCGAGACGGCCGCCAAGGGACGAACTTCACTCATGTGCTGCTCTATCTAGGAATGGGACCCTCTTCAGAGTAAAGCTGAAAACTCACATGCATCTGTTGCAAGCTAGGGATGAGTTGTCTTGGGTGCTTTTTAGCTGCATAAAGCAGCTTCTCTTTAAAAAACAAGAATGAAATCCCAACCCCATTGAAGTCAATGGGAATTCTGGCATTGACTCTAGTGGGGGTGGGATTTCTCCCCTGTACTCTATGGGCTCCAGATTAGCGATAAACTCTGAACGCTTTATTTGCTTTAATCTAAACAGATTACGCAAAGGAATAAATATTCTCATTTCAACTCCTGGCCGCCTGGTCGATCACATCAAGTCCACAAAGTGCATTCACTTCTCTCGTATCCAGTGGCTGATTATGGATGAGGCGGACAGGTAAACTTTTAAGTGCTTAGACATTTGACATGGCTAACGAGAACCTCTACAGCTACATTAGATAATGTATTCAATATTTAAAAAATAAGAGATCTAAACCCTCGTGCTCCAGGGCATAAAGCAACCACTCAGTGCCCAGGGTTAGGATGCTGTTTCCCCTCTGGGCAAGTTATTCTGCAGTTGTCCAATACAGGAATCTTGCACCTTCTGACACTTCTGGTGCTGGCCACTGCTGGAGAGAGGATACAGGACTAGATTGGCTACTCCTGTAGTCCTAATTGGCTCATGTAGCCTTGAGCCTTCTCTTCTTTCTCTGTCCCGGTATTTTCTCATAGTGTCTTCTGTGATCTCTGTCTTATTTGCAGGATCCTGGACATGGGCTTTGAGAAGGATGTGACCGTGATTCTCAATGCTTTAAATACAGAGAGCGAGAGACGGCAGAATGTCCTGCTCTCAGCCACGCTCACAGAGGGTAAGCTATAGAGTTGGGGCAGCGAACCTTTATTGAGTTGGGGACTGCTGACCCACAGAAAAATCAGTCAGGGGCTGTACACAAGCGAGAAGCAAAAAAAAAAAAAATTCCTCACTGACAAGGCCCCCAACTGAGAAGAAGAAAGACACTCCCCACATTCTCCTCACACATCAGAACCTAAGGGGTCCAAGGCTAGTAGATTTTGTGTGCTCTAGCCCCGCAAGGAAGTGTTAGGGGGATGGAGTGCCAGCGCTGGCTCCCCAATGCTGGGTGGGCAGCCCTGAGACTCTGGGGGCAAGATCCAGGCAAGTCGGGGGCCGCTTATGGTCCCCAGGCTTTTGGTTCCCCACCTCTGCTGTAGAGCATGTCTAAACCATGCCTCTCTTTTAGATCACAGCACTCTCCTATCAAACAGTGAAGTTTGTTGGAAGGTTTTGCCAATTTCTTGAAAATGTTACAGCCCCATCAACTTCAAGCCAACTTCCACCATTCCCACAGAACAGCCTCGTGCCCTTGAGATGCACCTATTTACCCTATGACAGTGATCTCCAACCTTTTTACACCCAAGATCACTTTTTAAATCTCAGAACAGGCGAAGATCTACCTCCCCGCCCCTTCCTTGAAGCCCCGCCCTCTCTTTTCTCCTCCTGTCCATCACTTGCTATCCTCAGCCCTTACTTACACACTCTGATAAACAGTTTATTTTTAAATTATGCGATACATAAAATTAAAATCAGGTGTTTATAGCTATGAAATAAATGGTCTGTTTTTTATTCATGCTATTTAAATCGAAAATGAAGCATTGATAATTGTACATTTTGTGGGGACAGAGTTCTGCCGCTGGGGGCAGGGGAGAGGGAGCAGGGTGCTGGGAGGGCAGAGGACAGGGTGCCAGTGGGGACAGGGTTCTGCAGCAGGGGACAGCGCGCCAGTGGGGACAGAGTTCGGGGAGTGGGGACAGAGTTCAGGGAGTGGGGACAGGAATGGGGACAGAGTACTGTGGCTGGGGCCAGGGGTGTGGGGACAGCGTTCTGTGGCTGGGGAGTGGGGTGCCAGTGGAGGTGGAGAGTCCCCTGCATCTCCCTCCTCCCAGGATTCTCCCCTCCCCCTAGGGAAACCAGCCCATGCCTGCCCTGGGGCCGACCCCACACGGCGCAGGGAAGCCCCGAACGCGCCTGCCCCGGGGCCGACGCCCCTCCCCCGGGCAGGGAAGCCCCGCGTGACTGCCCAGGGGGCCAAGCCCCCCCCACCCATGCAGGGAAGCCCCGTGCACGCGCCTGCCCTGGGGCCAACTGCACCCCCCCCCCCCGGTGCAGGGAAGCCCGCGCATGGCTGCCCAGGGGGCCAACCCCCCCCCCCACCCATGCAGGGAAGCCCCGTGCACGCGCCTGCCCTGGGGCCAACTGCACCCCCCTCCCCCGGCGCAGGGAAGCCCCGCGCGCGCTTGTCCTGGCGCCAACCCACCTTCCCCCCCCAGCGCTCAGCCCAGGGAGGCTGCACTTAGCTCCAGCTGTGCTGGAGCAAGCTTCCTGGGCTGAGCACCGGACAGCTGGCGGGCGGGAACAGAAGCGGCTGCCTGGCCATCTGGAGGAGGAAGCTGCCCCGCACTCCAGCTGATCGGCGGCTTCCCTTGTGCACCAGCCTCCATGGAGCGTGGTGCACCCTGGCTGAGCACCATGGCCAGCTGGCTGGGCAGCTGCTTCTGTTCCCGCCTGCTGGCTGTCCTGCACTCAGCCAGGGTGCACCACGCTGTGCTGGAGCAAGCTTCCCGGGCTGAGTGCAAGGCAGCCGGATGGGCGGGAACAGAAGCGGCTGCCCAGCCAGCTGGCCATGGCGCTCAGCCCGGGTGCACCACGCTCCACGTGGGCTGGTGCACAAGGGAAGCCGCCGATCAGCTGGAGCGCGGGGCAGCCTCCTCCGGGCTGAACCCACAGCCAGCTGGTTGGGGTTTTTCAGCCCTTCCAACCTCCCACCATTCCTCGCATCTACTCACCGTTGGCGTTGTTCGGTGAGTAGCTGCTCCTCAAATGAGGAAATCTAATGTAAAGGTACTGCGCATGCGCGCAGTTCAGAGAGGGCTCAAGAGCTACTCTGAGAGCCTCTGAGAGCGACCGGTAGATCGCGAGCTACCGGTTGGTGACCACGGCCCTATGATGTTAAAATTCAAGGAGACAAAGTGGAACAATTTCCCACAGTTTACTTTCAGAGAAGAGTAGGCATCATGTGTTGTGGGTTTTGTTTGGTGCAGGAGTAACGAGGTTGGCCGATATCAGTTTGCACGAGCCCGTGAGCATCACTGTGGTGGATGAAACCTGGGACAGAAACACACCAAAGCAGGAATCCATTTGTTCCCCGGCCGGAGTGGAAGAAGATGGCTTTGCCATACCGGAGAAGCTCCAACAGCATGTGGTGGTGGTTCCCAGTAAACTGAGGCTTGTCACACTAGGAGCTTTTATCCTGGGGAAGTGCAAGGTGAGGCTTCATTTGTGTTGTATTCATGCCTGTGTAACCTCCACTGGGTGGATTTGAACCTGGGATCTCTGAAGCTGCGTATAGGCGCCTCTACCCATGGGCTACGTATAGACTGGCAAGTTTTTCCGCAAAAGCAAAACTTGCCAGTTGTCTACACTGTCCGCTTGAATTTGCGCAAGAACACTGACGATCTAATGTAAGATTGTCAGTGTTCTTGCGCAAATACTATGCTGCTCCCATTCGGGAAAAAGCCCTCTTGCGCAAATGTATTTGCGCAAGAGGGCCAGTGTAGACAGCTAAAAAGTGTTTTGCGCAAAAAAGCCCCGATGGCGAAAACGGCGATCGAGGCTTTCTTGCGCAAAACCGTGTCTAGATTGGCACAGACGCTCTTTTGCGCAAATGCTTTTAACGGAAAAACTTTTCCATTAAAAGCATTTGCGGAAAATCATGCCAGTCTAATCGTAGCCTCTGAGCTAAAAGCCAGCTGGCTCCCAGCCCCTGCTGTAGACATCTCTTGATCTTACCTATTGCTGTGGTCTAGGTGCCGCTGCATTGGTCAGTGAACCACACTGAGGGTGTGTCTAGACTACATGCCTCCTTCGACGGAGGCATGTAGATTAGCCAGATCGGAAGAGGGAAATGAAGCCACGATTAAAATAATCGCGGCTTCATTTAAATTTAAATGGCTGCCCCGATCTGCCGATCAGCTGTTTCTCGGCAGATCGGGGCAGTCTGGACGCGACGCGCCGACAAAGAAGCCTTTCTTCATCGGCACAGGTAAGCCTCGTGAAACCAGGTTTACCTGTGCCGATGAAGAAAGGCTTCTTTGTCGGCGCATCGCGTCCAGACTGCCCCGATCTGCCGACAAACAGCTGATCGGCAGATCGGGGCAGCCATTTAAATTTAAATGAAGCCGCGATTATTTTAATCGCGGCTTCATTTCCCTCTTCCGATCTGGCTAATCTACATGCCTCCGTCGAAGGAGGCATGTAGTCTAGACACACCCTAAGGGTGTGGGTTACACCTGATTACAGTGAGCTTTTCTTTAAGGTAATGCAACAGAAAATGAAAGTGAGTAGTGGATGGGATTGTGTTCTGATGCATAAAACCCAATGGACCAAGTCGCTCCATGTTAGCCTAATAGTGTCTTGGGCCAAATCCTAAGCTCGTTCCTGGGGCTAAACTTCCATTGATCCCAAAATTTGTGTGTGTTTTCAAGGGTTCTGGGGTTGGGGGTCAACTCTACATGTACAATGGACACACACGCACACACACCTCTCTCCCTTTTCTCTCCTCCTCCCAAGTTTGGGAAATAAGTATATTGTGACAGACCCAGACCACTTGGCTACTAAAGTCTGATAGAAGGTAGATTTACTGGCCACTGAGTTAATAGTTTTCTGTTCCCTGAGGCTACATCTATACTGTGGGGTTTTTGTGGAAGAGGACATGCAAATGAGCACTCCATTTGCATATCTCATGCTCTCATTTGCATATCTTCTTCGGATCCTTTTTGCGGAAGAGTTTTTTGCGAGAAAAAGCCCTGTGTAGATGGGGCCATTTGTCGGAAAAAACCCTTTTGAGCAAGATACCTTATTCCTCAAAAAATGAGGTTTATGGGCTCTTGCACAAAAGGTTTTTTTCCCCCGACAAATGGCCCCGTCTACACAGAGCTTTTTATTGCAAAAACCTCTTCCGGAAAAAGGATCGGAAGAAGATATGCAAATGAGAGCATGGGATATGCAAATGAGCGCTCCATTTTGCAGAAGAGGAAATGCAAAAACCTGCTGTGTAGATGTAGCCAGAGTGACCAAGGTAGGGGCTGCTGCAGTGCAGTTACAGTAGGCAGGAACCTGAAAGGCAATGAAGAGACAGGCTAATCAAACAGCTGCGGCCCATTAAGGCCTGGCTGGGGCTGGTTTAAAAGGCTTCCCTTCAGAGAGGGCTGGGGGAGCTAAGGGCTGGGAGCAAGGAAGTGTGCTGTGGAGGAGTGGGATGGACTTGCTCTGGGAGGAGTTGGTTGGAGAAGTGGCTCACGGAAAAGCTGCATCTCTGGTGGTGGGGGAATTACTACCTGCCGCCACTTCCATTAGCATCCCTGGGCTGGTATCCAGAGCAGAGGGCAGGCCTGTGTTTTCCCCCCAACCTCCCTGCACCACTGTGAAGGCCACCTCTGATGGGGGAGTTTGGGACTAAAGAGGGGCACACCCCGAACCGTTTGACTGGCCTGTGACGACGATGGCTCAGTAGGCTGTGAAGGGCAAGAGGCTATGTGGAGAGCCGCAGCGAGCCTTGGAAGCATAGGACCCCTCCCCAAGGCCCAGCTGGAGCTCTGCCACAGTGTGTAAATTGCATGGTGTTCCAATGATGGTGCAACTTGGGCTCAATCTAACCTTCTCTAGTCGGGAGTTGTGGCGCTATAAGGGTTCCACTGAGAAATCCTGTACTTCAGCTCTTAAGGATCCCAGCCTAGACTCTCTCAGCTGTTGTATTCCATTGGCATACAGCTGTCTCAGAGCGGGGTATTACCAGGTCCTAGGCCATCAAGGGCCATGTGGATTATTTCTGAGGCCAAGTCTACTCTAGACCAGGAAGCTTGGTCTAAGGTACACAACTCCAGCTACGTAGAATACATAGCTGGAGTTGGCTTTCCTTAAGCCAAGTTTAGTGCCATAACCAAAACAGGAGGCCGATAAGGGCAAATGCTCCTGTGAGCTTCCCTTACTACTTGCAAGAGCAGGAGTACTGGCCACTGGCAGGGGTGCTCTCTGAGTTTGATTTAGAGAGCCTTAACTAGACAGGCTAAATCAAACTCTGAAAGATCAATTGCAGCAGTGTCAATCTTCCACAGAGTGAAGGCTTAAGACTTTGATCTGTATTCATGTGAGTTAAGTGCCAGTGGAGTGTGCAGGAGCCCAATGAGAGGCATTCTCCTCTGTCACCGGGCCAGAGGTGGAAGGAGGCTCCAGGATGTAGGATATGAACTTTTGTTTTTAGCAGACAGTTTATCTGCCAACATTTTTAATTTGTCTGTTTTCGGCTGCATTAGAAATTAAGGTCATTTGGCCTTTAGGGGATCAGAGAGTGGCCAGAGGCTTATAAACATGTCTTTATGCCTGTTCTTGTTCCCTTTGCAGTTTGAAAAACACCACAAGATGATCATTTTTTTCTCCAGCTGTGAGCAAGTGGAATTCCACTACCAGCTCCTCCTAAAAGTCCTGCTGGGAGGCCAAGAGGCTAAAGAGCCTGAGCGTTTGCCACACCCCTCTTCACACGTAAAGTTCTTGCGACTACACGGCAACATGGAACAGGAGGTGAGTACCACCGAGACGTGTCCTCATTTGCCCCTCCACCCTAATCTCCTACCCCAAAGGAAAAGTATTCCACATCCTCTGTTTTGTTCCATGGCCACCTTCCAAGTACGTGATTGGGGGGGAAAACATGGTACATTATAATAATACCAATACCTCGCTTCTACATAGCTCCTTTGAGCTGTGGCTCTCAAAGCTCTTTACAAAGCAGGTGAGTATCATCACCGTCTCTGGTCCAGAGTGCAAGGACTGGAAGTTTGCCTCTGACTGTCCTGTTGAATCTGTGCAGCTGCACATCTAGACACGTTATGGGTTCTTTATACCCCTGGGGTCATAGGGTATGAACAGAAAACCAGTGAAGAGCTTTTCAGATGCTGTTTTGCAGTTGAAACTTCCTCTTCCTCCCTCTCTTTTTCCAATTCCAGCCCTGGTCAGCCCTGTGGCCAGGTTTCCCAGGCAACGGGGTGGCCTAGTGGTTAAGTCCTGGTGTTAGCTGGGGGCCTGAGGTGTAGGACTTCTGGCTGCTTACCAGAGTCTGTTCCTTCAGTTTGGGGCGTGGCCCTAAGAGTCCAATTTCCCCCTCCTCGGTGGGGTTTCCTTCTGGTTCTCCCCCTTTGTGTTGGAGGCTTGCGTCCTCCTGTGGCCAACCCAAGAGATAGCTCTGGCTCAAGTCCTGCAGATGGCAGAACCAGCTCCTGCCTCTGCTGGCCAGGCCCTAACGGATTCCCTCCAGTTCCTTGAGTTAGGCTCCCTCCTTTTATTCTCCCTCCAGACCTGGAATTGGCTGCAGGTAAAATGGGGCATGGCGAATTGGGCAAAAAGGCCTTGTATAGCCCCTGCACTGCCATGCCCTACTCACTGCCTCACAAGCCCTTTTAAGCGTGGCAACATGGTCCAGCAGGTAGGGCACAGGTATGGAAGTCTGGAGACCTGCCTTCAGTTCTGGATTCTTCCTGTGCTCTGTTATGCGACTTTGGGGGATGAATACGAAAAGCGCGCAAGGCTTAGAGAAAGGCTGTTTGGTTGTTTCAAGCGTGCTGGTGCCGTCACACTCTGTTCCCCAATGGACAAACTCAAATCGTTGCCCCTTTGTGTACTTGCCTTTTCAGCTCTCCGCGGTAGGCAAGCAAGTGCTTTGACTAGCAAAGGAAATAATCTTATAACATTAGGACTCGGTCAGCTAGTATCAGCTAACAAGATGCTGGCCCCATTATTATGGAAGAGAGCAGCCTGGCTTTGGCTGCAAAGAACAGTCCCATGGGAGGGAGTTGTCTGGCAGGGGATTGTATTACAGCAAAAAGGTCACCTAACCGGAATGAGTGGTGTGTTGGTGTTGGACACGCAGGGCCTGGCTGACCGGCTGATTAGAATGGGATTTGATCCAGAAGGAAGCCAGAGGCCAGGAGAAGCGTGTCAGCCTCTGCTGTGAGTGTTCATTCTCTCTTAGTAGGAGAGTGAAACACACGAGCCATTATCTTGGTAAAGTCAGCAGCCTTCTCCCTGCCCATCTCCCACAGGGAGAGGCCCTGCCCTGCCCGGAGCAGCCGGGCCGAGATGGCAAATGAGCAGTGCTCATTTGATGAGGCAAGAGGTGAAGAGCCGTTGTTTTTCTCACTCAATCCCACCCTGCCAAGACCAGGAACACGTGCTTCACAGCCCTGCGTTCTGGCCTTCCCTCAGCCTTGCCCGCCTGCGAGCGAGCAGGCCTTGTCTGGTCCGGCTCTACCCTGACCAGCTGTTAAGGCAACAGAACGCCACTAAGTAGCTGGCATCAAGGGAAGGGTTTTGCCTTTTTAGTACCCAGTGTGTAATTAGTGCTTGATGTCTTCAAATTAAGAGCATTAATGGAGCTAAATTGTGGATCCCATATGGTACTGCTGAGCACGGCTGCTGTCAGTGTCAACAAGATGCAACGTGTCCTTTGCTTTCATTTTCGTTGGGAGAGGTTGGGCCTGTCGGGGCGGCTTAGGCTGCTGTTCTCCTTCCTCAGCTCAGAATGGTGTTTCCAGCTGGAGGCCAAATGGGTAAAGATTCCATAGACAGCTCTTTCATCTAGCCCTCCGCTTGAAATAGACCTATATTCATAGCGATCCAAGTTGGAGCATGAGGGCAAGGATTACTAGGGAGAAGAAACTCTGGGAAAGAGATACCAAAGAGCAGGGTGATATTCTTAAGGCTAGAGGCAGCCTGAGCTAGAGAAATGGAAAGGGTGAGATCGAAGACAAATCAGGAAAGTCAACTGGGACGTGTACACTGACAATTGGGATGTGTACGGAGACCAGGTGGTGCAGTAAATTGACGCATTAGCCTTTTGCCTCTGGAGCCCTGGGTTCAAGGATTGCCTCACGTGGGTTTGATAGGGGTGACGCAAGGCAAAGTCCCTGTGTATTTCACAAGAAAATGCCAAGTGATTGAAGGCAATGAACAGCATCTGTTCAGGAAAGTCCCAGGCCTGGAATAGCAAGAGGTTCTGCAGGAAGAGGTGGAAGGGAATGTGTGGAGTAGTGTCCAGTCCTGGGACTAAACCAGCAACAGATGATGGAGGTGCATGGGCAGAGCTGTGGGAGTTGCTGTCAGATGAGTCCAGACTGCAAGTTTGGTTAGAGACGTTTCTGATGAGAATTCAGTTTATAAGGCCCAGGACTGGGTGACAAGGCTAAGCTGCTTTCCCACATCTGAGTGTCTTCCTGCTGATAGAATCCTAGGGCTGGAAGAGACCTCAGGAGTCATCGAGTCCAACCCTCTGCCCAAAGCAGGACCAACCCAACTAAATCAGAGGAGTAACCATTAGAGGAGTGAAGTTCTGGAATGGCCTTCCAAGGGAAGTAGTGGGGGCAAAAGATCTATCTGGTTTCACGATTAAACTAGATGGGTTTATGAAGGGGATGGTTTGATGAGATAACATGATCTTGGTAACTAATTGACCATTCATTATCAGTGGGAAATAGGTCTATGGAGGGATGATAGGAGTTACTATAGAGAACTTTCTGGGTGTCTGGCTGATGAGTCTTGCCCACATGCTCAGAGTTTAGCTGATTGCCATATTTGGGGTCGGGAAGGAATTTTCCTCCAGGGTAGATTGGCAGAGGCCCTGGAGGTTTTTCGCCTTCCTCTGTAGCATGGGGCACAGATCACAGCTAGAGGATTCTCTGCATCTTGGGGTCTTCAAAGTATTTGAAGGCTTCAATATCTGAGATATAGGTGAGAGGATTATTCTAGGAGGGGTGGGTGAGATTTTGTGGCCTGCACTGTGCAGGGGGTCAGACTAGATGATCATAATGGTCCCTTCTGACCTTAAGGTCTATGAGTCTAAATCAACCCAGCCAGGGCTTTGTCGAGCCGGGACTTAAAATGCACTAGGTTTTTAAGGGTGCTGATGGGGGAACGGCAGGGGTGGTCTCACTTTGGAGGGAGTTAGAGAAAATGTTTCATTCATCTCAGCAGCAGATGATTCTAATATTGAACCTGTCTCCCCGCAAATATGCGTGCGCTGCATGGACTGGGAGGAGAAAGCAGTGATTTTTCACCGTTGCGGTGTTTTAACCTCACTTGACCACTAGGGGGAACCGAATTGATTCTCCCAAACAGATTTTCTAAGCCAGCGACCAGGCCTGCCTACCTCCCTCTAATCCAACATAAGATACTCTTTCCGTCTTTAGAGGCTTTTTGCACAGGTACAGGTGATCCTGTTCAGCCTACGAACATCAGCCTCCTGCATCTTTACAAGCCCTTGGGATGTTGATCATCTTGAGTTGGGCATATGCCTTTGGGTCAGCTCCAGACACTGCACCTTCCCTTGGTGATGTGATAGCCTGGACAGCATATGGTGACTCCACTATTGCCATAGATTTTTCACTTCTAGATCTCCTGAACTGCTGGGATGGAGCCACAGAATTCCACCCACTTCTCAAAGCTGGACAAACATCATGGAAGATGAAAAGGGTTCAGATTTAAACTCTTATTTTATTGACTTGCTTTAAAGCAGGGTATAGAATTATAGAATCCTAGAGTACTAGACCTGGAAGGGACCTTGAGAGAACATCAAGTCCAGTCCTCTGCCCTCACAGCAGGATCAAGCACCTCCTGATAGGTGTCTGTCTAACCTGCTCTTAAATATCTCCAATGATGGAGATTCCACAACCTCCCTAGGCAACTTATTTAAGTGTTTAACCACCCTGACAGCTAGGAAGTTTTTTCCTAATGTCCAACCTAAACCTCCCTTGCTGCAGTTGAAACCCATTGCTTCTTGTCCTAAACATGTGTTTTGTTTCTTTTATCCTCTAGGAAAGGACAGAGGTGTTCCAGAAGTTCTTACAATGCAAGACGGGCACCTTACTGTGCACTGTAGGTAACTTAGAATGTAACATGCAAAAGAATATATGGGTCTTGATCTGGGAGGGAGTATTGTCTACTGGTTAGAGCAGATGACTTGGGGATAGGAGACCTTGATCTAATCCTGATTCCTTAGGGGGAACGACATTTATCTGCTCTTTGTTAATTGCTTTCTGATCCTTGGATGGAAAGCACCCTCTATAGTATCTCAGTTCCTGCATGTCTTGGATAGTGTGTCTATTTGTGGCAACTTGCCCTACATATGCAGTAAAAGCTGTCCCGACTTGACGATTATCCCAAGGTTAAAGACACGGACAAGCAGGGATTAAAGGGAAGCCCAACCAGAGGACTCCTTCGTTATAGATGTGTTTTTGCTTTGTTGCTCTCCATGGTTTGCCCTTCAAGCTTCTTTCAAGGGTGGGGAGGGAAATTGCCATGCTCTCCTGAAGTTTGCTGGCACCCTTGTGTCAATGTGGCACCTTCCGCTTCTAGTTTCTGACCCGTTGGTGCCTCAGCTAGCCTGCTGCAATGGTGCAGAAGGTTGCACGATTTGCTCTCTAATAGTGGCAGCTGTTGATCTGCAAACGTGTGAATCTTGGTGATTTCGACACACGGCAAACTTGTAAATTACAGCGATCGGGAGTAATTAGAGCTGAGAAACCGTCTCCAGCTCTGAAATTACTCTCGTTGCTCTGACACATTGTTCTTAAAGGAAAAAGGTGGCAGGTCTGGGGGAGGAGTTGTAGTTTATTGTATTGTATGCAAAAGCCACAGTTTGCACTGGGATTACCAAGCCTGTATAGAGGAGCCTTTGACTTAGAGTGTTGCTTATTATGACACCTGCAAAATGTGCCTATCTGATGATAGTCCTGGCCGGAGGAGCCAATTCTGTTTCCTGCTTGACCTTGACTAAGTCACTGTGCCTCGGTTTCCCCTCAAGACATGAAGAGGACTGTAAATCTTATTAATTCACTGATGTTTGCAAAATGCTTTGAAAGGAATACTAAGGAATGCTCAATACTATGCAACTGTTATTTACTAGAATCTGCGCATGGGCTACATATTAAAAGCATTTTCAGGAAAGTAACCCATTACTGTGTAATTACAAGCCAACCCCAGTTTACAAAGCAGAAACCACATTGCTCCATTTTTGTGCAGATGGAACGTAAACACATTGGCTTTTCTGTGGGGCTTAAGTTCAAAGTTATCGGAATCTGTCATTTTGGATCCTCCCTCCCCCATCAGTGCACAAATTTTGATCCATCTTAAGGACCACCAACAAAGGGAGGGAGCATTAGAATGAACGTGGTGCAGCTGTGCAAATGCGCCTCCTTCCTGAATTTCAATACATTCCCACTTCTTTTGGACTGGTCAGATCAGATTGTGGGCAAATGACCATGTGGCACACAGAACTGGGTTGAGAATTCTTTTGTCACTTGGAACTTCATCCAGACTTGGAACCCAGAATCTGCAGGAATGGAAGGTTGGTGGCTTAACACCCTGCCTACTGCTAATCATTGAGATATGGTTTTAATGGGGGGGTTCTCGACAGCTAAGAACTGCACTGCATACTGGAGGCAGTACTGGATCACGCGAGGGCACAACAGTTAGTGGTGGATAAAGCTTTCTGCTTCCTTAAAAGAGCCTGTGGCTTTCTAGGTGTGCTCCATGCTCATCTAGGTATAGGCGTCACGGTTCCTTGTTTTGTGCCCTGTTTTGTCCCTTGGCCTATGCACTTTGTCTCAAGACATGTCTAGCAGCTGCAGGAGTATGTCTCTGAGCTGGCCAACTTTAGTTAAGTTTATTTATATTCGGCATGGACCATTTATAAACCTCTGGGAAGTTGGTGTTGGTTCCTTGGGCTCACAGGCTCCAGCTGCAACAGGGGTGAGTGGGACGGGAGAGGCCAGGAGGATTCCGTTATCATCTAGCCAAGGTTGAAGTAGAGGGCGGAGAGTAAGCCTTGGACAAAGAGATGAGATCAGGCAATTTGCCAGGCACGTGCTCCTGGAAGAGACAGTTCAACAGGAAGCGGCATTGGGAGAGGAGACTCCGCCTACCACGAGCCCCTTTACAAGCCACAGGGCTCTTGGGAGCAGGGTCAGGACAGATGGAAGATAAATAGGGTGAAAGGGAACAGAAAGGAAGATACTGCAGTGGTTTGGTCGCTAGCCTGGGTCTCTGGAAACATGGATTCTGTTCCCTGTTCTACTACAGCCTGTCTATGGCGACCCTGGGAATGACACAGTCAGCTTGTCTGTGGCAAGCCAGGGTATAAAGCTACCCTAGCTGTCCCCATGGATGCCACTGTGTCACACTAACGGTTCTCTAGTGCGCTTTGACCTACCTCAATGCCAAACGGGAGTTGATTACAGCACATGAAGGAACATTCAGTATGTAGCAGTAGTGGGCTCCGATTGGCTCCTTAGAATGTGGTGGACTAGTGTAGGGTCAAGTGACACCCCACAAACTAAGAGTTTGCATAGACAAGCTCTTTGTCTCTGTGTCCCTCTACTCCGTCTGGAAATGGTCATAGCTCAGTCCTGCCTCACAGGGATGTTGTGACGAGAAATATGGTAAAGATGATGAGGGCTCAGATATTACAGAAATAGGGGCCATATAAACTCTGTAGGGCGAGACCTTGAGCACTGGTCCCAAACTGCAGGTGCTACCTGACAGGAATGTCCACAAGGCAGCCAGGAAAAGTGCCTGCCTTTTGCTGACTAGTTAGTCGCTCTGTCTGTCAACCAGTCACTTCTATACAGTTGTCATTCCCTGACTAGCAGTGAAAATGTTTCACATGGGAGGAATTCTCAGCCCTTTTACTACAAAGCCATCGACGTGCTTTGTACCCACAAAGTCCCAGGCCTTGCTCACTAAACACAGGCTTCTGTTACTTAACTGAGCGCCGTGGAAAATAAAAAACCCTCTTCCTTCCTATTTCGCTCTGACTCTGGCATCTCTCACACTCATCTTTCCACTGTGGCTGTCCTTGGGATGCTTTGTTTCTTTCATTATTTATATAATATAACAATTTTTTTTTTTTTTTTTTGCCATGCAAAGGAGGCTGGCAAACAAAGAATAGAAAGGCTGCGACTCTCCTAGGGTTTTCTGCCGCTCAAGTTCTGCGGCGCTTCCTTGGGGATGTGCCTTTTAAACAAGTTCATCTCTTCCAGGGAGAGGGGAAAGATCATTTGGAGATTGTTTGCTGTTTATTCAGTCACGCTAACTCATCTTGCCAGTTTTCTGGCGGCCACAGCCAAGAGCTTTCGCCTCTGACAGCTTCTGTGCTCTCTCCTTCCTCCTCTGATTACGCAGCCCAATCTGTCACCCTGCCGGTGGGGGTCTCTACCCTGCTGATGGCTTTCCACACTCGGCAGTAATGACTTTTGGCAGGCCGGGTAGGCACGAGAGCTCCTTCCCCAGCTTGGAGAGCTGTTAGGCCCTCTCTCCCTGTTAGCGAGAGCACTTTGTGAGGTTCTTTGGTAAATAAATGAGTCATTTTAATCCAACTGACAGCCTGGCACCTGAGCAAGCTGCCTTCCATCTGTACTTCGAGGCCTCATGGAGGCAACCCATTGTCAAGCCCAGGCACTTCAAGACCTCGCCATTGAGTGTCTTTCAAAAGCGACTTGAGCAGTTTCTTTCACCGCCATCAGGTTACACAAGAGCAACTGAGTGACCCGAGACCAACGGGAGAGTTTCGTGGCCGTCCGCAGCATTTTGTGGCCAGTCTCCTCGTGTTGCTGCCGCAGTCACGTCTTTGTCCCTTTGCCCCGCCGCAGGCAATGAACACAATCTGGTGGGTGACAAGAATCTATGAGAGCCGAAATTCCGGCAATTTCAGGGGTCTCCCAGGCTGGACATGCCCAGATACTAGGCCCTTCTGCAGCTTCCAGTCTAGCTGCAGATGGGATCAGATGAAACGTGTGTATGGCTTCTGCGGTTTGTTCCTCCTTGCTGCGGTTTGTTCCTCCTTGCTCTATTGCTGTTCCTTTCACATCGCTCCTCTAAAATAGTCTGTGTCCCTCCCCACCCGTGGCTCAAGGGCCATGTGTGACGGAGGTAGTGGGACTCAGGCACTAGGTGCTCCTGGTTTAGATCAGCAGGGATCCCTCCACCTGATTAAGTTTTCTCCAAATTTCAGTTGTGTTGCTGTATCTCCAGGCTTCTCTTGAGAGCCCCTCGGGTTGAGGGGCACTGCCCTAGGCCACTCCAGGGTCTACCTCCCCTGCTTTTGGGAGGTCCCTTATCCTGCCTTCCTAATACAGGAGCCTGGTCCCTCCCTGGGGTAGCCTATGTTGGCTGTCTAGCTGCTCCCAGGACTTGAACCCATCACCCTGTGCTCTCTAGGTGAATGTGCTATCCCCATGGCCACTCCAGAGCCCGCCCCATCTTTGGTGGGTTCTGTATCCTGTGATGTCTGCTCCCAGGGTGGGCAGGGCTTAGGCTGCTGGGTGGAGAGTCCAACATATCACCTGCCCAAGGAGGACAGGGTTGTTAAGGAGTGGGGCTGATAAGCTGAAAAGGGCAGTTTCTCGCTTGTGAGACATGGCCCTTGGAAGAACTTAGAGGACCGTTAAGTGGAACATCATCTGGACTTCCTCAGGGATCAGTGTGCTATTTTCTAAACTCTGAACCCCGGTTCTCCATCGTTTCTGCTAAAGCTGTTAAGTTAAAGGCCGGGTTTTCAGCCCCCGCCTCTGTTTATGCAGGAACAGTTCTTGTACCCACAAATAACTGCGGTCCCCTTTTTGCACTCACTGAGTTGCAGGCCTGGCTCTTTGGAATTAAGCTATAGCTACCTGGTTGTGCTTCAGATCCGGGGGGAGGGAGGATAGAGGTGAAATTACTGATATTTGCACCAGCAATTAATTTGGAACTCAAAAGCCAGGGGGACAATTATTTGGGGTCACAAAATTCCGCCTGAAGAAATGGAGGTCACATGCAAATCTGGCCCTAATTATTCTAGAGAAATGATGTCTGCATGTTGATTACTGATGTGCATTGTGTGTGCTTCAACTAATTGAGTTTGGTGGTGTATGTAGTTAGAGCTCCTTCTCATCTCTCTATGAAGCCCACAGTTATTAGCTGGGGCATTAAAATGGAATCGAATAACTGGGCAGAACTAGAGGAGTTTCTCAAATCAAGTTAAAACTTATTGACTTGACTGGTGCCTTGATGTCCCCCTTGGAGCATTGTGAACAGCTGACCATGATCATATAGTTTAGTTAATCCTAGTAAATAGCTTTGTCCAACACCACCTCAGTGGAGATTTCCAAAGAATGTTTTATGAAGGTTTATGAAGTAAGAATCTCATGGTGTATGGGATGTCCAGGCAACAGCAGGACAGTTGGCTCAGAGTTCTACCTCCTCCCTGTACTTTGCTGCTTTCACGTGATGCAGTTTATAGGAATAGGATCCTCAAAAGACCCATGTGGGCTGATACTGAGGCCAGATCTACACTAAAGGGGAAGTTCAAATTAAGATATGCAACTCCAGCTATGTTAATTACGTAGCTGGAGTGGGCGTACCTTAATTTGAGTTTCCCCATTGTCCCCACAGCGGGAGGCCAACAGGAGCAAATACTCCCATCAGGCTTCCCTGACTCCTTGCAGGAGCAAGAGTACCGGCTGCGGACGTGAGTGCCTTCTGAGTTTGATTTAGTGGGTCTTTATTAGACCCGCTACATCAAACTTCTGAAGATTGATTACAGCAACATCAATCTTCCCCTGAGGGAAGACATGGCCTGAGGAATTGTGAAGGTTTTCAGAGCTTTCCAATCATCAGTAAATCTCATGACCTCATCTTAAAAGTCTAGTATAATCTTCAAAAGAATCAATGTTAGTAATTAGCAGACTAAACTGAATCCTTCTGCTTAAACTGAGAAGGCAATATGGTCTGATGAACTGAGCATGGGGCTGGGAGCCTGGAACTCCTCCTAAATTCAAATCCCAGGTCCTACCTCTGACTCTCTGTTAAGCCAAAAATTAGCCTCTTAATTTTTCTGTCTGCAGCATACAATGGGGATAAAGCTATTCACAGCAGTGGTTCTTGATCGGAAGCTTGAGAACACGTCAGAGGGCGTATTGACCTCTCGGATTTTCCCGTTCTGCTGTAAAATTGGGGGGTTGCAACATGGGAAAACTAAGAACCTCTGATGTGTAGAGTGTGGAAATACAGGCAGTCCCCGGGTTACGTACAAGATAGGGACTGTAGGTTTGTTCTTAAGTTGAATCTGTATGTAAGTTGGAACTGGCGTCCAGATTCAGCCGCTGCTGAAACTGATCAGTTTCAACAGCGGCTGAATCTGGATGCCAGTTCTGACTTACATACAGATTCAACTTAAGAACCCCAGGCGTCCCCAAGTCAGCTGCTGCTGAAACTGATCAGCAGCTGATTCCAGGAAGCCGGGGGCAGAGCAACTCTGCCTCGGGCTTACTGTAGTCAGCTGCTGGTCAGTTTCAGCAGCGGCTGACTTGGGGTCGCCTGGGGCAGAGCAGCTGGGGTGCTGCTGGGTTGCTCCAGTAGCGCCGCTCCTCGGCGCTACTGGAGCAACCCAGCAGCACCCCAGCTGCTCTGCCCCAGGCGTCGTGGGCTGCTGAAACTGACCAGCAGCGGCTGAATCAGGACGCCTGGGGCAGAGCAGCTGGGGTGCTGCCGGGTTGGTCCAGTAGCGCCGAGGAGCGGCGCTGCAGGACCAACCCAGCAGCGCCCCAGCTGCTCTACCCCAGGCGTCGTGGGCAGAAAAGCCTGGTCTGCTGGGGGTGAGGGGGCACTAGCTGTGCCCCCCCCCCCAGCAGACCAGGGAGACGCGGAGCAAAGCCACGGAGGACGCCCGCAGCGGGACAGCCCAGGCGCGCCACGGCTGTCCCGCTGCGGGCGTCCTCCAAGGCTTTGCTCCCCGTCTACCTGGTCTGCTGGTCAGACCAGGGAGATGGGGAGCAAAGCCTCGGAGGACGCCTGCAGCGGGACAGCCCAGGCGTGCAGCGGCTGTCCCGCTGTGGACATCCTCCGAGGCTTTGCTCCCCGTCTACCTGGTCTGCTGGTCAGACCAGGGAGACGGGGAGCAAAGCCTCGGAGGACGCCCGCAGCGGGACAGCCATGGCGCGCCTGGGCTGTCCCGCTGCGGGCGTCCTCCGCGGCTTTGCTCCGCGTCTCCCTGGTCTGACCAGCAGACCAAGGAGACGGGGAGCAGCTTTTCTCACCCCAGAGAACGCGGGCGATGGGACCACAGCTCATCTGGGCGTCCCGCCGCTCCCGTCCTCCGGGGCGAGAAAAGCCCCGTTCGTAACTGCGGATCAGACGTAAGTTGGATCCGCGTAACTCGGGGACTGCCTGTATGTAACCAAGCAAGCTGAATGGAAATCAGTCTGATTCCTTAGATGCTTTGTGGGATTCTCCAGTCTGGGGTTGCAAAATGTATGGTCCTGCCATTCTGATAACTGTTGTTTGCCCTTCCTCATTTCTCTTTATTTGTTTTCACATTTTTACGTGTCTTTGTACACCTCTGCTCAGCGGCCTGTAGGAGTGAGCACTTCAGAACAAAAGGGTGTCTTGACTCCTCAGGGGATGTCTACATAGATGCCTGCAGCTGGCCTGTGCTGGCTGACTTGGGCTAAGAGGCTATTTAATTGCAGGGTAGACAGGAGAGGTCAGGCAGCAACCAAGACTCCATGGCACTGCAAGATGGGAGGCTCAGCATGAGCCCAAGTCAGCTGCCACAGGCCAGCCGCGGGTGTCGAATGGCAGTGTAGACGTACCTAAGGGGTTCTGTGCAATTGGCTGTTCCTGTTTGACTTCACTTGAAGCCACCGTGGGATGTAAAGGGTTAACTGGTTACCCGGTAAGCACCATCCTTACTGGCATGCTTACACGGGGAAACTGATTAACCAGCAGGCTGGAGCAGCCCCCTGGCCAACACAGGCCTAGGGACTGCTCCAGCTGCGTCAGGCCCACTGTGCTACGGACGGGGAGGAGTGGCCCCCCACTTGTGGGATCCCAGTTAACCTGTTAATCGTTACGTTTAACCAATTAATTTTTTCAGCGTTATGTTACATCCCTGGCTGCAACTTCATCTCCCTGCTCTTTCACGGGTGTGGGAGTTGCATGGAAACACTTCAGTGGGCGGCTGACACATTTTTAGCACATTAGGCTCCTGCTTACATTCTTAATGTGTGCTATTTTGCAACGAGCTGAAAGATCCATGCGTTCCAAACCATTTCCCGGCAGAGTCAAGTCTGCGGACCCCCCCTCCCTCTACTGAGTGGAGCAATTGCAAAATCCAGGGAGTGCACAATCCAGGGATGTTATTGATGCTGCAGAAAATTGGGAGTGGGGACGTTGAAGCTATTGTGGAGGGCAATATTTAAACCTGCAGCCATGTTTGAAGAGGCATGTTTGTAATCTGCACTGGCTATGGGTAGGTCGGAGTCTCTCCCTCAACAGTCCTTCAGTAAGTTATTGGCCCAGTTCCCAGCAGTGGCAGGATTTCAGACCCTTCTCTTTGGGGCTGAGTTTCCTTTCTCCAAATCAAAACCAGGGCAGTGTAAATCAAATGGCTGGATCAAGTCCTGTTTTCTGGAGGGGCCCACCTCCTCCTAGCAGCCCTTGGTCTCTACTGAAATGCCTGTTGACTTTTTAACTAAGAAGCTGGAAAGCTAACTCAAGCAAATCAGTTTCCACTCTTCTAACACGGGTGGGCAATAATTTTCACAAGAGGCCACTTAATTAATTTTGGTACATGGTCAGAGGCCAGCTCCACCCCAGAAGGGGCGGGGCCTAGCATGGAAGGGGTGGGGCCTAAGGTGGAAGGGGCGGGGCTAGAGACTAGCCTCCCCTCAGAGTTGTCTGGGGCCAAAGGCTTTGAATTAAAAACACAGCAAAAGCCTCATGCTCCTGACCTCGCTGCTACAGCATTGCCTGGCAGCTGCCTGGGGTTGTTGCAACTATTTAAAAGGTTTGTGGCTCCGTCTCCAGCCGGGATCCTGGTGCCTGAGCCACTGGAAATTCAGTGGCACGGGCAGCAGGATCTAAATAGTGGGTCGATGCAGTCCACGAGCCAGTTCAAAGTGTTAGGTGGGCTGGATCCGACCCCCCCACCTGCATCTTGAGCAGCCCTGCCCTAACACAAGCTGCAGAGTCCAGATTGCAAACATTGCATTGGAAGGCGTAAATTTAAATAGTAATGTGGTTTTCACAGGGCTAGCTACTGCCGTCTTTAGTTGCATCAGGTAGTATCTGTTTGAGCAGTTCCATTTTCTTCAGTGACACAAATCAAGAGGCGAGATATCCCCAGCATGAGGGTTGCAGCATCTCTCGCCGAGAATGTAAAGAGCCAAAGCCTTAGCATAAATCATCGTAGCTTCATTGAAAGGGATATATCACATCTGCTAGGGTCTCGCTTACAAGAATGAAAAAATGTCTGGTTTTGTATTAGGTTTTGTAAAAAAACATTTTTCAGCTTTGCTTTTGTTTGACTCATGAGCATCCGTTTTAAACTTTCTGTCCATCTCCACTTAAACAAAATGGCTACGTCTACACTGGCCCCTTTTCCGGAAGGGGCATGTAAATTTCACTAGTCGTAGTAGGGAAATCCGCGGGGGATTTAAATATCCCCCGTGGCATTTAAATAAAAATGTCCGCCGCTTTTTTCCGGCTTTTAAAAAAGCCGGAAAAGAGCGTCTAGACTGGCCCCGATCCTCCGGAAAAAGTGCCCTTTTCCGGAGGCTCTTATTCCTACTTCAAAGTAAGAATAAGAGCCTCCGGAAAAGGGCACTTTTTCCGGAGGATCGGGGCCAGTCTAGACGCTCTTTTCCGGCTTTTTTAAAAGCCGGAAAAAAGCGGCGGACATTTTTATTTAAATGCCGCGGGGGATATTTAAATCCCCCGCGGATTTCCCTACGACGACTAGTGAAATTTACATGCCCCTTCCGGAAAAGGGGCCAGTGTAGACGTAGCCAAAATGTAAAACTCTCTTATCCTGAAATGCTGCCTTTCCCAAAATAGCGGTCACTCCTAGTGCACTGTATCCGCCTTTATTTTTTTAAAGCAGTTTTTAAAAATTTTATTTTAAAATTACTTTTAAAGGATGTTGCAGCACGAGGATTGGACCTGCCTCGGGTCACGTGGATTGTTCAGGTAGGTTTCCATGAGTACATATGTGCGTAAGTAAATGCTATACACTTGTGTTCACACAAGTGAAACCTTGTATTGATACTCTATCTGGCTGTAATGTAGATCCCGATCAATATTCCCTCTAACTTTTTCCATCCGTGTGCAGAATAAATTTGATGTGCACTGAGACGTGAGGATGTGCACCACCAATAGAAACACATGCTATTGGCTGGGGGTGCTCTGCTAATCAGCTGGACTTATAGCACTCAGTTTACAGCGAACACTGGTCCTAAACCTGAAAGCTGGGAGTCCCTGCTAGGATGAGTCTTACAGATTCTGCATAAGTACAGTGGTCCTCTGGGTTGGGATCTAGGCTTCCTTCTGGGACAGAGGATTACCAGCTCCTCTCTTGTTCCACAGTAAGATTTTCCCTTTTTTTCCAGTGGAGTAGGATCGAGCCTTTAAGTAATGGCAGGCTGTAATTTCAAGGACTGAAAAGGGGATGCTGCGGGTACATTTCTGTTGCAGCTGGGGGCTGTTATTTGTGCACACACCTAATTTTGATTGAGCTAGCATGTTAAAAATAGCCGTATGGCTCCAGCAGCAGCTCAAGCTAGCTTCCCAAGTATAATTCCGTCAGAGATCTTAGACACACATCTGGCCCATGGTGCTGCTGCCTACCAGCAGCAATGTAGATGGACCCTTAGGCCTTGTCTGCGCTTTCTGGGAGATTGGCACTGCAGGTCCCCGCTTAACTGACCGCTAATTGTGTTCCTGTCAACTCCGGTACTTTATCAGGTCAAGAAGATTAAGGCCATGTCTTCACTAAGTGGAAGATCGACACTACCACGATCAATCTTCCAGAGTTTGATTTAGGGGATCTACTTAAGGCCCACTAAATCGAACTCAGAGGGCACCCCCATCAGTGGCTGATACTCTTGCTCCTGTGAGGAATAAGGGGAGCTGTTGGCTTCCATCGGCCTCCCGCTGTGAGGACAGCGGGGAAACTCGAATCAAGATACATCGACTTCAGCTACATAATTAACGTGGCTGAAGTTATGTATCTTCATTTGACCTTCTCCTTTAGTGTAGACCTGGCCTAATAGGGGAGTCAACGAGAGACTTTCTCCTGTTGATTGCCTCTTTTTCTCCCCTCCCCCTTAGTGGGGACAGTGCAGTAACTCAATCTAAGGTACATTGACTCCAGCTACACTATTCACATAGCTGGAGTTGTGTACTTTAGTTTGACATTGCCCGCTAGTGTAGACCTGGCCTTAGTGTCACGGGTAAGTAGCCTGATTTGTTCTACTCTAACACAACACCTTTGAATTTTGCCCTTTGCTGGGACTAG
Source organism: Pelodiscus sinensis (assembly GCF_049634645.1). Taxonomy (NCBI): domain Eukaryota; kingdom Metazoa; phylum Chordata; order Testudines; family Trionychidae; genus Pelodiscus; species Pelodiscus sinensis. The sequence continues at coordinate 15,522,715 of NC_134732.1, read as the reverse complement.
TCTGATTTTAATTTTCACTGAAAACAAGGTTGATATTGCAGCAAACAGCTGAGCAGAGGAGGATGGGGGCAAAATCATTAGTCTGCAGGCCCAGTGTATTGATATAATTTATCCAAAGATATAGTTGCTGGTGCTTGAACACAGTGCAGATCATCTCCAGCCCTGGGAGATTTGTGCTTTTCCAGAAGGCGAAAGCTCAGTTGTCCGACGAGCCTTGTCCATGAGCACTGACCTGCAGGGAGCAATTAGATTACTCACAGCATCTTTCTCACCCCTCTAGCCAGTAGAAATTTTGCCAGAGGGAGCAGGTATAAACACTAGAATGGGCTTTGGTCCTTGGGTTTTTTTCCAGGTAAACTGCACAGGGCTTACTTCTGAGCAGTATCTGCGTGTGTGTTGGTTTTCCAGGAAGGTTGGTGGGAGGACATGTCCCACTTTATAGGATCTGATCCTGCTAATTGCTGAACACCTTTAATTCCTCTTGAAGTTAATGAGAGACACTCGTTTGTTACTGGAAGCTTAATCAAAATGTTCACCATATCTGATGGGTAGAAATGGAAAGATACTTGGTCTGTATCCATCACCTTCCTCCCAAACTAAGAGCTTTACACCTGTACTTTGCTTGTGGTTGTTTTTGGCCAAGTAACCAGCACTGGTTCACTTTACACAAACCAGAGCAATTTTAGCCTGACTTTGAATTGGAATCCTTCTCCTTTCTCCTGGCAGCTTTCCTCCCAAATGTACTGCAAGCAGCTTATTGCTCTGTGTGGGCATTCTTGTTTTAAAAAAAAATGGCAAACAGATTACTGACAAGCCTGTGTAGAAATAAAATTTAAAAAGCGAAGAGAGACATTGAGATGGGGAAACTGTCCTATTATCTGAAACTTGGCCAATGTGTCACATTCTCATGTCAAAACCCTGCTATGGCTGATGAGGCTGAGTTGAGTGATGGTTCCAGAGATGAATTCGATGGGTTCTTTATAAACAGCCCCTTTCTAAGGAAAGCAAGGCACCCGGCTCCTTTCTAGGTTAATAGGCGAGGTGCCTCGTTTATAATTAACACTGCCGTGTTCTGTTAATTCCTGCTTTTCCCTCTTGTGTTTTCCTTTTGAAGTATAATGCTCCAGCGTCGCCTGCGGAATACGTCCACCGAATTGGGAGGACGGCTCGGATTGGCTGTCACGGGAACAGCTTGCTCGTCCTGACTCCTTCGGAGGCAGAATATGTCAACTCGCTGGCTTCTCACAAGATTAAGTGAGTCAGAAACCTGAACAAAAGTTTCAGCTCCTCTCAGCTAATTAACCTCCATGGCACTTGCCGAGGGACTGTGGCTTGTACAGGTTTTAATAAGAGTTATTAATTCTGGTTCTTCAGGACTAGCCCCAGAATGGCAAAAAGGGAGAACTAAAGCCTATAAAATCATCAGCATGACAACTGTACTGTGAGGGGGAGGGGGTAACGAAGGGATCGGTTGTGCACAAATGTTCTCTCTCTAGCTCTCCGTTCAGACCTTGCCTATTGGAGGTCACAAGTCAAGTGTGCATCTCAAATGGCTGCTGGACACTTGCCCATGTTGTCAGAGCTCATGCTGAGATCTAGAACTGGCAGAACTGGGGAGTTGCATGTCGCAGTGGCGAGGTGGTTGGCAGAGCTGTGCCGCATGTGTGGACCCAGGACTGGAACAGTAGAGGCTGTTGCAAGTCCAATTTAAGAGAGGCTGATAGAACTGTACAGGCCTGGGATGACATGCGTGTGCAGCGTAAGAGTGAGGTGCTTTGGCAAAGCCCAGGAAGGAGGTTCAACAGTGCTTCCCAGCTCTGGCTAGTCAAAGAACAGGAGAGTTGGGCTGAGGAAAGCAAGACGAGCTAATAAAGATCCAGAGTCCACATAGGGACGGCAGCTCGATGGTTTGCAGAATGTGAGGTCTTAGTTTTTAGTGGACCAGCATCCATGTCACATAACCCACCACCTTGTTAGTCCCTCTCTTGGCTCCCTTCTCAATAAAGCCAAGGGTGAATGTCACGAAGACTGAACTGCCCCCTGACCCTTAGAGGTGACCCAGCATGAGGTACATGGGGGAAGTTTGCACTGCCTGTGCCTGTTCTGTGTGTAAATACGAATTCTGGGTCCAGCAGCCATCAATCCTGCAGTTACTGTGAGTCTAAAGTCTTTCTCGCAATTTAGGAGGGAAATACCCTACTTCTAACCAGGGTTTGCATGTAGACATTCACACCTTCCTGTGCTCCTCCTGTCAGTGTCTTTTGAAGGACCCCATAAATGACAATACACAAATGAACCATCTTTTATTTTGTGTGTGTCTATATGGAGTGGAGCTGCTCAGAATCTAATTTGGTTTGGAATTTTTTAAATAAGCTAACATTGGCAACACCTACTGGCTTATTCTAGGCTGTGAGCCATTTAGTGGTCTAACAAAGAGCCATCCATCATTCTAGGAAACTATTTATTAAGCAGATACCAGCAAGACTTGGAGGGCTAAGCTGACAAGGGGTTTTGGTTTTTTTTTCCTTCCATGTAACAAATAGCACTAACATTTTAAAGGTGAAATCCCACATTACTGTGAAGTTTTAGCTCCAGCAGGAAAGTTGAATTTTTGTTGGTTGAAGGGGAAAGGGTGGAACTGCCTGTTTTTATTTTACTTTCATTTTAACTCAAACAAGTTTTGTTTTTCTTCATTTAAATCATTGCACTGGGGTGGAGCTGCAGATGAGGGGTTCAGTGTGCAAGCTGCCCCAGGGAGAAAGGTCTGCCCCAGCCTTCTTTCAACATAGCAGCTTTGGGTCAGGTGAAAAGCACCTGTCCGTGATTGCTGCAGTGGGCACAGGTGAGGGAGAGGTGTGTGTCTCCAGGTTGGGGGACAGACAGACAAACTCTCTGAAATATAAAGTAAATAGTTATTGCTTTTTCCATCCCTGCTGGCCCAGTGAGGTTATAGCTGTCCCAGTCCCATCTCTGGCTCCTTGCTGCCCCCTGTGGTCATTCTGCAGTATATCAGTTCCTCCTGCCAGATCCCTCCCTTTCCATTTCAGGCGAGAGAGTCAAATTCCTCACCCATCTCATTATTCTGTCATAACCAAACATTAACCTTGCTTTAAGTTACAATAAGAGGAAGCTGTATGCCAAATTTGGTGGTCCTAACTCTGACTGTTTAGGAGCTGTTCTTAAATAAATGGACTTACGGACGGACAGATGCACATTTCTAAAATATAAAGTAAGATTAGCAGAGTTTCATCCGTTGCATTTTTGACAACCTTAAGGAGCAGCTACATACAACAGGTGTGTTGTTGTATCAACAGGTGTGTTGTAAGCAAAACTCGTGAAGTCATTCTGCCGCTCTACTCTGCACTAGTTAGGCCTCAGCTGGAGTACTGTGTCCAGTTCTGGGCGCCACATTTCAAGAAAGATGTGGAGAAATTGGAAAGGGTACAGAGAAGAGCGACAAGAATGATTAAAGGTTTAGAGAACATGACCTATGAAGCCAGGCTTCATGAACTGGGCTTGTTTAGTTTGGAAAAAAGAAGATTAAGGGGGGACATGATAGCGGTTTTCAAATATCTAAAAGGGTGTCACAAGGAGGAAGGAGAAAATGTGTTCCTCTTGGTTTCTGAGGACAGGACAAGGAGTAATGGGCTTAAAGTGCAGCAGGGGAGGTTTAGATTGGACATTAGGAAAAAATTCCTAACTGTCAGGGTGGTCAAATATTGGAATAAATTGCCAAGGGAGGTGGTGGAATCTCCCTCTCTGGAGATATTTAAGAACAGGTTAGACAGACATCTGTCAGGGATGGTGTAGACAGAGCTTGGTCCTGCCTTGAGGGCGGGGGGCTGGACTCGATGACCTCTCGAGGTCCCTTTCAGTCCTATGATTCTATGATTCTATGATCTGAGCTTGCTAGCAGTTTCACCAGTTAAGGAGACCTGTTGCTGAGCTGGAGGCTGCTCATTGGGTTTCCTTAGAGGTTGTGTTCCGCAGTTTGACAGGAGGAGGTGTAAATGTGAGTGTATTTGAGCCCTTCTGAAATCAGTACAGCCAGATTACATTGAGCATATTGTCTTATTTTTCAGTTGAATCCCTGTAATAAAACTTGCTGTCCATCGGTATTACAGGCCTCTAGAAATGTGGGGTGTAATGCACCCACAGCTATCTGATTGGTAAAATGTGTGTCTAACTGGGATGGGTGGGTGGTTTGGCTTATATGTAGTGGTATAGCTTGTTCTCTTCCAAATCCTAGTGCCAGTGAATGGGAGGGGGCAATAGGCCAGAGAAGAGTGCTGATGAATTACAGAGTAGATTCAGAAAGGCAGCTGGAAACTCATGGCAGCAAGAGCCTTCCATACAAATTGCCACCACGCTTCATAAACTGAGCCTGCTAGTGAAATCCTGACAATTTAAATTAGAGTAGGGGGCAAAAGACAGCATGCGCTGGACAGCCCGGAAAACTTTTGTTCCTGTTACCTGGATCATCTTTGCATCTTTCTATGAAGCCTGCTTAAGTTGATCGGGTTTGTATTTTGTTGCTTGCTTAACTTAAAATAGGCTTTTAACTAAAAGTCCTAATGGGTTTATCAATGTGTGAAATGTTTCTAGGAAGACATAGCATAACACAGGTCTATGGAGTTTTAGTGTAAATTAACAAAGCTACACCTATTTATGCCAGCTGAGGATCTGGCCAGGAGTTTTTTTCCTCTCCCAGCGGGTATTGGGTTTAGGTACAGAATGTTGACAGTTATAAATAATCAGAGCAGATGCAACTTGTTCCTGAATGAAAATCTTTCTGAATTAGGGATGACTGCCTTTAAAATAGAAAATCACTCACGATCAATTTATTTTGCACCTGTACCTGAAGTCCTTTGGCTTCTAAAATCTCGGAGCAGGGTTAGCCTTTGCCAAAACCGTTCATTTTGGCTTTGCTGAGAACAGTCTGGTGGGTTCAAGAATGCTGCATGGTTTCCCTTGCAACTTTGTTTTTGTGCTTTGCATAATTTTCCTTCCATAGCCATAAATACTCGCGCTCTCGCTCTGTCATTTCATATAAATTTCCCTCCTTTTATAAGGTTTGACCAAAATGGTCTGCCACAGCCGTGTGTGTGTGTGTGTGTGTGTGTGTTTTGCTTATGTCTCTTTTAGTTCTTTCAAGTGTAATCTAGCAGCGCCTGCTTCGACAGCCATCAGATAATTTCTTCCTTTCCTAATGGCTGCCTCACTAATTTATGAAGGAAAGCGCATCCATGTGAAGGCACAAGTCATTCCCCCCCCATACCTCCCCATTTATCCCTCCCATTTCCCCCTTTGCATGATGCTCCCCGCTGTGAACTGAGTTCGCATATCTATAAGGATGTGAGCTGGCACCAGGCCAGAAGAGAGAAGGGGTGACATCTCTCAGGCAAATCAGTGTCAAAGGTTTTGACATGTTCATTCATAGCTTTGTCAAGGCAACCTTTGGGGGTAGGAGGAGAAATGCCTTTTTCTTGCTTAAGTGGTTGCCCTTTATGTTTTAATTTACTGTTATGCTTTTCGGAAACAAACAAAAAACCCCTCAGTTGTCTTTTTATGCTCCATTTCCCTTCCTTCCATTCCCCCCTCCCCTTTCCTTTTTCTACCTCTGCATTCTCTGCGAAGGAATCATCTCTGTGAACGATTTCCTCACTGCATACAGGCTGATGCCTGCATTCTACATAGACTTGGATCTTGGCCATGCAGAGCTATAAGTCACAACTCTTTGGACTGAGGAAGTGGGTCTGGCCCACGAAAGCTCATCATCTAATAAACCATCTTGTTAGTCTTTAAAGTGCTACATTGTCCTGCATTTTGCTTCAGCTACCCCAGACTAACACGGCTACATTTCTATCACAACTCTTTGGTTTGAATCATAACTTTCTGGGACTAGCTCCTTCTTGGGCATGTTGTGACGTAATGGGGGTGCTGTCTGCTCTGTAACCCGGGGTTCCCCTGCGCTGTGATGTGAGATTCCCACTGACTCCCCCACATGTGTATTGGCCCAGACACCTATTCCCAACCTAAGCTGTTAGCAAAGCTCTTCCCAGGGGGAGAGACAAAGGAAGGGAGTCAGAGACAAACACCTGGCTGGGGGGCAAGATCTGGGAGCGAGGCAGTTTCTGGCTGGGAAACATGAAGGGAACAGACTAAGCTGAGGGTTGAGGGGGCGATGGATCCCTTAACCCAAGGGGTCTGAGGCATCTTGGCCCTTACTCCTGTAACCACATCACATCTGTGCTGTGCTGTATCCTGGAGAAGCAATAAACCCCCTCTATTCTCCTGGCTGGTGGAGTCTGTTCTGGCTGCTACGGAGGTGCAGGGTTGGGGGAAACCCCAACGCCCCGTCACACATGTCATGATCTTGATGTTGCTGAGAAGGTCAGTTGCAAGAAATTGTGTTCACCTCAGTTCCTTTCACTGGGTAGGACTGAAACAGCAGGAACGGTGTGGTCGTGTAGATCATATTTTTTTTAGGCCTTTAAATCATTTTTGTTGCTCTTCTCTGGACTTTCTCCATTTTGTCCACATATTTCCTGAAATGTGATGCCCAGAACCAGACACAGTATTCCAGTTGAGGCCTCATTAGCATGGAGAAGAGCAGAAGAATGACTTCTTGTGTCTTGCTTACAACACACCTGCTAATACAGCCCAGAATGATGTTTGGGTTTTTTACGACAGCATGACACTGTTGACTCATTTATCTCGTGATCCACTATGGTCCCTAGATCCCTTTCTGCGGTACTCCTTTCTAGATAGTAATTTCCCATTTTGTACGTGTGATGCTGCTTGTTCCTCCCTAAGTTGAGTATTTTGCGTTTGTCCTTATTGAATTTAATCCTATTTGCTTCAGACCATGTCTCCAGTTTGCCCAGATCATTTTGAATTTTAACTCTAACCTCCAACGCACTTGCAACCCCTCCCAGCTTGGTACCATCTGCAAACTTAATAAGTGTTCTCTCTATGCCATTATCTAAATCATTGATGAGATGTTGAACAGAACTGGACTCAGAACTGATCCCTGTGGGTTTCCATCTGATGCGCCCTTCCAGCTTGATTGTGAACTACTCCCTGGGAACAGTTTTCCAGCCAGTTATGCACCCATGTAATAGTAGCTCTGTGTCAATTGTATCCAGGTTGGCTTGTCTGCCTGGAAGTAAGCTTTGTGTGTCCCAGTGGAGACTTGGATGTACTCCATGCCTTGTCGAGCTGGGGAATGATATGATGGGTCTGTGAGTTGACCCAGAGTCTTCCACATGGCAGCATGAAGCAAAAGCACTTGGCCAAAAAATTCTGTTTGTTACATTTAAAATGTTGTGATTTTTTTAAAGGGCCCCTTCTATACTTTGACGTAAGCACAAAGTTGGCTACAGTAGAAATAAAAGTGGAGGAGCAATTGCATCGTGTCCCAGAAAATAAGTGTATTTTTGTCCCAAATTTTCACAGAATTTTGACTGAATACTTAACACAGTACTGCTTATACAGCCAAATATTCCTATTGAACCACTGGGAAAACTATTGACTAAAATTGGCCCAAGATATGACCTGTGAATGCTTAAATTTAAACTACCTGTTCTTCAGCATTCATTTTTCCACCCTATTAATTTTGCAGGGTTCATATGTGGAAGAGAACCTTTCCTACTGGAAAGTCAAACACACTCTGCCTATGAGGGCTGAGAATGGTCCACCTCAAGTTCTCTAGTCTTCTGAGGAGTCCACCACTCAAACAAGGATAGACAAGGCCTAATGAAAACAAGCAAAAAGAAATTAGATCCTGTGTGTGTATCTTTCCAAATGTAATTGTGAATTGAGAATATCCATCAAACAGGTGTGTCTACAGTGGGGTCTTGCAGGGGTTGGGTTCTTGACCCGAGGCTATTTAATATTTTATTATTGACTTGGAAGAAAACATAAAATCATCACTGTTAAAGTTTGCAGATGACACAAATATTGGGAGAATGGTAAATAATGAACAGGACAAGCCACTGATGTAGAGCACTGGATGCAAGCAGATAATATGCATTGGAATACAGCTACATGTAAATGCATACATCTAGAAACAAAGAGCATTGGCCATACTTATGGAATCAGAAAATAAAGGTTAGAAGAGATTTCAGGAGGTCCTCTAGTCTAACCCCCTACTTAAAGCAGAACCAACCCCAACTAAATCATCCCAGCCAGGACTTTGTCAAGTCTGGCCTTAAATGGAGGACTCAGTTCTGGGAAGCAGTGATTCCGAAAAAGATCTGGGGGGGGTTGAAGTGAATAATCACTGAACATGAGCTCCCAGCCTGACTCTGGCCAAGAGAGCTGATGCAATTCTGGGATATATAAACAGAGGAATTGAACAGGAGAAGAGAGGTTATTTTACGGCCAAATGAGACTGTTGCTGGAATACTGCATCCAATTCTGCTGTCCACAGTTCAAGGAGGATGTTGATGAATTGGAAAGGGTTCAGAAAAAAGCCATGAGAATGATGGAAGCATTAGACATTTAGAAAACATGCCTTACAGTGAACAACTCAAAGAGAAGGTTAAGGGGTGACTTAATTATAGTCTATAAGTATCTACGTGGGCTTAATTATAGTCTATAAGTATCTACATTTCATTATGGGCTCTTCAATCTAGCCAAAAAAGATGCAACACGATCCAGAGGCTGAAAGTTGAAACTAGTCAATTTCAGACGGGAAATAAAACATACATTTTTAATGGTGAGAGTAATTAACCATTAGAACAATTTACCAAGGGTATTGGTGGATTCTCTATCACTGAACTTTTTTAATCCAGTTTTAAATCAAGATTGGATGTTTTTCCAAATGATACTCCTTCGGAATTATGTTGGGGAAGGTCCGTGGCCTGTATTATACAGGAGGTCAGACTAGATAATCATAACAGTCCCTTCTGACCTTGAATCTATGAATTTCTTTCTCTACTATATATGCACACACAAGTGCACAAACTCACTTTTTCTTCTGCAGGTCACCTTAATGTTTATTAAAGTCCTTTGAGATCGTCTGGGTGCGTTAGAGGTTCATGGTCTTATTAATTATTAGTGTAAAACTGATCATTTCAAATTGCTGAGGGTAGGAACCATATGAAAACTGTATCTGGCACTTTTTCTATAATAAACTAATATTTCCCACTTACCCTGCTTCTTTTCTCTAGACCTAAATTAATTATTTTCAGTTAAACCTTACAATTGGAAGTACTAATTATTGAAGACTTTATGATAGTTGAGAGCCAGTAATCTTCCAGGGGTGTGTCTAGACTACATGCCTCCTTCGACGGAGGCATGTAGATTAGCCAGATCGGAAGAGGGAAATGAAGCCGCGATTAAAATAATCGCGGCTTCATTTAAATTTAAATGGCTGCCCCGATCTGCCGATCAGCTGTTTGTCGGCAGATCGGGGCAGTCTGGACGCGATGCGCCGACAAAGAAGCCTTTCTTCATCGGCACAGGTAAGCCTCGTGAAACCAGGTTTACCTGTGCCGATGAAGAAAGGCTTCTTTGTCGGCGCATCGCGTCCAGACTGCCCCGATCTGCCGACAAACAGCTGATCGGCAGATCGGGGCAGCCATTTAAATTTAAATGAAGCCGCGATTATTTTAATCGCGGCTTCATTTCCCTCTTCCGATCTGGCTAATCTACATGCCTCCGTCGAAGGAGGCATGTAGTCTAGACACACCCCAGTAGACTACAGTGTTCTTCACTTCCAGCACTTGGCTACCGTTTTGTTAGAATCAGGATCCCGCCCCATTGAAAAGTGTGTGATAGTTTTGCCCTTCAGTTTAATCCGAGCAAGATTATGGGTGAAATCATAGCCCTATTGAAATCAATGTAAAACATTCACTTTGACTTCAATAGGACAAAGATTTCACTCCAGGTCTTCAGACAGCTCCCAGGGTCTGTGTCAGTAATGGCTATGTTGTAAATTGTGGCTGAAATGAGACTTGTTGGGAGTGAGAACTAAGGAAGTTAAATTGCAGTTATCTGGCTAATCATGTAGTCGATACAGTTTGAATTGACTACACAATTAGTCAATAAGGACCACTCTGCAGAGCCGCCGGGCTCTTAATACATTTAAATTGCAGAGGCACAACATCCCGGGCCAGCGTGAGCTGGAACTGCTCAGTCCTGAGTCTAGCAGTACTTGTTGGCGGCAGACTGCCCTGTCTACCATGAACAGGGGCTACTGTGGGCTGCTGCTGGAGCAGCCTCTATTCATGTTAGCCAGAGTTGGCCATGGGGAGGGGCTGTTCCGGCAGCAGCCCCTGTCCCTGGCCAGCCCTGTCTGCCGTGAACAGAGGCTGCTCCGGCGCCAAGGCTGGCCATGGAGAGGGGCTGCTGTGAACAGGGGCTGCTTGACGACAGCAGCCCCTGTCTGTGTGGGGGGCCCAACTCCCCGCTGGGACCCCCAGGGACAGAGGCTGCTTCGCAGCAACCTCCTCTATCCCCCACCCCTTCACTGCCTCTAATAGGGGCAGGGTGGCACCATGGAGACAGTGCTGGGGGGGAACCAGCTTTTAAGCCAGCTCTCCCCAGCACCAGCTCCTGTTTCCTTCCTCCTGTTGCAGCCTCTCATAGAGGCAGCAACAGGGGGAAGCAAGTAGTCGATACACCAGTCGACTACTCGCTAACATCTCTAGTGAGAAGCTCTATGAAAATGTATCAGGCATCATGTTCAAGTCTAGATTCCCAGGCTTTGGTCTCTTCAGTCCTGCTTTACCATTCTGTGGGCTTTTGGGGATCACTCTTTACGTCTGATCCATGGGTGAGGAAGAGAGTCCACTGTTAGAGAGAGCTGTGCGTTATCTTTGGAAAAGAGGCGAAATTACCATTTTTTGTTTCTTTTCCTGGCACATCAGCGTCTGTGAAATGAAGATGGAGGATATTCTATCAAGCCTACTGAAAGATGATCGTTTCAAGGGTCGCCAATGGGGAAACAAGGTGAGCAAATGTTCTCATTTGGAATTGCTTACATTTTAATTTCCTAACTGGGTTTGATGAATAAGCTTTTCCTTGGTGCTCTTTTTTCAAGCAAAGGTGTTAGGAAATCCATGATCTGGGCAATGCAAAATGACAGTTGAATTTTGCTTTTCCACAGTTGCCTAATCTATGATCCTTGACATTTTTGCCCCAAAATGTGTGTCTGCAATTCTCAGCAAAAATGTCACAGCAGACAGTGCTATGGTGAGGGCTTTTATGGCCAAGAAACTGCGTTGCTCTCTTTTACAAACCTACTGCAGTCCATTAGCTAGCCAATTCTGAAATGGTGTATCTGATTTCAAGCTATCCAACAATCCTCCAAGTAAATAAAGTTTAATTTGTGATCCATTCTCCATGCTTTTGAAATTCTCATCTTTGCCTCCGATGGGAGTCTTTCCAGTGACACCCACTTTGGCTCAGCCCTTACTTGCTAATTCACAGAATGTAGACACTTGCGATGGATTTCTCAGTCATTGGTGCAAATTGGAGAGTACTGCAGTTTAAGAGCCCTTAACTTAGATAGACGTATCCAGGGTTTTTTTTCAACTCGCTCATTATTTTGCCAATTTGCTCATTCCCTTCCACCAGCCAACAGTCTTCAACTTGTCCACTGTTTTCCAGTTTCCTACAAATGGCTCTGTTGGGAAATGTGGGTGTTCCCAGGCCTTTGAAAAATAGTCGTCTGTATGGCTTCTAAAATGAAGATCCGTGAATCATCTGACATTTCTATTCACAGCTATGCATTTCTGGCCCGTTGCTCAAGATAATATATTAGGAACATAAGCAACTAGTCAACTATCCGATAAGCAGAAGAAAGTGGGGGGCAGGAGTCGGTGCTGGGGGGAGTCAGCTTAAAAACCGGTTCCCCCCAGGACCATCTCTGTGTGGGGCAGGGGAGGCATGGACTTAGTGGGGACCGGGCGCAAGCTGGGAATCCGCTGATTCTCGGCTAGTGCCCAGTCTCAGACTCTGCACCTCTGCTTTTTAAATGTATTAAGAGCCTGCTGGCTCTTACTACATTTAAAAATCAGAAGCACAGTGTGGGGGACCTGGTGCGAGCCAGGACAGCTGATCCCCAGCTCAGACCGGGTCCCCCCTGCTGCGCTCCAGCCTTTTTACATTTAAGGCTGGTGCGTGGGGGGGGCGGGGGACCTGTCGTGAGCCGGGAATCAGCTGTCCTAGCTCACGCCAGTCCTCCCCGCTGCGCACCAGCATTTTAAATGTATTAAGAGCTGGAGGCTCTTAATACATTTAAAAGGCTAAAGTGCAGCGGGGGGGGACCTGGTGCGAGCTGCGAATCAGCGATCCCAGCTTGTGCTTCAGCCTTTTAAATGTCTTAAGAGCCTACCGGTTTTTAATACGTTTAAAAGGCAGAGCCGCAGCGTGATTTGCTCCCGGGGCCAAGAGCTAACCCCACTGCAGCTCCCCTGCTTATCGACTAATCAGCTAGTCGATGGAAAATCCATCGACTAGTTGATTAAACTAAATTTAACATCCCTACAATATATAGTATATAGGGGTTGGGTTTTTTATGTTCTTTTGTATGTTGACTGGAACAAATCCTTATTGTTCAGAGTGTGGTCTGTAAAGTACTCTAACAAATACATTGTTTAGTAAGTATGTGTGTTAGTACTAAGGATTCATTGGTGGGAATTACAGATTGCTGCATGCACTAAAAATGACCACCAGCACTTTTTCTATGCATAAAAATGTCACCATGTAGAAGTCCAGTATTCTTGGAAGGGGTGGCATGCACATTCTTGCAATTTGCAGAGGCACAGAACTTCTCTGGCCCCAGATTTGTCAGTGGAACTGACAGCTCCTTTGGCCCTGGGGATGCAACAGGGTCACAGAACATGTCCCTCCATATGGGGTCATATTTTATTCCTGTGTATGCCCCCGCCTGGAAGTAGCTTTGTGTTTTCTGTTGGAAACTTGGAATGATTATAATACTCCCGTTTCTAGCTCTAAAGATATCCCATTTTACATCTGGCACTGGCCCAGGACAGAGTAGAACCCATCTCAGGCCAGTGTATGAAGAGAGAAATATTTCTCTGGAAGGTTTTGAGTTGTTTTTTTCAATTGCAGCTGTTTAAAAGTTGTCCAGAGGGCTTTAGGAGCCCAGTGCTTGTGAAAATCAGGCCCATGGTGCATCAGATTAAGACCCTAACCACTGAAAAGTCTCACACCAGTAGCCACTTTTGAAAATATTTGCCTTAACAAGCTGTTTGTGCCTCATTTCCCCCATCTGTAAATTAAGGATAACCGTTAACCAGAACAAACTAAACCAGTATTGGAAAACCAACTAGTATCACTATATATTATTTGTGGTTGAACTTAGGCGAGGGGTAGCACAAATAACAAAAAGATAATCCCTGCCCGAAAGAACTTGCCAATCTAAAGTTGCCATCCTGGCCTCATTTAAGGCAGTGGGAAGTTTGCTATTGAATTTAGTGTAGCTGGGATTCTCCCTAACTCGTGGGATATTTTCGACCTGCTGCAGGTTTTTACAAATGCAGAAGTTGGTAGGGCTACAGGATTCAGGTTTAAAAGACTGTGACCAAGAATGGAAATATCTTGTTATGGGAATGAATAGGGATGAAACCAATATAGTTCTGTGGACATTAAATAGTGTTCTATAGATATTACTATTGAAAAGCTTATAAAATGTAATATTGGATGCAAACCTTCCTGTGGATTTTTGTTGTTGTTGTTGTTGTTGTTGTTTATGGCCACCTGTAGCATTCTCTATCAGGGTTACAATTCTTAAATTCTGTAGGGTGATTTCTAAAAGGTCGAGGAAAGGGTGACATTCCCTTTCTATAGGACTGTTCCATAAAGCCGGTGCATCAAACTAAGGACAGAATAGACTGTGGATAGAACAGATTAGGGATGTTAAATTTAGATTAATTGGCTAATCGAATAGTCGATGCAATTTGCATAGACTGTTCGATTAGTCGATAAGGGCACCTCCGCCTTCGAAGTGTAGCAACAGCTGCTGGGCTGTTGCTACACTTCAAAGGTGAAAGTGCTGCGGGGAACACGAGGCCAGCATGAGACTCAAGCAGTCCCCGCTGGCCCTGTGCTCCCTGCCGCATTTCAAAGCAGCAGCACGGCATGGACCCTCAGGGTCAGCGGGGGAGTCCCGCTGCACAAGGTGTTTCAAAGCAGCAGACCCTGGGCTCCAAGCGCTGCCACTTTGAAGCACCCCATCCTCTTCTCCCCCTACTCCTTGCTCCCTCTTTCTGGTAAAGGCAGCAAGGTGGGGGGTATGAAGCGACTAGTCGACTAGTCGTTCACATCTCTAGAACAGACAACGATTGCAGCTTTTAATTTCCACTTGTTATCAAAGCGCTCCCCTAACCCAGCCGTGGCATTGCTACTTGCAAATTACAGAGTTCTCTTTCCCTTACCGGCTCTCTGTGCACAGAGTCGTGGACGTGTAATGCTCATGAACACAGGAACCTCATTATAATGCTTTTCGTCTCTCATTGCCTTGAAGTCCAGTAGAAATACCCCTTTGGAACACACATTTTTGGGCTCCTGTGAGCAACTGGGGAGTGAGCTGAAGTGCCTGTAAAATGTATATTTTATATTTAGACACATAAAATATATATGTGGCTGCATCTGGGTGTGTGACTGTTCACCCACCTACAAAGAGAATAAATTTGATCTTTCAACTTTTATGCGGGGAGGGGTTGGAAAAATACCTCTATGGGTTCTAGGGACTGTGCAGGAGAGTGGGAATCAGCCAGGCAAAAAAAGTTAACACCAAATCCTTCATTTTGTTTTCAAGTATCACAGAAGCAGGCCATATTATGGCTTCCCCTTTCTTTTCTTTTTTTAAGCATAAGAACATCCCACCTCTTCTAATTTCTATTAATTCTCTTCCTTAATGAACTCGGAGATTTCCAGTATCCGTTCCCTTCTCCCCAAAAAGCCCCAGTGTTATTAGACATAAGTTTCCATCTTACAAAATAGATTCTCTATCTTTTCGGGGTTTTAGCCCGATGGTTGCTATTTTTCCAGTGATGCCATGAAATGCTGTAATAAATGCGGTCGCTCCTTTTGCATTGTGTATATTTTTATTTACGACTAATGTTTATTGTGGCAATGCCTCTGGACCAACCAAGAATGTGATTCCATTGCACAAGGCAAGGCACAAACACAAAGTAGTAGAAGCTTTCATAGAGTATGTAACATAGTACAGAACGCATTCATATACAGTTGAGCGTCCATGAGTTACAAAGGTTAGTTCTACTAACTGAGGCAGTAAATATATCTAGAAGGAGAAACAGCAAAGCAAATCAGTACCTCAATACTTCATCTTTTGGGCCTTGACATGCAGTAGAAGGGCGTCAGGTATATTGTCTCTCTGACTTGGGATACTCTTAGGAATGAGGTTTACTCAGGTGTATAAAGGATGCAGACTTGCTTGTAGCTGCCAATTCACTCCTTTTTATCTGTCCACAGCCTCAGACAGTGTGGTGTATGGTGGGTTTTTTGGGGGTTTTTTTTTACACTGCTCAACTCTGTCAGTTTTAAATTTAGAATTTTTTTTTTTTAAAGACCAACCTCCCTGGAAGGCAGGAATCAAAACCTAGATTTCTTCGTGCCCATTACAGGGCAACTCTGAAATGAAATTTTTCTGGGTGGATTGAGGGATATAGGAGAGGAGGGGGGAAGCTGATTTCTGAGTATGTTATGTTTTCTTCCATTTGCTTTGTTTGATTTATTTTTCTTGGGCTGACCTCACACTTTGGAAATTATGCACCTAGTTTTTATCCCTCGTTTTAGTCTTACTTTTCTTTTTCCCCCTCCACCAGCGAGAAGAGATGCCTCATTTTGAAGCCTAAAGGGGGAAATAAGAAAAGTCCTTTGTAATATATTGCCATATTATCACTAAATCCCCTGACAGTTGTGACACAGAAGCAAGTCACCTGTCACTTAAGCTTGAGGTCTCTTTAATTTTCTCCTGGAATTCGCACCAGGCTGTCTTTAATTTGAGGCCTTTATTGGAATTCTGAAACCTTTCTGCCTCCCCAGCGCTCAGATCTATTCTGAGTGCTGTTACAGAATGTATACAATAACCAACAGAGGGATTCGGAGAGGGCTGAAGCACTGTTTATTTAACACTCTGGAGGGATTTTCGTGCTTATTCGGTCCTGGCTACCCGGCTTTCAATATCGCTTTGACAACTGTTATGCCCTTCTCATTAATTTTAAACAGTTAAAACACAGGAAAAAGAGAAAAAGTTTTCATTATTAAAGTGCTTTACTTTTTAATAACAGAGGATTCTGTCCGCCAGGGGAAAGGGCAACCTCGCTAATTTCACATTCATATTAAAAAACGCTGGGAAGGTGACACTCTATGCTGCCTGTGAGGCTTAACAAAAGGAAAAAGTGGAGAGGGTGGGGAGGGGAGAGAAAAAAAGTTTTATGTTTCACGTCCGTAGAAACTTGATAATGACAATGACAAATGTCCACTCTGGGGGAGGCGGCTCCACTTTTGGCATATTAAATCCTTGCATGGATCCTCGACTGGAAAATAACTCGTCAGATTAGTTATTGTTAATAATTCAGTCCGCCACTGCTGTAAGCAGACCTGGCTGTATTTAAATCAGTTTTGTACCTTGTATCTCCAAGAGTGAATTTGGTCTGCCGTGCTTTGCAGCTTGGAGATTCTATATAGACCTTTTTTCCAAAAACACAGTCAAATGACTAGAGCCCCCTTGTCTAGGGTGCACAGATACAATATGTGGGACAACGGCTCGTGCGCAGGAAAGCGCTGAGATGTCATTGCATAAAGGGGCTTTCAGCAAAGAAGTGGAGAAGGTGCTTCAGGTGCAAGAAGGACAAAGTAGTTCATGATCTAGGAAGACGGTTGGCCAAGAGTGGAAGAAAGAAGTGGAGAGAGCAGCTTGGATGGAGGGTCCCGGGAAGTGAATGGGAAAGAAAAAGGAAATGCAGGGAGAGGAAGATTGATGATGTTTGAGAGTAAGGAGCAGGAAGTTGATGGGGAATGAACCCACATGTGGGGGGTTAATGTATTGTCCTAGGGAAGGACTGGTTATATGTTTCAATTGATTTATTTACTCTCTGTTTCACTTAGAACAGAGATGGGCAACCTAGGCAAGTGAGTGGGCCACATGAGTGGCCCTCCTTCATCTCCCTGGGCCGCACGATTGTAGTAACCAAGACGGTGTCCCAGGATAGGGTAGTTTTTGTACCTGTGCTTGAGTACCTAGAATTTTCAGGATGTGCCGACTGACTTATGGCTACAGTGGCAATGCAGAGGGAGCGCACGGCTCTCTAAGTCAGTGTTGTGTGCAGCCAGCATGCACCTCACTGCACCTGCCCTTGCTTTAAGTGCATGGTGCTCTACTAATACCAGTATGGAAAAAATGATGCGAACGGAAACCAGCGGAATCCTGGGCAACGGTAAATAAAATGTCTCGGGGGCTACACGCTGATGGGCAGCATGGGGCCTTCAGGCCACCAGTTGCCCATGCAACAGAGGAAAGTAAAACTGAGGAAACTGGCCCCAGAGGTGTCGGTCTGGAGTAACTCCACTAGTGTGGACAGAGTCACTCCAGACTGACTCTGCTGTAACCATGATTGGAAGCTGAATGGGTGAATTCCAAAGTGGCTGCCAGCAGGAGAGAGGGGAAAATATATGTAATAGGTGTTAGAAAACACAAAATTAAACCGTATTTGCTCCCTCACGAAGCAGTGCTCACTGGTTGCTTTGACTTTAACATCTTTATCTATACATATTTTTTCCCGAGTAATATTGAGAGGATTACCCTCGTTGGCCCCGGGGTGGTTACTGTGTGATTTTACTGTTATTAAATCTATTCTAAACTGCTTCATTATTCCTGACTCAAACTCTGTCTTTCCTCTAATCCTCCCACCGCCCTCCTAGAAATCCCATGGCACAAACCCCCAGGAAGTGCGGGAACGGGCGACAGTCTTGCAGACGGAATTTGAAAATTATGTGCACTCCAGTGAGGGAACTGTCCGGTGGGCAAAGAAAGGTCAGTAGGTTTCTTTAAACTTATTACCAAATCTCTGGTACAAACTGCACCGGTTCTCCTCTGACGTGGTGGGCTTTGGGGGGGAAAGGCCTACTAGAAGCCTTCGGGGCCAGTGCTCTGAGGGGAGTTGAAATGAACGCAGAAGGCTTTATAATGATATTAAATGTTAATTTCTTGCTCTCACGTGTTAACACACAAATGAAGTTCACACTTGGTTTTCATTAGCATTTGCATCTAGGGGGTTTCTGACCCAGTCACGTGAGTATCTAGGTTGTGTGGTACACTGGGAAGGGGAGAGGCAACAGGTGAACATCTCATCCTGGCTGTAACAGCATTGAATTCCTTGTTCGCACCAGGGACACATTTGACCCGGGGAGACAGACTGTCAGCCAAGGGAGGGGGGGCGGGAGGAGAGAGAGAGAGAGAATACACACATACGTACATACACATGTGTGCACGAAGGAAAGCACAGCAATAGCTAAGGAAACACAATCGCTGGTAACTACAATTATTGAATCTTTCAGTATAAGTCTGCAGTTTCATCTTCTGTCTTTGCCTGGGAGGACGTGTAAAGTAGGGCACAGAGCAATACAGTGAGCTTTTACACCTACATTTGAGAATATGGAAGTGGAGCTGGGGAAAGAAATTGCATCTTCTCTGGGGAAAAATTACTTTGGGAGCAGCCAGAGATACGGTACAGATGCACTGCCTCCTGGCAGAAACCAAAAGGATGGTATAACATGAACTGATATGACTCTCCTGTTCTGCGAGTGGAATGGGCATGCAAAAACAAAGTACCTGTTGTGAAGACCGTGTCTAAGGCAAATTACTGTTACCCAAACTTAATATTGGATACCCTTTTGAGGACTCCAGACCTACACAATGAACTGCACAGTGTGTGCTCTAGGGTAAATATATAACTAGATTATTTTCATTTCAACCTCTTTCTTCTGTTTCACTTTGCCTCCTGGTGAATTTCTTCCCATCCTGCTCAGGTACGGGCTAAATGCTGCTGTCTTAACTTTTAAGAACACTAGGGGGCTGTGCCCCCTGCTCGCCACGCTCGCCAACGCTCGTTTCTCTGGGAGTTGGCAGTCCAGGCCCCCGCCCACCCAGCTGCTGGAAGGACTAGGGCCAGGGCCATACCAGCCCCAGTCTCTCAGTCTCCAGCCCCCGGGGAGGGTCAGGCCAAGGCCTGGGGGCAGCAGCCCTGGCTCTCCTCCCCAAGTAGCAGGGAAGGGCTGGGGCTGTGCCAGCCTTGGTCTCTGAGGCACCTCTGGCCTCCAGGGAGGGCCAGGCCAAGGCATGCCAGCCTAATCTCTAAGCTCTTCCCCTCCCCATTGCTGGGGAGGGGAGGGGACGGGAGGGTTTGGCTCGGACCATGGTACACTGGCTCTCCACGTGGGTCCTGGAGAGGACCAGGCTGGAAGTGGGTGGGGCTTGGCTCCTGTGGACACAGAGTGATGTATAATGTCACTCTGATGTCCCACAGGAAACATTTCTTTGTATATAGGCTGGCCAGGATTTAGCCCACCGTCACATGGATGACAAACTCCAGCAACCCCACAGTGCATGCAGATGGCGCAAGGTGGGGGCGGAGCAGTGGGGACATGGCCATGGCAGCAAGATGGCAAGGTCCTTCAGGGGCAAGATGGCGGCCAGATCTGCTTCCCCCATCCCCACTGCACCGGGCTAACCTGAGCGTACGTCTGCTGTCACAGCGGGGCGGGTAATGTCAGTGTTGATAAATGCAAAGTAAAGCGTATTGGAAAACATAATCCCACGATATGTATAAAATGATGAGGACTAAATGAGCTATTACCACTCGAGAGAGATCTGGGAGTCATTGTTCATAGTCGTCTGAGAACATCCACTCAGTGTGCAGCAGCAAACAGAATGTTAGGAATCATTAAAAAAAAAAAGAGAGAGAGACTAAGACAGAGAATATCTTATTGCCTCTATATAAATCCATGCTACGCCCACATCTTGAATACTGCGTACAGATGTGGTTGCTGCATCTCAGAAAAGATATATTGGTATTGGACAAGGTTAAGAAAAGGGAAAAAAATGATTAGGGGTTTGGAACAGGTGCCATATGAAGAGAGATTAAAAAAACTGGGACTTTTCAGTTTAGAAAAGAGGAGATTAAAGGGGGATATGATAGAGGTCTCTAAAATCATGACAGGTATGGAAAAAGTAAATAAGGAAAAGTTATTTACTTGTTCCCATAAAATAAGAACTAGAGGCCACCAAATGAAATTAAAACAAACAAAAGGAAGTTTTTCTTCTCTCGGCTCACAGTCAGCCTGTGGAACTCCTTGCCAGAGGATGTTATGAAGACCAGGACTTTAACAGGGTTAAAAGAAGAATCAGATACATTCATGGAGGTTAGGCCTATCAATGGCTATTGGCAGGGATGGGTAGAAATGGTGTCCCTACCCTCTGTTTGTCAGGGGCTGCAAATGGATGACAGGAGAGGAATCACTTGATGATTACCTGTTCTATTCACTCCCTCTGGGGCATCCGGCATTGGCCACTGTTGGCAGACAGGATACTGGGCTGGATGGACCTTTGGCGTGACCCTGTATGGCCGTTCTTATGTTCTTACATTAGCTACAAATAACGAAAGTAACCAGAGAGCACTATCCTGTCATGGTATATGCTGGGGAGGGAGAAGAACCTTCTAGTACATAATGCAGATCCGGGACTCAGGCTGGCTGTTGGATTAAATTTAAGATAAAGGGCTGGATCTGTTGCTAAGAGAATAGAGGTGCTATTTTCTGAATGCCAACTTCTTGAGAAATGACCTAGTGAAGGAATTCTGTTTAGTAATAGATCTTCTAACCCTAATCTAATCCGTACAAAACAACGAATAGTCTTGCAGCACCTTAGAGACTGACAAAAAATGTAGATGTAGGTATCAGGAGCTTTCATGGGCACAACACACTTCTTTAGATGAATGGAGTTTAAGAGGTTCAATTTTCAAATAAATAGCACTGAGAGCAGATGCAGAGGAGAGTAGGAAAAAAAGGGGGGAAGAAATTGTCAATTAGAGGGTCCATGCTAAAAGAAGCTGATAAGAGCACTTAGTACCCTCTCCAACTATTCTTTGTTTGGTTTTTAGGATGTGGAATGTATTGGGCCATCCAGCCAAAATCTTTGTTGAGACTTCTGTTGTAGCTATCAAACTTGTAAATGAAATTAAGTTCTGTATCCCCTGTCGAGCTGGCTTTTGAAATTGGTTTGAAATAATACAGTGACTTTAAAATCCATTAATGAGTGCCCAGGCAAGTTAAAAAGACTAACACGGCTACCCCTCTAAAACTAATCTGTACAATTCAAATGGCAGGCATCAAGATGATGATGAGCAGAGAACTGGGAGTTGGAATTCTACATCTGATGCTGATGTAGACCTGGGCATATCATAGAACCTCTCTCTGCCTCGTTTGCGCCTTTATTTCTTGCCTCCCTCCTCTGGAGATGTGTAAGGCTTAATTCGCAAATGTTTTAAAGTGCTTTGAGCTCCTTGTTTGGAAGAGGCTTGAGTTCTGGAACAGCCAAACCTCACTGTCGTGGGTGTTGCTGTGCATCGAGTCCTGCAAATCCACGGATATCTGCTTTATATCTGCGGCTCGTTTTTGCAGTACAGCTGCAGAGACAAATTTTGTATCTAGAACCTTGCAAATTTGCGGATATCCGCTTTCTATGTGTGGGTATCCACGTCCCTGGATGTGGATGCAAATATCGGCAGCTCATTTTTGTGGCTACAGATGTGGATGTAGATAGAGATGTTTGTATCCACACAGGATCCTCGCTATGCGCTGCTTGATTGACGCTGTAGTGCTTTTACTCTGTGACCGAGAGCGGCTCCATGACTTGCAAAAGGGCTGGGAGTAGAATCCAATAGTCTTGGTGCTGAGCTTATGTCTCCAGACCTCGCTCCCTGTAATATACTGTGACAAAAAGAAACAACGGAATGGGCGTGGGTCCTGTACAAACCGTATCCATTTCTGTGCAGCCTCCGTGTAACTCTATACACCCTCGCTTGTTCCTCAGCTATGTGCTGTTGACTTTTGATGGCGGCTGTGGGGAAATGCAACCAGAATGTCATGAAATGTTGAAACATGATGCATCCGCTGTTTGCCTTGAACCTTCTCCTGTTCCACTATCTGCATATGCAAATTTTCCACAACTGACTGGCTTCCATAGATTCCCTTCTTCCTCCCCTTCCAAGCCAAGGATCATGAATAATTAACATTACAGCTGGCTTTTGCCGGCATGGCAGACAATCTGTTGGAAACTGTGCCAGCGGTGCATTTGTTTCCCTTTTCTGCTTTTTCTGACCTAGTCGGTGGGAACATCCAGTGTTGAATTACAGGCTGCTTCCAAAAGGACCGGCTCCCCACAGTCCTTGGGACGCAGACATTTGGAGTGCTGTACAAAAGGAGGGCTGTAGAGCTTTGATGGGCGTGAAAAAGCCAGTGGGCCAGATTCTGAGCTGGTGTAAGTGGTTGTATCTCCCTTAGGGTTTTTCATGGGAGTTACACCTTGCAGCAGGATTGAATTTGACCCAATAGCTATATAGAGAGAAAGCAGGAGTACTGGGATTTTGAGAGCATTCAAGCATAGGTCCTTATTGCTCTTGGTGTCTTATCGAGAGCCCCTCCAGCAGTCTGGGTGTTTGAAATGTTAAGCATCCTCTCTGAAAAAATTGGTTCCTGGTTATTCGGAGGTCCTTGAAAGACTCACGGTAGGAAATCAGGGGAGGGGTGCAAAGGATTCACCTGAGTTTCTTCTCATCGATTGGGAAAAGGCACTCGCTTTACTCGGTAAACAGAGCTTTGATGGATTCCCAGGGTCCTTCCAGGAGCTGAGCTGTTAAAATGACATTTTTATTACTGTTCATAAACTCCAAGCTCCTACTGCTGCTGCGAGATTACATTTAAGCTGAGGGCAAACTCGCTGGTCCAGTGGCTCAACAAGCCAGGGCGTGGGAGGTTAGAGTTTAGAGCCTGCTGCTGTCGGGGAATGAGAAAAGAAGCCGTGGGTGCAGGTCGGGGCGGGAACAGGGAGCAGGGGATTTTGGGAGCTGGGAAGGAGCAGAAGGGGTGAGCCTCAGTCGAAGAGCGTCCCAACAGCAGAGAGGAAAGTTGCAGCCTGACGTGTGGGTGCCGTTGGCATCCTGAGTTCCCCACCGGTGTGGTTCGCAGTGTTGCCCTTTTTGAGGCCTCTCCTTAGAGCAGTAAGACCTGAGGAAGACATTAGAGGGGTGAAGATGCAAGCTCTGTTCACAGGCTGATGATGAAACAGAAAATCCGTGTGTCTTTCGGGCGTTTCTGAGGGACAAGCTGGTGATTGAGGAAGAATTCACGGGCTGCTCAGAGTCTGCCCCCAGCCCTCCCCACAACCCTTTCTCCACCTCTCTTCATCCCACCTTCTTCCTGTTGTTGTCTTCCTTCTCTCTCCCCTTTTCTCTCTGTCTAAGCTTCTACCAGCAAAGGTCACCAACCTCTGTGCAGGTTGAAGACCACCACCCTGTCAGACGGGGGCAGTGCTTAGAAGAGGCAGTCTTATGCAAACTTAGTCTGTCTTCCTGTCACTTCTTTTCAGCTCCTGACCTCTTTCTTCACAACCTTCCTCCTGCTTCTCCAGGATTGCACTAGGACTTCAAGCATTTTTAACATCTCAGCCGTTCCTAGCAGTGCTATCCCCGGTGTCATGAAAGACGAGGCAACCTCCTATTGGCTGAAATAGGCAGGATGGAGTAGGGTTATTTTAAAAAAAAATCTACGCTGCAGTTAAAATAACTTTCTCTCTGTGTGTGTCTTTCGCAGCTCTGCAGTCCTTCCTTCGCTCCTACACCACCTACCCCAAGACCCTGAAGCACATCTTCCACATCAAATCCCTCCACCTGGGCCATGTGGCGAAGAGTTTTGGGCTGAGAGACGCTCCTCAGAACCTCAGCGCCTCCATGGCTGCTAGTCTGGGAAAGAAAACCAAACCGAAACCAAAAAGGTAGGAAACTCCAGCTCTCTGAAGCTAGGGACGCAGTATGACCATGCTGGTTTGACCCCCATTTTGAACGTTTTCCTAGCGAGGGAGCTGAGAACGAATGGGAGAAAACCAGGATAAATTGTGGAGCAAAAGGATAAAAAGGAGGATGCTAAAATCACCTGGGTCTGCTCTTTCCATTGTCAACACAATAGTCCGCCATCCTGTCAGTCAGGAGCCTTCCCCAGGAGGGAGAAAAGAAAAGGGTCAGATAGCTTCTGCTTGCTATGGAAAGAGTTACTTCAAGAGGACTAGCATTTGTTGTGTGCCCTATTGACTTCTGCCTTAATAACAGCCATCATCCTCGTCACACACTCGTCTGGGGTCATGGAGAGATCCAGGAGTTTTGAATGATTTGCTACCCAAAAGCCATGGGATGAAGTTTGGTGGCTCTTAGGAAAGGCAGTACCTGCTCAGAGAGGAGGGTGACTGGTCTGAGGACTTCATTTGGCCAGCAGGTAACCTGACAGCGCTGTTGGGTGCCCACACGGAGCAGATGATACACTGTGCTTTTGGCCAGCCTCTGGCCACCTGTTAAGGGGCAGAATAGGTTACACGCACACCCGCAAGGCTTAACCAGGTCACATCCGCCTAGAGCTGAGCTGCACTGAGGAGCGGCTGTGTGGTGTGTTCCCCACGAATCTGCTAACGAACGTGTGAGGGGAAGAGAGGTACAGTTTCCTGTGGCCTGTTAGCATCTGTGATTTATTTGTGATCTACCTGATCTATTTCTTTAAGGGTAAGTCTAGACTACAAGCCTCTTTTGAAAAAAAGCATCTAGACTACAGCCAGTACTTCCGAAAAAGTGAGCCGCTTTTTCAAAAGAGAGCACCCAGGCAGTCTGGAAGCTCTCTTTCAAAAAAGCACAGTTTGCATTTCTTAGCGCCTTTTTTCGAAAGAGCGCTTTCAAAAAAGGCGTTCTACCTCGTAAAATGAGGTTTTCCGCAGTCGAAAAAACTGCTGCATTCTTTCGATTTACTTTCAAAAGAACACAACAGCAGTTTAGATGCAGGGGAAGTTTTTTCGAAAAAAAACCCTGTAGTCTAGATACACCCTAAATGAATACACATCCTCCTGTCTGATTAACAGACTATATTCCAAAATCAATCCTCAAGCGTTCACTGTGCACAAAGCTATTTGCTTTTGCTGTGTGAGCTACGGGCCAGTGGCAAAACTGAAGTTGATCTGTGAATGAGTAACGATGTTGCCTAGCCTACTGGTATGTCACTGCTGCATGAAACCTGGACAGGAAAGGGACCTTGAAACCTGATGGGGGAAACTGAGGTGAGCTGGCTGTGTGAGCTGACCGGGGTGCGGGCAGATAAGTGAGAGCAGTTCTTTGACCAAACCAATCCCACAAATACAAGCAATGCTTCTGGCTGATCTAATGATCCTGATCACAGGACCAGGAGCTAGGAAATCTTGGCTGTGACATGGGTTAGTGTGAGTTAGAAAAACCACATAACTTTTCGTGCCTCAGTTTCCCCTCTGGTTAACTGCAATGTAAACTTAATTAGTTTATTTTCCCAGAACCTTTATTAGTCCCAAGTAGCGTTTTGTTTAGCTTTATTACTAAACACAGCGGCTGTGTCTACACTGGGCCACTTATTGCGGAAAAGCAGCCGCTTTTCTGGAATAACTTGCCAGCTGTCTACACTGGCCGCTTGCTTTTCCGGAAAAGCAATGACGATCTACTGTAAAATTGTCAGTGTTTTTCCAGAAAAACTATGCTGCTCCCATTCGGGCAAAAGTCCTTTTCTGGAAAAACTGTTCCAGAAAAGGGCCAGTGTAGACTACACAGTAGTCTTTTCCGCAAAAAAGCCCCGATCGCGAAAATGACGATCAGGGCTTTTTTCCGGAAAAGCGCGTCTACATTGGCCATGGACGCTTTTCCGGAAAAAGCGCTTTTCCAGAAAAGCATCCTGCCAATGTAGACGCGCTTTTTCCGGAAATACTTATAACGGAAAACTGTTCCGTTTTAAGCATTTCCGGAAAAGGGTGCCAGTGTAGACATAGCCAGCAAGTCTGGGTGTTTGAGTGGGAGCTCGGTCTTTAAAAAATGGGTTTTTTTAATTTACTGTGTGTTTTGGCTTCCAGTAAATCTGTACTTTTCTAAGTTCAGTTTAGAAGCATGAAGATGCTCCTTTGTGGAGCAGCAAATCTGCACCTAGTTGCTTTGGGTTTGCTACAGCTGTCCTACTTCCAGGAAGCAATAAACTCCCCCTATTCTACTGGCTGGGGAAATCTGTTCGTGCCACTACAGGGGTGCAGGCGACGGGGAAACCCCAACGCGCCGTCACATGTCCCCTCTCAGTCTTCTCTTTTCCAGTCTAAACAAACCCAGTTCTTTCCGTCTTCCCCCATAGTTCCTGTTTTCTAGACCTTTCATCATTTGTGTTGCTCTTCTCTGGACTGTCTCCAATTTCTCCGCATCGTTCCTGAAATGCAGTGTCCAGAACTGGACACCATACTTCAGTTGAGGCCTAATCAGCACAGAGCAGGGTGTAAACATTACTTCTTGTGCCTTGCTCACAACACTCGTGTTAGTGCATCCCAGAATGATTGCTTGTTTTGCAACAGTGTCACACTGTTGACTTATACTTATCCCCTCTTCTGTGCTGTAGAAATGTAAACTCCCACCTTCCCTCTGCCAGTGACACCTACACTGCTTGCCTGTTTGCCAGATTTTCTAGCAAGTGGTCTTGGGGTTTTCCTGCACGCACCGTCCCTAACCCATGGAAGCAGCCTCCCTGGCATCTGCAGAACAGTATCCAAATCCTCCGTAGAACCCCCTGAAGCCTACAGAACACTTGACGGAAGTTAGGCAGTTGGTGTGCTGTGACCATTGCTTATCACTGTCATTGTATGTCCCTCTGTTTTTAAGACGAGAGGCAGGTATGACACTTAGACTGAGCAGGGGGCCGTCTTTTTGTTACGTGTTTGCACAGCACCTAGTACTACTGTTCTGCAAACAACACATCCCCATTGTCAATGCGGAAGCATGGAATTCAGCACTCCTAGGCGTTCTCTTCCCTTATCTGGGTGGCCAACGCCCACGTTTCCAGCATGAAGCACTAAAAAAACAGGTCTGATTGCTTGAGGGTTTGAGTACCCACGATACCCACGGACTTCAGCTCTGAAAATTACAGCGGTTAAAATCGTTTTAAAAGGTAACCGTGTAGCCGCTAAAATTCCTAGTGGTTACATGGTTACATGCACTGCAGGCTCTGCAGTATCAAGCCCACAGCGAAGGCTTCTCCTTGGGAATGGAGCCGACAAGGGCTGCTGGCCCCACTCCCAGGGAGGTTTCGCTGTGGACTCTGCTGCCGGCTCCCGAGGAGCAGGGCAGCAGCTGCCGGAGAGCCAGCTTGTAATCTGCAGCAGGGGCTGGGCCGGACCCGCCATGGACAGGGGCTGCCACAGAGCTGGAGCAGCCCCCTACCAGTGTTCTTGAGCCCGATCTCCAGAGGTGCCCCACATCTGCACTTCCACAGTTCATCTTCAGTCGGGATTTGCTCCTTGACCGTTACCTTAGCGATCCCACTGTTCCTACCACAGGCAGGGCCTCACTGGAGCTGGTGCAACTGCAGGAAATTAAGGAAAGTGATAGTGTAGACCATTGTTCCCTCTAAGCTGCTCTACAGCTTCACTGGCCCTGCCCAGTCAGCTCCCTGAGTGGAGCCCTGATCTTCTGACTAGGTGGCACTGATTAATCGCCTGTGAAGCTGTGCTGCCAAGCAGCTTAGAGAGAACGCCGGTGTAGACAAGGCTTAGTGGCTGAACTAAAACCCGTTTGTCAGACTCCAATCCAAATGGCTCAGAGACGGATAGTTGTTTCTCTGCAAATCCAGAGTGGCGCGGACCTGTTGCATTGCCTCTGGGTTTAGTTGCTTGCTCATCCTGTAACACAAACTGGGCTGATGAAGTCTCCCCTGGGTTTGCAAACTATTTTATGGTTCTCCTCATGCAATCCTTACTGAGCACTAAGGGCTTGTCTCAACTACACAGTGGATTGAGGATGAAGCCATTGATCCACGGGTAGTTGATTTATCATGTCTGCTTAGAGACAATAAATCAACCTCTGAGTGCTCTCCTGTTGATTCGGGAGAGCAGAGCATCAGCTGCCGACCTTACTGCACAGAAGACACCATGTTAAGTAGGTCTAAGTACATCATCTTCAGCTATGCTGTTCACGTAGCCAACATAGCATATGTTAGGATAAACCGAGGTTTGTAGTGTAGACCAGGCCTAAGTTATACATATGTAAAGGTGCCTTTAATAATGTCATCCTGTTCTCCTAGATGCATAACTTGTAATCTATAAGCTCCTTTATACCTGTAGTGCTGCATCCAAAGGAAGGGGTTTGTACCCGTATAGTTAAAGTGGTACAACTTTTGTGTGTAGACAGAGCCTAATTTGGGCTCTCAGTTCTTGTGTGGGCTGATTCTCAGAGGTACTAAGCCCCCATAGCTTTCATTGGTTTTGAGGGTTGTGGGTGCTCAGCACCTCTGAAAATGAGACCCATGGTGTTTCCATCTGATCTCACACACAAGGAAAGCCTTCTGTTTTGAAATGAGGAAATATCAGCATCCCTGTTCTGCTCCATAGCCACAACGGAAGCATCCACAGTCATCGCAAGCCACTAAACGTAGCTATGGGTTGAAAAGGAAGAAAGTCTCTTTTTTGTGAATCCACATCTGCTGGACTCCTTCTGTCTAATTGCTGCTGCAAACTCGCATTAGCAAGCATTTGCCGTGCATTTCAAATACAGTTCAACCACATAATCGTTGGTAGGTCTGTGACATCTCCAGCTTCTGCACAGACCCTGGAAAAAGCAAGGGGGGAGGGGGATACTGGAAGGGAAAAAAAAAAGTTGGAGACAGCCTTGTCGCTTAGCGAAGCCACCGGGGATAGGCCAGGGCTCTGCCTCCTGCTTCAGCTGACCCTCGCCAGCAGATGGGCAACAGGACGGGAATGCCCCTGTGAGCCAGGGATTTAACAGGGCTTTATTTAGGGAAGAATAGCCTGCTTAGCTGATAAAGAGCATGTAAGATGGTATGGGGCGGGCTTTGATGTCTTGCTGGCCCAGCAGGGAGCCAAGTGATGACTGACAGCAGTGTGTCACAGGATTACTCGGCCTGCAACAATGCCTCTCTCTGTTCCTGTGATGTTGCTACTCTGTTACAGCTACTTTTTCTGTTGTTATGTGCCTCTTTAGGTGGCATTCCTCCTCCCCAAGTCTCCCATCCCATTAGAGTACAGACAGGCTGGAAGATACAGTAGGTAGCACGAGGCAGTTGGGAGGCATTAGAACAAATGGCGCAAGAGTGACTTGAACGCTCACGTGCACATGGATTTGTATAATTGCAGGTTAGGGAAAGTAAGCAGGCTTTGCACAGGCCGGTCACGGCTCAGACTTCAGCTTTCAAAACTTGGGGCAGCTGGAAAATAGAGACTCTACAACATAACCAGAGTTGCCCTGTACAACAATTGTTGTGTAAACCTTGATTTTTAATTAACCTTTTTTCTGTGTGTATGAGAGAGGCTATCTTAGAATTTATAGTGACAATAGGTTCAAATTCTGCTCTGTTACATCAATATAAACCCAGAGTAACTCTGTTAATTTCTGTAGAAACTAATTTGGCTCTAAAAAATTCTGTAGTTACTCTGGATTTGCAGTGGTGTAACTGAGATCAGATTTTGGCCTATGATTTTTTTTAATTAATTGTAAAATGCAGACTTGAAATAATAGCAGCACAGCTATTGAACAGACTTTCTTTTTAATAGCTTTTATCATGTGATACTGCAAGCATCGGTTGTCATATGGTAATTACACATTGTGTCCAAACATCCGATATCTTTTAAGCAGGCTGCAAACCAAAGCCCCATCTCTTACCACCTGCATGGAAAATAAAGAACAGCCCCGAGAAAAAGAAAAAAAGAAAATGTAGTGGGAGAGGGGCCATTAAATGCACAAAGAAAAGGGTTTTTTGTTTTCATTTTTCTAATATCCTTCCTTAATCACCCTTAAAGAGTCCAGGTAGAAAAGCCAAAAACTGACAATATGGCAACCAGGTGTTTGTTTTGTTGTAAATGCTGAAACACTGTATCGCACCCTTTCTATTCTGAATACGTACGTTTGTTTTCTCTGTGACTTATGCTCTCTTCATAAGCTGGTATAAACTGAATAGCCCCTTAATAATGCCCCTTTCATAGAATCATAGAATACTAGGACTGGAAGGGACCTCAAGAGGTCATCGAGTCCAGCCCCCTGCCCTCAAGGCAGGACCAAGCTCCGTCTACACCATCCCTGACAGATGTCTATCTAACCTGTTCTTAAATATCTCCAGAGAGGGAGATTCCACCACCTCCCTTGGCAATTTATTCCAATATTTGACCACCCTGACAGTTAGGAATTTTTTCCTAATGTCCAATCTAAACCTCCCCTGCTGCACTTTAAGCCCATTACTCCTTGTCCTGTCCTCAGAAACCAAGAGGAACAAATTTTCTCCTTCCTCCTTGTGACACCCTTTTAGATATTTGAAAACCGCTATCATGTCCCCCCTTAATCTTCTTTTTTCCAAACTAAACAAGCCCAGTTCATGAAGCCTGGCTTCATAGGTCATGTTCTCTAAACCTTTAATCATTCTTGTCGCTCTTCTCTGTACCCTTTCCAATTTCTTCACATCTTTCTTGAAATGTGGCGCCCAGAACTGGACACAGTACTCCAGCTGAGGCCTAACTAGTGCAGAGTAGAGCGGCAGAATGACTTCACGAGTTTTGCTTACAACACACCTGTTGATACAACCTAGAATCATATTTGCTTTTTTTGCAACAGCATCACACTGTTGACTCATATTCAACTTGTGGTCCACTATGACCCCTAGATCCCTTTCCGCCATGCTCCTTCCTAGACAGTCGCTTCCTATCTTGTATGTATGGAACTGATTGTTCCTTCCTAAGTGGAGCACTTTGCATTTCTCTTTATTAAACCTCATCCTGTTTACCTCTGATCATTTCACTAACTTGCTAAGGTCATTTTGAATTATGTCCCTATCCTCCAAAGAAGTTGCAACCCCACCCAGTTTGGTATCATCTGCAAACTTAATAAGCGTACTCTCTATCCCAATATCTACATCATTGATGAAGATATTGAACAGTACGGGTCCCAAAACAGACCCTTGAGGAACTCCACTTGTTATCCCTTTCCAGCAGGATTTAGAACCGTTAACAACAACTCTCTGACTACGGTTATCCAGCCAATTATGCACCCACCTTATCGTGGCCCTATCTAAGTTATATTTGCCTAGTTTATCAATAAGAATATCATGCGAGACCGTATCAAATGCCTTACTAAAGTCTAGGTATATGACATCCACCGCTTCTCCCTTATCCACAAGGCTCGTTATCCTATCAAAGAAAGCTATCAGATTAGTTTGGCATGACTTGTTCTTCACAAACCCATGCTGGCTATTCCCTATCACTTTATTACCTTCCAAGTGTTTGCATATGATTTCCTTAATTACCTGCTCCATTATCTTCCCTGGGACAGACGTTAAACTGACTGGTCTGTAGTTTCCTGGGTTGTTCTTATTCCCCTTTTTATAGATGGGCACAATATTTGTCCTTTCCCAATCTTCTGGAATCTCCCCTGTCTGCCATGATTTTTCAAAGATCATAGCTAAAGGTTCAGATACCTCCTCTATCAGCTCCTTGAGTATCCTGGGATGCATTTCATCAGGACCTGGTGACTTGCTGACATCTAACTTTCCTAAGTGATTTTTAACTTGTTCTTTGTGTATCCTATCTTCTAAACTTACCCTCTCTCTGCTTGTATTCACTACGTTAGGCACACCTCCAGACTTCTCGGTGAAGACCAAAACAAAGAAGTCATTGAGCATCTCTGCCATTTCCAAGTTTCCTGTTACTGCTTCTCCCTCCTCACTAAGCAGTGGGCCTACCCTGTCCTTGGTCTTCCTCTTGCTTTTAATGTATTTATAAAAGGTCTTCTTGTTTCCCTTTATGCCTGTAGCTAGTTTGATCTCATTTTGTACCTTTGCCTTTCTAATCTTGCCCCTGCATTCCCGTGTTGCTTGCCTATATTCATCCTTTGTTATTTGTCCTAGTTTCCATTTTTTATATGACTCCTTTTTTATTTTGAGATCATGCAAGATCTCCTTGTTAAGCCAAGCTGGTCTTTTGCCATATTTTCTATCTTTCCTACACAGCGGAATTGTTTGCTTTTGGGCCCTTAACAACGTCCCTTTGAAATACTTCCAACTCTCCTCAGTTGTCTTTGCAAGACTTCATTCTGAAGATAACATGTTGCATTAAAATAATCACTCAGGATCTTCTTAGAAGGTGAAATGCAGCATTTATTAGCAGTTTTACTGGCGGAGTTGCCAGTTTTCCCTCTTCTGTCAGACAGCGGAACTCCATGCCACATGATCTCATGGAGGTCATAAACTTACTGAGATTGAAAGAAGGATTGGATGTTTATATGGTTAACAAGAATAGCCTGAATTGTTATAATTAATGCAACCCAAAAAAAAGAGTTTTGGAAGGGAAAATACTTTACACTGTAGGGTTTAAGCCAATCTCTGTTAGGGATCAGGATGAGACCTTTATGGGATGGAGGCAGATTATACCCCAGCTGATTACTGGGGAGGGAGGGGGGAATTACACTTTTCTCTGAAGCAGCTGGTGCTGGTCACTATTTGAATTAGTACACTGCACTACATGGGCCTTGGATCTGAACCAGTGTGACAGTTCCCATGTTCCTTTGTGCCTAAATGCTGTTCCATATCCATCCAGTTATTTTTTCTGAGTGAGGGGCTTTGCGTGGGATAAGCAGACTGAGGAGTGCTGCTCCGTTTTCTCCACTGGAATTGTCTTCAAAGTGAGCTACGGGTGTTCAGCACCTCAGTGAGTCGGGCCCGATGGCATGGTCGACATTAGGAAAACGAGTACTTCTTTCTTAGTCAGATCTATACTAAAGGGGAAGGCTGAATCAAGATACGCAATTCCAGCTACGTTATTTACGTAACTGGAGTTAACATACCTTAATTCAAGTTTCCCAACCGTCCCCACAGCGGGAGGTAGATGGGAGCAAACGCTTCTGCCACCTTCCCTTACTCCTCACAGGAGCAGCAGTACCAGCCACCAACCAGGGCGCCCTCTGAGTTCGATTTAGTAGGTCTTTACTAGACCCTCTGAATCAAACTCCAGAAGATTGGTCGCAGCAATGTCAGTCTTCCCCGGACTAAAGACATGACCTTAGTAATGTTGCGTCTGTACTAGGAATGTGAATGACTAGTCAACACACTAGTCGACTAGTCGCTTCCCCCCCCCACACACACATGGTGCCTCTATCAGCAGCAAGGGGGGGAGAAGAAGAGGGTCCTTCAAAGTGGCAGCACCGCGTGGAGCCTGGGGCCACACCCTGGGCTCCATGCTGCACTGCCGCTCTGAAACACCACATGCAACCTGGGGCCAGCTTGGGCCTGGGCTGCACCTGATGTTTCAAATCAGCAGCACCGCATGGAGCCCGGGACCCCCAGGCTCCATGTGGCGCTGCCACTTTGAAACACCGCGAGGAGCACAGGGCCAGCAGTGGACTGCTTGAATCCCCCGCTGTGCCTGTGCTCCCAGCAGCTCTTTCACCTTCCAAGTGTAGCAACAGTCCTGGAGCTGGAGCTATACTTCGAAGGCAGAGGCTCCTTTATTGACTAATCGAATAGTCGATGCAAATTGCATCAACTATTAATCTAAATGTAACATCCCTAATCTGTACCTGTGCTGCCAGAGATGAAAGCATTGGCACAGACCAGGCTCAGGTGCTTTATACAACAGTCAGCTGAGCCGAGAGGTATGCGGGCCTGGGGACAAGGTGGGGGGCCAACTCCACATCCCTGGAAGGGGCAGGGCTTTGAGTGGAAGTCCTTAGTGCCGCCCTCAGCTCCAGGACTCTTTGAAACACTGGGTCCCTGTGCATTTGCCTCCTTTGCCCCCATCGGCAGGCCTGACCACAGTGTCACAAAAGCCTTCTCAGAATTACATGAAATACTGGTAAAAATGGCAGTGCCTATGTGCCTTGCTGTTGCTGGGGAACATTGATCCGCTGGTTTCCTCTATGACCCTTCTCTAAGTAATGAC
This sequence comes from Pelodiscus sinensis, assembly GCF_049634645.1. NCBI lineage: Eukaryota > Metazoa > Chordata > Testudines > Trionychidae > Pelodiscus > Pelodiscus sinensis. Next base: position 15,488,475 of record NC_134732.1, on the reverse strand, counting down.
ATTGCCACGATTGTCCATCTGGGAAGCACTTTGACATGGACTAGTTAGCAGTTAGTTTTACTAACTCTCCTTGGAGTGACACATTATACTCCAAGTCATATCCTTCTCCTGGCTGCTCTCTCATGACCACCCCTTCCCCAGGCATTGCTGAAGGTGCCAGGGTGGAGAGCAGAACGAGATACAAACTGGTACCTTTTTTTGGTACGCCTGGTGTGACACCTTTGAACTGTTCTTTGGCATGGACAACCTTGAAAAGGCTGACTTCTATAACAAAAAGTCTCTCCTCACAGGGCTGCAGCTGTATCTCCCCACAAAGCAATAATCTAATCATTAGAAGCAGCTTGCCTGCCAATTTTTGTGTGGCATTTACAGCTTCCTTAATATCACTTAATTAGTCAAAGGCAAGTCTGGAATTTTGCCCATTGAAGGATTTCACTCAGTTGGGTTCATCTACTGTCTGCTCTGCAGAAAGGCAAAGCGGGCGAGCGCAAGGTACAAGAGACGGGCTGGAATGACACTCAGAAATTCAAAGTTGATCCAAAATATACAGGAGGAAGGATTGGTAGGAGAGGCATGTACAGTAGTAGGCATTTCAAGCAAAAAGGCAAGTCTTTCTCGTCATGAAGCTATCAAGTTGGTCCTGAAAGGAAAATACGCTGCTTAATCATAACGAGCATATTGCTATAGGCATGCAAGGCAGAGGAGGTGTTCTTTGAACGTCTGTCTTGTCCCACCAAAGCCGCAACACAGAATCTTTTGGCTTTTCAGTGCTCTACGCAGGTGGAGTCAGAAAATCGCAATGTCTGGTGCTGGAATTGAAAATCTCTCTCTATTTAAAGAGTTTCTTCTGCTTGAGAGGCCAAGCGACTGAGTAGCCAGAGGCCAGGGTGCTGTGGGGTGAACAGCTCTCCCATGGCATTTTTCATCCTGTCTCCATAGGGAGAAGAACAAGAGGTGATGGATAAGTGAGGAATCTGTCAGTGCTCTTCTGTATAGCTGTAATGTGATTGACCTAGATAATTCTAAGGTTGGGTTCTTTATTGGCTAATGTTTTTCTGCAGCAGAGTAACAGTCAATGCTCAGTGTGATCCAATGATACTTCTCTTTATATTACCAAGCTCGTTTGCATCAGCTGATGACGTTCTGTGTAAGCCCATCTGTTGACTTGTCGAAAGGAGCGCAGCATCACTGATGAATTCTTTGCCCAAAAAAGCTTTGGTTGCGTGGACTGCAGATGGCTCTTCCAACACGATAGGTAAAAAAAAGCAGGTGTTGCAACAGCCTTGGCCCAGAGGTATCCCAGCCCTGTTGCCTGGCACAAGTTCAGCCGCAGGATGGAATTAGCTGTTGGAGATGCTGTCAAGCAGATTGATGGTGTGATCCATATTCAAATGTTCTGTGATAAATTATACAGTCCGCTCAGTTCTTTTCCAAAGACACACCATGAGTTCTAGGTCTCTGTGTCAAAACTTGATACTCTTTCTTCAGCTGGAGCAATTTCTAGGACCTCCTTGGGTTGGCTGCAACCTACACGTGTTGGTTAAAGGTCATTTGGACTTGTTGCATTGCATTGCATTGCACCAGGATTTCATGCAGCTGAAGAGAAAAAAAGAGCAAGTTGAAGGAAGATCACAGAGCGAGCTTGTTCACAGCTAAGTGGTGATAAAGATATTATCAGAAGGATTTCTTGGAGTTATCAGATTTCTCAGTATGGCCCAGAAACAAGAGTATTCTCCCAAATATAGGCCTTTGAATTAATCCAGCACATCGGAGTTTTTGAATCAGTCATGAACATTCTCCACAGTTCTTTAATGAAACAAGAGTATCTATGAAATTTTGTGTTAAAATTTTAGTGGGAAAATTAAGGATGGCTTCAGATTTTTTTTTTCCTGTCGGTGTCTCTGGGTCAATTCCAGTGATGAATGTTCGATAACCATGAGCACATTTTGCATATTTTAGCACACTGAATCTGACAGAAGTAGCCTTCTCAGTTGGCTATTCAGGATTTTGATGCACAAGTTTTAGAACCAAATAGGGAGCACTCGAGTTACTACAGAATTTACAACTCGAGGGTTCAGTGAGAGCCAAGTGAACTGTGGAATTAATGTTCCACACAATTCACGGAAAGCAACAGTGGGGTTTTCAAAAATGCCTAGAAGGCTTGGAGCCCAAATCTCATTCAGTTCCATAGGGACTTGTCCTTCATGTTAGCGCTTTTGAGAATCCTACCTTGAAATTATAATCTTAGATTATAGGTTTACTTCTATTTTAGTGGGCGCAGGAATAGTATGTTCCGGTGAGTAAGCAGACAGCACCTGCTGTTATACTCTAGCACCTAGGGTTCTCCGTCAAGAATCAGAGCCCAGTTGTGCTACATATTTGTAGACTAGCAGTTTTCAATCCACTAATCAGCACACAGCTGCAGCCCGTGTGACATTCTCAGGACCATATCGGTAGTATATATATCAGCAATGGGCAACGTAGGATAGTGAGTGGGCTGCATGAGCAGCCCTCCTTCATCTCAGTGGTCTGCAAGATTGTCAGAACCAAGATGGTCTCCCAGGAGAGGGTCGTTTTGCTGCCTGTGCTTACATACCTAGAATTTGTGGGATGGGCCAATTGAACCATAGCAGTGCTTTGACTGGATGCAGAGGGAGCGCCTGGCTCTCACAGTCAGTGTTGTGTGCAACCAGCCTGCACCTCACTTCACATGCCCTGGCTTTACATGTGTGTCACTGTAGTAATACCGGTAGGAAAAAAAACTACACGGAGAGAAACCTGCATACTCTGGCAGCCCTGCACATTGGCAACAGTCAACAAAATGTTTCTCGGGCCACGCAAAGGAGCAATGGGCCATAGGCTGGCCACCACTGATGCATATTGCGTGGATGCGGTCCATGTTACACAGAGAGGGCTACATATGTGGCCCATAAAGGTAAATAGGTTGAAAACCACTGCATTAGATATACAATAAAGAAGAGAATTGGCCATATTGCTGATGCCACCATAATAAATATAATAAACAATGGCAGCACTTTACAAACCTCTCTTCAAGTCCTTTTCCTGCTCTCATTTTAATTTTATCCATCCATTACTGTGTTTCCAGTGGCACCCCAGTTAACTGAACTCTGAATAAAATTTCTCATATCTGACTCAGTCATGTCCCCCAGCCACCAGTATTTAGACCCCAGCTCCTCTGCCCTTTTCGTTAAATGCTTTATGGTTCCAGGACATTTCTCGAATAAATAGGGCTGCACCATAAATCAAGAGGTTCTAAACCGAAAAGAAGTGTGCAAGTTGTCGTGGTGTTCCAGGTGACACTGTCTCACAGGCAGCACGAAGACAGTTCTACACAGAATTAGTCCCTCTGGTTTGCAAAATGATAATGATTGTTTATGCTGGGAATGAGAGGAGAATCTGTACACCAGTAGCAGTGAAATCTCTGCTCAGTTTGGTATTCCCTTTATATCTTGTGTTCAAAACAGCCAAAGCCTTCATTGGGGATAAAGAACAATGCATCATGGAAAACATGGAGGGGGGGGGAACATTCTTCTTTAGATTCACATCTTCCGAGTTCACTTATCCCATTCCCAAGATTGATTGACTCAGTTACATAAACATTTTTTCTGCTTTGCAATGTCACCGGTGGATCTTATGACTTGGAGACTGAGAACAAACCTCAGGAGCAGGTGATCTCATTAAATGAGCAGATAAAAGCAGAAATTATAGAGAAGCAGAACAGTGTCTGAGCGTTCTTCCTGCTCTCCTGTGCCTATCTCATGCCCATGTCTTCCTTACCATTGTCCAGAAGGTCTCAACAGCCACTGAGATGTTCCAAAACACCATTTGGTGCAAAGCATCAGCAGCACTTGTCTTGTGCTGGATCGTGGTAGTCAGAACTCATTTCATGTTGGAGGTTTCCCAGGTTTTCCTTTCCTGCTGCATTCTACCATTGGTGGCCTTCAAGTCCAGAAGATGATAAACGTTTGAGCCCACTGCACTTGTAAAGCTATCAAGTGCCCAAGGTGGTGTGAAAGTGATGATTCATGCCTGCTATGGTCTGCTGGGTTTTTCAAAGTTTGGGTTATATTTCCTGCACCAAGCAATTATGCCACAGGTTTAAGAATGGGAGAATCATAGAATACTAAAACTGGAAGGGACCTTGAAAGGTCATTGAATCCAATCCCCTGCCCTCACGGCAGGACTGTCTAGATCTAATTTCTCTTAAGAAATTAGACTGAAGAATGGTGCTTGGAAGATATGCATCCAAGAATGGCAATTGGATTTTACTTTGAGGGGAGTTGCTGGGAGAGTCACCAGCATCCCTTTCGGGTCAGTCTGCATTTCGGAGCTGCGTGACTTCCTGCATGGAGTTAGCATTCTGGGGTATTGTGTCTCGGATTGTGGGTCGGACCAAGCTGGGGACAGCAAGAAACAAGGGTGGTGAATACCAGGAAGAAAAAAGAGCATTGCCTCATTTTTCCTCCTTTGTATCTTGTTTTCTCTTGTAGTTTTTCTTCCTGCCGCTTTTCCGTTTATTTTCTTCTGTGTTGGTTCTACCTACGTTGTCTGTCTCTCTTTTGGAAAGAGAAACCAAGAGATAGGGGGAAGACGTGCCCCTGAGCTCACATTGTAGCCCTTAGCACTTTATGGGGAGACCACAGCAACACCAGTGGGGGGAAAGGGATTGCGTTTGACCTGCTGCCAGCATCTTACACTGACAAGCCCCTTGGGAAACTGGCCTGGTTTTGTATTCAGAGTGACGTGGGAATCACCCCTTGTGCTTAGCGTGAGTCAAATCACTCAGGGTTATAGTTTCCCCCAGAGTGCTGAGTTTTCTCCTCTTTTGAAAACCTGCCTCATCCAGCCGCCTTCATCACAGCTGCAGATAAAACCCGCCATTTTAGACCACTTCCTCAGCTCCCACCATTGCCACTCTTCAAACGCGCCTAGTGGCCTGCTCTCCAAGGCTGCTATTTAATTACAGGTGTGTGCAGGCAGCTTTAACTGCGGTCTCTTATTCCTACTTGTGTGGAGGTTTATTCCCAAAATGACACATAGCAATTACTGGCTTCTGTCTCTCTACCCTCCTTGTCCCTCCACCTCTGCCCCACTGCACAAACACAGCTTTGTCCCCACTTCTTAATGAAGCAATTAGAGGGACCCTGGAGGGACTTTGTTCTTACCTGTCACCTGGCAACACTAAAACCGGCTTCTAGATGTTTGACAAGAAAGAATAGGAACCGGGGCTGTCTGTGTGTAGAGGGTGCCAGGATCATCGCTGTGTAGCCTGGAGCACAAGACCTTTAAACAGGCCCTGGCATTGGAAATGAGGGTGTAACTATGCCCCTGAAATGTGGGCAGAACATGCTTTTGACGTCTGTCCCAGCTAGTGCCTCTGATCCAGTAATGCTTTCAGTAATTCTTAGCCAGAGTCCAGATGCTACAGAGATCAGATACAGTAGAAACATGAACAGCATCCTGCTTCTGACCCCAGCCAGTTGCAAATGCTTCAGAAGACAGTATAAGGAACCCCATAATGAACAGTTAATGAAATACCTTGCTTATAGGGGAAGTTTCATCCTAATCCCAGACATTCAGGGTGTGTCTACACTGGAGGGCTTAACTTGAAATAAACTACACCAATTGAGCTACGTCAATTGCATAGCTTATTTCGAAATTGGGAGTGTCTACACAGCACTTATTTCAAAATAGAGCACTCTTCCTCCAACGTCCCTTACTCCTCGTACTATGAGGGTTACAGGAATCAGAGTAAGAAGTCCTCCAGCTTGACAGTATTTTAACATTATTTTGAAATACTTGCCTGATGTGTAGACGTGGACTAAGTTATTTCAGAATAACGCTAGTTATTCCGATATAATGTTGCTGTGTAGACGTACCCTTAGTATCTTTTGTGTGCCCTGAATTGTGACATTTTCTGACCCTTTCACATTTTACCCCATCCAATGAAAGTGAGGAAGGGTTGGGGGGGGGGGGGGTTAAAATAAATTTAAGTGTTTGCTCCTCCTCTGGACTCTGCTAATATCTTGACATTTCAGAGAGCTGGGATGGGTCTCTGTGTTAAGAAACCTTCATCTCATCTGAAGAAGTGAGTTTTGCCCATGAAAGCTCATGATACTATTACACATATTTCTCTAAGGTGCCACAGGACTACTCTTTGTTTTTTTAAAAGTTGTTTTTAAAGTTACAGGCGGACACAGCTACCCCACTGAGACTTTTTCCTACCAGTGCCCCTTAGTTTGCAAAACTCTACCTCACACGTGGATGGCTGCTTTTGCAATGGCTCTTTTGGAAGGAGGAATTTAACAGGCTGTGGAATTCTTTGCCCTTCGTGACATGCCCTGGTTAGTGTTCAAGAGCCTGTAATGTCTAGGTGCTAGATCACAGAAAGAAACCTTGCTCAGTCCAACTCTTCACGCCAGTTCTGGGAACACGGTGAGGTTCTACAGCTGGGTTATGCATTTGTAAGCATTTCTACAGAACCCCTCACCAGAGGCCCCCTATTATCATCCCCGTATGGCAGATGCAGGAGCGGAGGCAGTGAAATTTAAGAGATTTGCCCAGTGTTGCACAGGGAGTCTGTGGCAGTGTCAAGGACTGAATCCAGATCTGAGCTCACCACCCAGTTTCAGAGCCTCTGGGCCATCCTGCCTCATTGTATCTTCATCTGGACATGCCCATTCCTGTAGACAAGACCCTGGAGAGTGACAGTAACTCGGGTCAGTGGTGGTTTTGGATTTACTCTGGTGGTGTAATTGAGATCAGAATCTGGCTCGGTAATCCTGACCTTCCAGATTTATTATTGCTGCAGATGATTACTATTGCCTCTGGCTCCTGTGCCTCTTGTTTAAATACGGTCCTGACAACAGCCATGCTGAAAGTTTTCTTAATTAGTTCAGGTTCCACAGCGGAGCTCTCATCGATTTGTGGCACTGGTTACAGGCAGCCGCCTTTCCTCTGCTACCTCCCTCTCCCGCTACAGCCGATCACAGTAGCAGGGGGTATTGATTTACTAATTGGGCAGTGATTTCACCTGATTGATAATAAAGTGCTGTACAGCCTCCCTGCTGAGCTGAAATTCAGCCTGGCAGATGACTTGTTCTCAGCAGCAAATAGTTCTGTGTTGTTAAGTAAACTTATTTGTTGCTTGGTAACCCTCCAATTACTGTAGTCAGTGCTTGGAGATGCAAAGAAAGTGTCAATCAGAAACTTCATCATATGTTGAGAAATTCCCCTAAATAAGTGGCTAAAATGACTGCATAAGTAACAGCAGGTGGCTGAGTGTCATCTGAGAGGTGAATCATTTCACCTGTGTGCCTCAGTTTCCCTGGATAAATTACCTATTTCTTGATAGGTAGTATAACACAACATGTAAGACTGAAAATCGGTGATTTCGCAGACTAGATCTACACTATAGCCTTTTTTTCCCTGGAAAAAGCTACGCAAATTGCACTCCACAATTTGCATAGATTTTTCCAATTGCTTTTCCGGAAGAGGCTTTTCTGCCATTTGGCTCCGTTTAGATGGGGCCAAATGGCAGAAAATCTTCCCCTTTTGGAGGACCCCATATTCCTCGTAGAATGGAGGAGCCCTTATTCCTCATAGCAAAAAAAAAAAAGCTGAAGAACAAATACGTTCACTGGATGTGGCAGAGTTTTTTGGGGGTACCTCCAGTATCCTGGAAACCCCCCCCAGTCTAGACATACCCTAAGGCTCTAATCTAGTACCTACCCATGTACATATATGACTATCACTGCTGGAGCATTCGCTGGGGTTTCCGTTATATACCACCACCTCATATAGGGGAGCAGAGCAGATACATTCTTACCCACTTGGTGATGTGCTTTGAGATCTGTTATTACTATTTATTTTTTATCTCCATAGCACCTACAGACACCAACCACAGTGGGAGCCCCATTGTACTAGACACTTCACAGATACATAGTGAATAATAGCTCCTGCCCTGACAAACATACAGTCCAAACAGACAAGAGGCTGTTTGAGAGGAAGCAGAAGCCCCAAGAGGGAAGGTGACTTGGCCATGGTCACAGAGTGGGCTAGTGGCAGAGCCAATAGAGAAAAATAATTATTTTTTCACCCAGCAGCATAGAACCACTAGAAGTTCCATTTTGGAATGCAGCTGTCAGTCACAATACCGTTGCCGTTGCAACAGTCTCTGGTGTGGAAACTATTGTAGTTCTGGGCAACTACAACTGTCTCTTCTCCCCCTCCCCTCTCTATGGACTGGCTGCTCAGCTGTCACCTCTCATGGGCAGAGACCTGCAGCTATTTTCTTTCTGACTGGAGTTCTTCCAGGCTGCACAATTCCCTGCCTACACTGTTACTGCCCATAAGCCAGAATACCTCCATGGGCCAGTATTGGTACTTTGTTCTGTCTTCAGGGCTATAAATAGCACAAGTGCCCTCAAATATAAGTTACCACATTGGTCTTTCTAAGCAAGTACATGTATTTCTAAGGTGAAAGCATCTCTGAGAAAACATATTAAAACAATGAGAGAGCCTACACACTTTAATAAATTTCCCCAAGGGCAGATCTACATTACAAACTTATTTTGAAATAACTAAATTCAAAATAACTCCTGAAATAACTATTTCAAAATAAGCTTATTCCCCGAGGAAAGCAGAGGAGTAGAGATTTTGAAATAACTAGCCCGTTATTTTGAAATAACGAGCTTGGTCGTATGGACGCTCCGATTATTTTATCAAAATAAGGGGGATTATTTTGAAATAACTCCCTTGTGTAGACCAGGGCTGAAATCACACTGGCCTGCCGGCTTAGTAGGAATCAAACCTTCAAACCCTTGCGTTTGCAAGTTTATAACAGCGGGGACTCAGTGCAAGCACCCCCATGCATAGCTTTCCTATATACAACCTGATGTTCAAATTCCAGGACTAGGAAAGAAGTATGTTCCCTTCCTCAGGGCATAGTTTTGAAAGGCTGGATTTTTTTCCTAGCTGGGGAGGAGGAGAAGAATTTATTTCCTCCTCCCCCAAGATATTTCCCAGGAAACTCACTTCATAAGTTTTGCCTCCCCTCCCCCCTCAAAAAAACACATTCTTGTCTGCTGTATCCTTCAATATGGTCCTTTGGTCATCACGGGCCAGAATAAAACAGCACACTTGCTTTTCATGCAGTGGACTCCAAAGATATTTCAACTTTAGTTCAGTAAGGTTTTTCAAGGATATGGCAAGAAATCGCTCTCTCTGCCACAAAAGCCTATAAGATGTGTGTGTTGTTTGCAGGCTCCTGGCAGAAAAAATTGTCTTGCGTTGGTTGGGTTTTTTTGTTTGTTTTTTTTTAAGCTCTGTTATAAAATGTTTTCATTGCTCAGTGTCTTAAGGCTGGGTTTTTTATTTGCAAACTGCTGTGTCACACACTTCATCAGCCGTCAGCGTGCGCTCCCCCCACCAGAGCATTTGTTCAGAACAAAGGCTCCCTTTTAAAAATGGCATGATATTTTGCCACTTTTATGAAAAACTGTCACAACAATATCTAATTCTGCATGAGACAGAATTTCAAAACAGGCATCAAGGAGAGGAAGCTGTACTTGTGCTAATGCGCAAATGTCACTTGCACAGCTGTAGAATAAGTTACCCACCAAACTGGGTTTCAAGAGAAAAGCAATCTAAACCCATTCTCTTTGCTGTTTTCTTTCCAGGCCTGACCTTCGCAGGAAAACCCCAGGCAAACGCCGCCTAGCTGAAATCTTGCGATCTGAATACTCCAGTGGGATAGACTCTGGTATATCCAGGGTCAAGAGAAGGAAGAGACATGGAAAACCTGACAACCAGAAAATGCAGAGCTGAACTGGGAGTTTCAAGCCCTTTGCTGCAGACACTGATTCTGGAAAACCCATGGGACAGAAGGCAAAGTGACATGCAACGCAAACTGAAATGCACTAGAATTTAACAGGGAATTTTTAAAAGGCTAAGCCCCCAGAAGACCTCAACAGGGCAGAAATCAAACATGCCCTGTTCTCAGTCAAGATTGCTCCATAGCCAATAAATACAGCTTGATGAAGGTGTACAAAGTTTCTAAATTTTGCAGTTTTAAACCAGGACCTTTGGTTTTTGTAAAGAAAATTTGGAGTGGTCACATGAACTGTAGAGGGAAATGTGCAACCACCAGAATATGAAGTGACCATCAGATGGGTTAAGATAGGAGCTGAGTTTATTGGGGCAATTACAATGTTTAAAAGGAACCAATTGTTTAATTTATTTTTCGTAGAGAAAGGTGAAGTAGTGCAGAGTGTATCGGTCCTTAGTTGCTTATTCTTACTATGCAAACCTAAGCCTTACCTGAACGAAGTGAGAAGTGGGGGTCCGAGATCTGAATGTCAAAACTCCCATTCACTTGGGAGCAAGATTGTATGTAAATAGCCAGAGGACCACTCTTCCATTCCCTACTCCTGTCTCAGGCAAAATGTTGAGGTAAGATTTAGACCCATGTAATAGGTCTTCCTTCTCAGCACAAAAAAAAGGCTTGTGAAGAGCATTTCTAACCCTTAATGGGACCATCATTTTGTAGCACACTTTATTGCTCATTCTGAAAAGCACATTGATTGACTTCAGCTGTTTCTTGCATCGGTCAAGCGTATTTATTTCCTTCTCCTTTTCCGCAGTATATTCTGGGCTAATGGATTTGTCTCCTTGTGTTCTCCTGTTTCCTTTGACGTGGAAAAACACAACATGAATTTTTTCCTTCCTTTATTTATTTTATTTCTTATCAGATCCTAGGAGGAAAGGGACTCCTGGACGTTCTTTGCAGTGTGATCTGAGAGAGGCTTACGTTGGGCCCTGTTCATGATCCCTTGGAATGAAATTCTAGCCCCGTTGAAGTCAATGGCAAAATTCCCAGTGACGTTAGGCGGGCCAGGGTTCCATTGTGTTGTCATTCTGTGCAGGAGATAGCGCTTTCTCAAGGCCTGGTCTGAGATTGGAGAATGAGTTCCCGCTGGAACTACTGACCTTACCAAACTTTTCCAACTCCCAATCTCTGGGCAAAGCTCACAGCGGCATCAGTCTGCCGCCTCAAACAAAATCACAGAGCGCGCGCGCGCACACACACACACAAAACAACAAAAACCCCAAACAACACACAAACCCTACCAATAGAGCACTCCACTGCACAGACAATTCTCTCCCTGGGGAGAGAGAGAAAACAAACTATACATGACTGATGTTAGTCACGTGGCTGAATGCACTACCGGAAGGCACTCGGATAGAACACCAGTGAGCGTGGTATAAGAATGTATATGAAACAGAATTCACAGCACTGCAAAGTGGGCTTAACATGTAACCACACCCACATGATAGTTAAATGATGACAGAGTAGCAGTGAAGTGGGTCTGGTGTTGCAGAGGGGAGATTCCGTCCAAAAGTGTTTACTTTGTCAAGTGAGTGGCAACGTGTGAATGAGAATGTTTCTTCCCGTCTCTCTCCCAGGCAGTCACTGAGCATTGTGCTTTTAAACCAGTAGTGTTTGAGAAAGAAGGATGTGGAGAAATGCTCTGATATAAAATAAGTGAAGGGCAGAGGCTAGGCGGGCAGTTAGCATTTATTAGATTAAAATTAAAGGAAACCACTCTCTTGATTTTGAGGGGGGATGGGTAATCAGGTTTAAAAAATAACCTGAGGATGAAAATGACTCCGAGCATGATGCAGACAGAGTAAGCTTGGGGAGAATTGATCCGGCGAATGAAGGGGGGGAAGGAGTACGACCTTCTCCAAACTGACTGTCATTTGAAAATTAATAGGGACTATTGGTGAATTTATAATACTAAGACCTGACAGCACGTCAGTCAGACATTAGAAAGTCTCATCACTCCCAGTGTTACTGTGGCGTTTAATAGGCTTGATGAAATAGTGAATGATTTATGCTTTTTTTTTTTTCACCTGTATAGCTTTCTCTTTGAGCCTCGCTATCTTTTTATTAGGGAGTTGTGGATTAATGCTCAGGGATTATCGGAAGGAGCGCATCAGCAGAAAAAATGGCAAAGGAAATAGATACATGCTTAAAGAAAAATCAAACGTACTTATCTGATCATGACCTTAAGGAGGTTCCTTCTGCAAACCTCACGGCTTATGGCTGGGTTTATGCGTCACTAAATTCTGCTCTCTGTTATATCTGTGCTACCCAACTGCTTGCACTGTGTGTCTGTAGTCGGATCTGGTTTGTCACTTTACTGCCCAGCTAACACAGGCAGGAAGATGTAGCAGCTTTAGCAGATTTTAGGTAAACTTAAATCACTCTGGATAGAGAGATTCTACCTCTGCACAGACCCTCAGCATAATTCTACAGTGTATTTGTCTGGTTTTTAAATTGTCAAGGGCTCCATTAATGTCCCCTTGACTTTTGGTTTGATTTTAGGGCAGAGGTTGGTTTTAAAAGTGATGGCAAAATAAAGCCCCTTGCAGGAGGAATAACAGTCATTCGAATTAGGATCTTTAATTCCAACTACCTAGTCCGTGCCGTGTGTAGCCGCAGGCATGTAGTTCGAACTACGGACATTTATAAAAGGCACCCGCCCGGGAACATGCAAATGAAGCCCGGGATATTTAAATCCTGGGCTTCATTTGGAAGTTTGAATGCCTACATTAGCCATCCTAGTTCGAACTAGGGTGGCAGTGTAGACATACCCTTACAGTTATGCTCCCCCAGATGTTGAATGGAACCATCCCAAGAAAGCTGAAGTTGGTGCATCATCCCATGGGGGCTTTTGATCTCCACAGATCCCCCCCCCCCCATTAGCTTCAGAAGAGAATTCAAGGTTCTGTTCCTAATGTAGATTTGGCTTGAGGCCTGGTTAAGCAGAGACTGCCTCTGAGTCCCTCCAAGGCAGCCACACTCTACAGTATTCGAAAGGCCCCAGATGCTGGCAAGTGGAGGTGTTGTCCGTGGTAGGGCTCCCCTCCAGGTGGAACCTCCTTTCCAGAAGGGATCAAGCAGAGCATGTTCCTATCCAAGTTGAAGGCACACCTTTGCCATAACCCTTGCCCCCCCCAGGGCAAAGCCTGTCATTGAAAACAAAAGAGCAAAACTTCCCTGCCCATCCAAATTCTCATTCCTCTCTACCCCCGGGGGAGCCGAGAGGAAAAACACCATTTATTCTGGACTCGTGCTTCAGCATAATTTTGTTCAGTGCTTAGATGCCACGGCGCTAGGTGCCTTATAAATACCTTTGATGGAGAGCGATGCTGCTGCTGGTCCCTAGTCTGGAATGAGTGAGGGTGGGGGGGGGGCTTCTTCAGCCTCTGCTGAGGACCCCTTTCTGCCTCCTGACCACCCCAGGGGTGACCTTGTTCCATCATTTGGCATGATGTCTGCAACTTTTAAACCTGAAATCGACTGTTAGGATCATGGCCAGCCCCTGCCCCGAGAAAGGAACAGATTAGAGATCACCAGGTGTGCCTAATTGAAGTACAATTCCTCAGTTGAAGCGCTGCTGCCGCAGTATAAACATTAGGCCAGACTGGTCTCACTAAACTGGCTGGAATGCAGAGTCATTCCACTGACTTCAGTGGAGTGGCTGCAGATTTGCCGTTTTGTAAATGAGAGCTGGAGTTAGCCCCATGTCTTCCTTTCCGACCACAGACAGCTCTCCTGGAAACTGAAAGAGCAAAGAATGAAGATGGACCACATAGTCTGACAAAAGATCTCGTCTATGCTTGAAAACCTGGATTACATTTGATGCTAGGTATTGGCGTGGCTTGGCAATTGTACTGATGTGTTGGTGTTTCAGACCCCAGACTGGGAACAGAAAGCAAAATCTTAATGAAATGTTTGTCCAGGAAAATCTCGGCCCTTCAAAAAAATAATCCTGGGGTTAAAGCAAGTGTAGTCCTGTAGGTGGTTTCTTTCATATGACTGATGCATCTGATTCTCATAGTTTTCTGATATGTTTTAAAGCCATTACGCCTGGTTTAATTCCACTGAGCATTCTCTGGGTGTTTATTCTTTGCTTTAGAGCAGAGGCCAGGATCACTGATGTGGCAAGATGCAGTATAAATGGCTAGTAATAAAAAACCTTGCCCTACTAATCATCCCAATTTTCAGGGATAGTCTTGTGGCAAAAGCACAAAACTAAAAGTTAAGGCTGCTGTGTTCTATGTCCACCTCTGACACAAACTTGCTCTATGACTTTGGACAATGTTCCTGTGCCTCAGTTTCCGTCTTGGTGAAATGGGGCTAATACCCTACCTATGAGGTTAAAAGTGTTAAAGGTTTCAAAGCACTTTGGGATCCTCCTATCAAAGATGTTAGTGACATGGGAAATAAATTTCATGATTTACAAATGGCAAATACTCACTGTAGTGTGTTGACTAAATTGTGATTTTTAAAACACCTGTTTCTTTTACTGTGCCTGTTGGAGGCTCTAATCTTCACCACCTGTCCACTTCCTTTCTTTAGCAGAAGGATTCAAGTTTGGTCACTCCCTATTTGCTAAGCCTGATATTTCTTTTGGCCTGTAGCCTTGTTTTCTCCTGCTGCAGTAATTTTAGCACAAACCCTGGGCTAGTTCATATTTTAAAAAGCTGGTTAAAATCCACTTTACCATGAAGGTTTCCAGCTTCTTCCAGATGTGAATTAGCAAAACAAATTTAAATATTGCTATTCTAAACTTGTAGGGAAGTGTTGTACTTCATTAATGTAAGAGATGGAATCTGCTAGGAGGTACAAGGACAATTAAATATTAGAGAATGTCTTTGATTTACATTCCTGCTGTGTAAATGTAAGGAAGGTTGCTGTATTCTCTCTGCCTTCGCTCTCACAAAATGAAAAGCACACCCAGTGCAAGTTGTCCTTTGATAGATTTTTAATATGATTTTAAAGAGTGTTGTTTGGCCTCATTCTTATTCAATGAGATTAATTTAAAGCACTTATCCCCTGGGTTTAAGTCAATCCATGTAGGATTTGGGCCTGGGTTTGGTGCATGGGGGGTTTTGTTTGCATGCCGCTCTGAGAGACTCCTTTCCCACTTCATTAACCCTGAGCTGGGACAATCCCTCCCATCCAGAGCCGAGGATTTACCAAACCCCACCATTCACATGCAAAGAAACAGCACCTTCCACAAAGGCAAGGGGGCTGCTTGACTTAATGAGTGGCTGTGCATTTTGCAAAATCATAACAATGCCACATACTGCCAGGAAGAATAAAAAAAAAAAAGTAGGAACAGGGTCAGCTCTGGCCCTGGCTCTCCTGAGGCCTGTGAGACTCTGGCGGTTGTTTCTTGTAAAGCTTCATCCCCCCATCCCTAGCACCCCATTGCCCCTAGAGCTCTCCAGTTGTCTATTGTTGCAATGTGAATGGCTAGGCCTGGCCGGTTCCCCCTTTCCCAGAGTCCCCAGCTGGGGGGTGTCATTGTGGCTGAGAAAGGGCTAGTTGTGTTTGAACAGTGGCAGCTCCCCCTGCCCAAGGGGGCGGGCGTTCCCGGCTAGGGGTTGGGGCCAGGTGGGTGGGTTTGGGTGGCTTTGTGTGGAGAGGTTTGCAGCTCTGGGTGGGGAGAGGAGACGAAGGGGTGTAGCCTGCAGGGGTGGGAGGGCCAGTCTGAGGGACAGGAGGGGCACCCCATTTAGCAATTGACTGGCAGGGGCAGAGGGGTGCCTCTATACTACGATTTACGGGGGGGGGGGGGCCACGGGAGCTGGGACCTGCTGCAAACCGGGATCTCTCCCCTCACCTTCCCCCCCTGGACCACTCCTCTCCCCTCCCCCCTTTGCACGGGCAGGGCAGCGTGCGCTCGGACGGGGGCGGTGGAAGGAGTCTAGCCACAGGTTGGCGGGTGGGGGGAGAAGGGGGCGGTGAAGGGCTAAGCCTCGCAGCCCATCTGTCAGGTCCGCGGGCCGGGTAGCCGCTCGCAGGCTGTCCCGGTGACCAGCTGCTGGGCTAGCTGGCTGGAGCCCGCTGAGCGACACTTTTAAAGGGTGGAAACAATCCATTTTCCAAAGCGATCATTTAAAGCACTTAGGCAATTACACACTTCAGATTAGCGTTAATAATTCACCAGGGCCGCGGCTGCGCCCGGCCGGCTCCACCCACCAGCCCGCAAGGTGTGAGAAGGGGCAGGGACAATGGGGCTGTCTAGGATCCGCGGGGGCTGCCAGCTCTGCCCCCCACATGCCAGCACTGTGGCGCTGCTCGTCTCCTGCATGGGGCTGACTCTGCTGGAGTTTAAATCAGGAGTGACTCCGGAGTGAGGAGGACCTTCCCGTTTGGGTCTCCTGTTTCTCTGGGGCTGACTCTGCTGGAGTTTAAATCAGGAGTGACTCCGGAGTGAGGAGGACCTTCCCGTTTGGGTCTCCTGTTTCTCTGGGGCTGACTCTGCTGGAGTTTAAATCAGGAGTGACTCCGAAGTGAGGAGGACCTCCCGTTTGGGTCTCCTGTTTCTCTGGGGCTGACTCTGCTGGAGTTTAAATCAGGAGTGACTCCGAAGTAAGGAGGACCTCCCGTTTGGGTCTCCTGTTTCTCTGGGGCTGACTCTGCTGGAGTTTAAATCAGGAGTGACTCCGGAGTGAGGAGGACCTTCCGTTTGGGTCTCCTGTTTCTCTGGGGCTGACTCTGCTGGAGTTTAAATCAGGAGTGACTCCGGAGTGAGGAGAAGCTCCTCTCATAGGTGGAAAGCAGGACTGCCCCCTTGCAATCCAGGAGGAGTCTCCTTATGCTAGCACGGTGTAAACCAGCCGCGTCTTCTCTTGAGCAGGGGGCGCTGCAACCCAGCAGAATCAGGTCCCCTCTTTGAGTGGCCAAAATCTGTCTGCCTGTGGGTGAGATTCGGGGAAACTTTTTTCTTTCTCCCCTCCCCCTCCCCCAATTCTTTTCCCTCCTCTTTGGCTTCTTTGATCCGCCAGAGTAAACAGCATAAAAAGCCGGCCAAGGACTGGAGCGGCGCGTTTGTAAAGAAGTTTATTTCCACATTTAAAAAAGAGCGAGAGAGCCAGCAGTTGGGATTTGTTTGTTGTTTGTTCTGCTCTCTTTAAAGCAGAATTCTCCTTCGCTTCTTTCCCTTGCAAAGTCCAGACGGGAGAATCCGGGATACAGACTTACAAGAATCACTTACACAAATACGTCCTCGGGGTTCACAAATAAATAATTCATATACATTTTGCACACGCGTATTTACAAATCCCCCCCCCCCCCTTTAGTTACATACTTTTTCAGAACTCTTGGCTTAGCCTAAAAAGACTCCGCTGCAATCCCACGGGTCGGGGACCAGTGGATGGTTCATTATGGATCGAATTAAGGGACCGATGTTGCATGTTTCGTGTCGGCCCATCCTGCCCACCCCGCTGCCCAATTCCTGCACACTGAGAAGTGTTACTTACAAGGGGCGGGGAGTGACCAGAAAGCAAGGGAGAGAGCGCAGAACAGAGCCTGGAACCAACGCGCAAAAATGAGAAGCCATGCTCGGGGAGCTAGTAATTTGCAATTTACCTTTGCTTCCTCCTCCAGTCCTTGCTCAGGCCAAAACTCAGCTGCGTCCTGAGCAGGAGGGAAGCCCTACTTTCCAGGATGTGCTTGTGACAGACGCACGGGTGGGCCGCTTTTATGTTCATTAAAAATAATAACCAGAGCCATGTATAGCGAACGATCCTCGGTCCGTGCATAAGCCACCTCCCGTCCCAGACATTGGGCTCATTGATGGTCAAGCGACGAGCACAGGGTAAAAAGGGGCTGCCTGGAGTTAGCAGGGAGCTAGTCCTGTTGATGAAACGAATCTTCGAGCCGCCCTAGCGTGGAAACGCGATAAATTCTGGGAGTGGAAACAAAACCCACGAAGAGAATACTCGGACATCGTTTTGTTGCCATGGTCCCTTTAAAGTGTAACACATTTTTTAAATAGATCTTTTACCATCAGATGAATTCAGTTTTTCTCTTACTCCGACTGGAGGAGAAACTTTTTCATTCTGCAACGTGGCAATTCTGACTTTATTCGATCTTACGGTGTTTCCTCTGTCCTGAAATCTCCTTTTGTGTGTGTGTTGGGGGGGGGGGGCAAACTTTAGTGCTAGAAAGCGGAGGAAAGGGGCAAAAAGGCCTGAATAGGCAACAAGAGAATAAATGCCGAAGAATCGTTGTGCGGGAGGGGGAAGGGAGAAACGTAGACTGCGGAGAGGGTAAAATTTGTCCCTCAATGTTTTGGAGGAGAATATTTACCAATATTGAAAGATTTTCGGAAGTAGGCAAAGATAGTTTCTGTGTCTGTGGGGTGGGCGATCACAAAACCGTGTCTATTGGGCTGTTTCTTAATAGATCCTTTGTGTCCGCCCCCCCCCTCCAAACCGTCCCCCACCTCCCAGTTTTGAACAGCGATGCTTTCCATTAAGTTTGTATTTTTGTTTGTTAGGCTCCCTTTCTCCATTTCCAGGAAGGCGATCTCCCACCCCTTTCCAGGTTAGGTATCTCTGACCACTAACCCGAGAGAGCGCGCGCAAAATGATAGCGAAGGCGCGCAGGATTTAAGCGCGTAACTGCAGCGAGGGCGCGCAAGATTTGAGTTCGTTTTGTTTTTTCCTTTCCAAAGTGTCTCTTGCTTCCTTAGGGTGAATGATGGTTTTGTGGTGTGGCTAAGTGGGTGTCCAAATGCCAAGGGTCTAGTCCGCCTCTCCCCCTCCCCCTTCCTTAGGCTCGGGGTACAGTTTCGGATGGTCAGGGCGGTGTAGGCAGGGGAGCAGATGGGGCATCCTGGCTTCCTTGGCTGCGGAGTTTGCGCTTCACCGCGGTTGCGCCGCTCGCGGAAGGACGCCTGCCAGCGGGGGCAAAGGCGGGGGCGGCTCGCTGCCCCCCTGCAGTCCGTGAATGAGGATCCTGGGCACTAAAGGTCTCTGCAGAGCCGGGGGAGGGGCGCTGGGACCCCGGTACAGATAGAGGGCCGCGCCCGGGTCCAGGTTGGAAACCAAGCTCTGCGGGTAGAAATAGGGAGACGGAAACATTCGCTGGAGAGCCGAATAATTCCCAGCTTCTGCCAGGAGCTCCAGTCCCACCGCTGTCTGCCTCTTCCACTTGGTCCTGGGGAGGGAAACCAACACACGCGGGTCACGAGAGAGCCGAGGTGGAAACACCCCTCCTGCTATTTTCCTGTGCAACTCCGAGCCGCCGCGCCCCGGGAAATCCAGGCACCGGGCGCCTGCAGTCCCATCTGGAGTAGAACCGCGGCGCGCGCACCTGCTCCGGGGGAAACTGACAAGGGTATTAATTGCCCTCGATGCATGCCTGGCCAAGGAGCAATACTAGAGTAGTAAGTCATCAGTGTCATGCGAACTACGCTGCAGGAGCACGGGTGTGTTTTATCGTGTGTGGTGTGATCAGAAGAGCTATATTCTGGCGAGGCACAAGCAGGCAATGCGTCAGATGGATTTTCCAGCGTTTTCCTGAGCTGGAAAAAATATATATTATTGCAGCTGGGATCAGACACATTATCTGCTATTTTGTGTGCGCGTGGCAAGATGTGATCCCCAAACAGGATACCAAGTATCAAAGGGGTAGCCATGTTAGTCTGAATCTGCATAAACAATAAGAAGTCCTGTGGCACCTTATAGGCTAACAGGCTTATTAGAGCATAAGAATTCGTGGGCAAAGACCCACTTTGCATCTGACTAAACATGATACCATGTCACCGCACCCACGTGGGTATATGGCGATTGGAAACAGCCACCTCTAATTTTCCAGCTAAGGCAGGTGATGATCGATCTCTGGGTCGATCTGTCTAGCTAATGTAATCCTGCATGATGATCACATACTAACGTCAGATCAGATACACTCGTGCAGAAATAGCTGGGCGCTTTCTGCGCTAGCATCCGTTTGCAAATTGGTTAATTTCTAATCCGTTGTGCGCGGTATTATGAAAAAAAACTTGCACGCGAGCCTCTGAAAATCACTTAAAACCAAATTCAGACTGGGTTGGTAAGCTCAGGTTTCAGATGAAGCCAGAAAGAAGGTGGGACTCGTGGGAGGGCTTTCGGATTCGGGGGAGAGGAATAGCACCTGCATTTTGTGATAGGAGTCTTAGGACTTGGGTTGAAATCAAATTGAAAAACAAATAACCACAACCCTCCACGGGGAAAAGAAACTTTGAAGTTCCCGAAACAAATTTGGTCCCCTCAGAATGGAAGAGGTCGGTCCCTGATGCAATGCTCGCAACATTTGTGCTTGGCCTCCCCTCCCCCCCTTCCAAAAATAAAGCAAATGCTGTGCTTGCTTTTCAACTGGCAACGAAAAACCACGACCCTGGGGAAAGCCGACACCGCTTTCTGGAACTAGGGGTAATAAACCCTTCCAAAGGGCATCACACTGGGGAGATTTTATGATTTTGTTTCCTTTTTTCAAGTAAGAAACTTCCAAGAAAACTCGCCCTTCAAGCCCCAGAGGGGGGCAGGAGGGACGAACTTCCCGGGGCTCTTGGGCTACTGAAAACCCGGCGGGCGGCTCGTTTTGTTCCGATGCGGATTATTCTAAAATCAACGCGCAGAGCCGGCGGTCGCAGCCCCGGATCAGCCCGGCGTCTCCAGCCTTCTACAGTTTTGTCGCGGACGCGCTAGACCTATTTCCAGCCCTAAATTATTCATCATAATAATAATTGTGTAATTACTGGAACGGGCGTTAATTATTGATGCCGGGTATTTATTATTGATGGGCCGGGGTGTTATGCTGTTGTGTTTAGCTGAACGCACATTTTTTTGACTTTTTCCCTTAACGGTGCGGGGAGGGGGGTGGCTTTGGCTCCCTGCATGGGGGGCAGAGACCAGGAGCGGGACAAGGATAAATGGGGGGAGGGGCAGGAGGCAATGGCTGCGGGTGATTTGTGTGTGTGTGTGTGTGTGTGGGCGGGGGGGAGTTCCAGCACTTGGAGATCAAACTGGGCCTAGGGCGGCACGTGTTGCTTCCTCTCCCGCTGCCCAGCCGGCTGTGAAAGCAGCTGAAGAGCTTTTCCTCTCGCCCTGTGCAGCCTCCTTCGTGTTTTCCTCCCGCTTCTCCCGCGATCTGATGGGGGGGGGGGGGGTTCTGCTTTGATGCAAAGTCGGGTAGGGTCACCCCCTTCCACCTCCCTTCGGTTATTCGCCCCGCTGGCAGCAGCGTAGGGTTCGCGTTTTTCCTTAGGGTTTCATTGCTTCCTCCACGCTTCACTGGCCAGACGGCGCCCCCCCCCCCCCCCCGCGCCGCTTCTGCTGCTGGGTCTGTCTGGGGCCCGATCCTGCGCGTGTGCATTCGGGTTACCCTCGGGCTACACTTCGGGAGCAGCACGTGCTGAGGAGCCCTTGGCAGCTGCAGGTTGCTAGTTCGAAGCCAGCCAAAGCGAGGGCGCCCGGCTGCGTCCGCAGCGCAGCAAATCTCTGCTGATCGCTCCCGCCCTCAGCCCGCATCTTTCCCACCCGGGCCTCGCCCTTGTAAGCATCTTTCCCACGCCGCGCTGCGGGCCTCGCTCAGCACCGCTGGCTCGGGGCTGCTCTAGTCCGGGGTTCCCAGCTGTATTCCCCCCCCCCCCCCCCAAAAAAAAAAAAACTTCCCGATCGGGAGCCTGTAGGAAGTTGGTTGGGTCTGGGCCGGCCGGTTGCCTCGCTGCGGACGCAAAGATGCTGCGGCCCGGGGGAAGGGACAGGGAGGGGGCGCTGCAGTGTGTTTACCTTCTGTTCTGGTACCAGGTTTTCACCTGCGTGTCGGTGAGGTTGAGGGAAGCCGCCAGCTCCATCCGGTCCTGCACGCTCAGGTATTTCTGCCGCTCGAAGCTCCGCTCCAGCTGGGCGAGCTGGTGGTCGGTGAAAGCGGTGCGGGCCTTGCGGGGCTTCTTCAGCCTCACCGGCGGGCTGTCCCGCGAGCTGGAGATTTCTCGGTCCCCTTCTTCTTTCACTGCGCCCCAGGGGGGAAAGAAGGGAAACCCGGGTCAGGTCAGACAGGGAGGGGAGACAAACTGGGGTGTGTGGCTAAGCTGCAACAACAGAAGCAGAGAGGCGCAGGCGGAGAAAGAAATAACACACCAACTCACAGACACACACACACAGAGACACAGACACACATAGACCCAAACACGCGCACACACAGAGACACACAGACACACAGACACACATAGACCCAAACACGCGCACACACAGAGAGACACACGTTCAGACACACACAAAAACTCTCTCTAGCTCTCTCCTCCCCCTCCCCCTGGCTATTGTCTGGCCCGGAGTTTTGCCTTCTCTCCTAGTCCCAGGGGTCTGTGATGACCCGCTGCCTTTCGGCTCTCGGTGAAGCTGACCAGGGGACTCGAATGTCACACTGCTCGCAGGCAGGTAATACAGAAATGGGGGGTGGAGGGGGAGAGCAAACCCTGGGCATGACCGGATGTGAGAAATAATAGCCAATGGCACCTGTTTGGGTTGCAGGCCAGAGATGCCGTTCAAAGTGTGTGTGTGTGTGTGTGTGTGAGAGAGAGCAAATTCCTGGGGGAAAGGCCGATACCTCCATGGCATGTAGAGAGGATACACTCAGGACCGAGGCGAGTTTTCTCTACGAGTTGAAGGTCTCATTTTCAAAAAGATCTAATTCTGCGAGCTCTGTGATTGAAATGCTTCAGTTCCTTTTTGCATTCCTCCCCCGCTATCCGGCCTACCTCTAGCATCAACCGCAACCCACCCTACCAACTGGTTTGCAAGGGCTGTCTGGTTCCTTTTTGCACAGGAACAAATAAAAATCTGATTTTGGTAACCATCAAGTAGAGGCGCTTTTTGGGGTTGGGTTTGTAGTACTGCGCACTTTTAATTCACCTAATGCTTGCAAAGAGCCATTTTCACTGACAGGTTATTATTACTATACTGTAAAGAACTCTCTTTCTCTCTCTCACACACACGTGTCATATGGCCCACAGGCATAAAACAAATGGAGTTCTTAAAGGGTTGGAAGGAAATATTTGAGAAGTGGCGCTGTGAGGCCATGCTTTTGCTATGATTTAACTTTTAAAACGCCTAATGAGATGTTTTATTGATGGTTCATTAAGGCAGGAAAGTCTCCGTGTTTCTATAATATACCCACAAGCAGATCAATATATCACAAGCACACAGAGACACTGATGGCTACAAAGAATGATTTACCCCTGAAAACATCTGTACTAGATTGGAAAATCCGAGCAAGAAAAGGTCTGGTTCCCTCCCTCCCTTAAAGAGATTATGTAACAAAAAGCTTCAGTTTATATAAATTGGCTGCATTAGGTTTTTACAGGGGTTTATGGTAAATTTCATTGTGCAAGGTTTTAGAAGTGACAGGGCTGTAGTTGAATGCGAGTTGATTTCTCTCTGTAGGGAGACAATAATCCGGTTAATTGAGCCACCAGGGAACCAAATCCTTCAACCAGAAATCCAGAATCTAGCAGACCAGATAGAGACCAAAACCACTGAATAGCTCTTAAACATGAGATTCTGTTTCATTTAATGGCGAAACAAACACCCCCCCCCCCATCTTCTCCCCTTCCAAAAATTAAATAAAATATAGGCCGGTGGAACCAGTCGCCTGTGACTTCTGCAAAGATAATAGTTTGGAAAATGGAGTCTTCACGGTGCTTATTTCAGGGTGAAGCGATGGGGGAGAAACTTTGGGGATTATTTGATTGATCATTAAAGTTATTGGAGATGGATTTCCTTAGGCGTCCATTGGAATTTGGGGGGCAGGATCGGATCCAAACATTTAAACATTATTAAAGTTTAGACTTCGGGGGGGGGGGGGGGAGAAGGGGAGGAGGTTGGTTGGAGAAAAAAGAAAGAAAGGAGGGAGAGAGAAATAACTCGAATTTGGAATATCAATTGTTCCTCCGGCTTCCTAGAAAGCCCTGATTAACCACTAAACTTCCTGTTGGATTTCAGTCCAGCTGACACGAAACAGTTTCTCCGATTTCCTCAACGATAATCAACACAGCTCCAAATATGCTTAGCCCATTATTTAGGTTGTAAAAAAAACAAAAACAAAAAACAAACAAAAAACCCCACACACCTTCCTTAAACGCTATTTCTTTGAAAAGCTCGCTCAGTTACCAAGGGAATTTTTCTTATACCTATCAGGGTTGTTTTCTCACTTAAAAGGCTCGTGTTTGGCTACACATAAACTCATGGGAAGCCTTTATTTTTCATCTGGGCTAAATCAATCGCAAGGAGCGCCCTGTGCCAGTATTTTTTAAACAAAAATCTCGCTTTGAACTCGGTAAACTCTGCCTGTACATCAGTGGCATAATAGAACCCTCTGTCTTTGTTCAGGCTTATTTAAATCAATGGGAAAGACTGATTTAAAAACGGTGTAAGGGGGCCTATATTTGGGAGTAGGCCTTATTTTTAAACAATTAAACAAATAATTGTAGGCATGTTACCATTTGATGCATTAAACGTATCTATGTCCAGCCCCACTTTAGTGGAATATAAGCTCACAAACTATGTGTTTCTCCCGATAGGGAAGAAGAAAGCTGTGTCTGGCTGAAGTCCCGGCCTTTGTAGGGGGAATGGCTGGTCAGTGCGGGTTGCTTTTTATTATTTTTACCATTATTAGTATCATCATTATCTAATCGCTTACTATGAAATGCAGATTGTCAGCTCCCACTCGCGGGCAACCTGACTGTACATGGCTTTGATAGGAAATTTTCCGCACCAAATTGTACCATGTAATGTTTCTTATCGAGGATCCAAAAAATATGTATAGTTTGTATTTACTGCTTTAGTGGCGTCACAAGCCTGCATTTATTTTTCTACCTAATCTCCTTCACAGCTTGGCAGTTTTGAGAGGAGAGACAGGCGAACAGAATTTACAAATAAAGGGGGGGGGGAAAGCTTTGAATGTTGACTTCCATTTGATCACATTCCTTCAAAAGACTGAAGCCAATTTCTTTTCCTACCCAGTCAGATCACTTTCCCTTCGCTCATTCAGTCAATATTGTAAAATGAATGAAAATAGAAAAACCGGCTTCGTTTTGAGCATATTCGAAAAGTTTCCAAAATCTACTAGGTAAATAATTTTCTACCTAAAATATATTTTAAAGAGGCACATTTCCCCGTGTACTTCCAGATTAATTAATTAATGTTTAGCTGGTGCTGGGCTTTTTATCTGGTGCAAAATAGAGGAAGGGAAGGAATCATAATTAAAATGGTAAGGTCAGTAGGAAAAATAATGTTAAGAAAGATACAAATAAAGAAGCAAAGAAGCAGAGATCAAAGTTCCCTACCTACAAGGAAATCTTGGCTTATTTTGACCATATCCTTCTTTCCTTCTCTCAGTCACCCATAAATACAATATTCAGAAATTAGGAATGTCTGCAGCAGAAATCTCATTCCGCCTGATGTGCCAATACGCCGTATTGCAATCAGACTTCAAACAGTCGCTTTAAAATTATTTCATCCCTTGTAGACTTTGTGCACAGGTTAGAACTAGCTGCTTGTAATGTTTCCATGGCAAAGTTTTTTTAAAAAAGAGCGAGACACCAAATTCACGTCCAAAGATTCACCAAAATCAACATGGGGAGGGACAACACTGGGGGGGGGACGACGACACAACAATAGAGGGGTCTATAGAATGTCCCGCTCAATATCGTGAAGTTAAAATCCCAGTCTTCTACCAGTGAAATTCACTAATTTAGACAAAAAGAATCTCTCTCTCTCCCCATTATGGGTCATACTTTTGTAAAGCTTGGTAGCAGCTTTCAAAGAACTGATTGGCGGTTAAATGAATTCTGATCACCCTGAAGTTGTTATTGAAATGATATTGTTGTTTTAAAAAAACCGCTCACAGCTCCCCTGCATGTCCAACAGTGAACGAATTAATCTAAACCCATTTCTTCCGGGCTCTTTTAGTTTGTAAATATTTAGAGGGCAAAATTCCAAGAGTCTAAGGGGCGAATTCTCTACGCGCGATGTACTAGCCAATTACCCTCTGCAAAGACACAGCGTCGCAGAACGAAATTGCTAAAATAAAATCTACGAATGGCGTTCTTGGACATGTACTTACTCGTGTGATCAAGCAGAATTCAGACCTTTACAGGAGCAAGGAAATTCTGCGGGTTTAATCTAGGAAGCGGGCTCATTTGTATGTTTTTTCCCCAGTGTTTTTAATGGGCCCCCGTCCGATGCTATATATCCTCACCCCACCATTTAAAGTTTGTGTGAAAAATTCACACACCTCCCCCCACTATTTAAAGCTTTGTGAATAGTGCTTATTTATCCCTGATTTCTGGACTGTCGGCCGCAGGTGTAAAGAACCCAGCTAGAACCTAGGGGAGCGATAGCAAATTAAGACACCCCTCTCCCCCCAAGAAATAACCGGGGACCGAATCAACCCGCTGAGTCTTTTTTCCCGGAGACAGGACAAGCGCTTTCCTGGATGCGAAGGGGGAGTGTAGAAAATGTCAAGCGCTTTCAAATGCCTTCACAGCCGACCAAGGAGTGGAAAGAAAGGCTAGGAGGGGGAGGGTGACGTAGAAACCAAGCCTGGGGCAGCTTTCATCGCGGGCTGGGGCAGCTGGCGACCTCGCCTCCCCTCGGCTCTTACCTTTGTACTCCGAGTCGGACGAGGCGTTGCTGCTACTTTTGTCCATTTTCTCTCGAAAGTCCTCCCCCGGCTTGGCTGGGAGGCGGCCCGCCGGCTCCGCGCCGCTCGGGCCATTGCTGCTGGAGTACGGCGCGCAGGCAGCCAGGGGCTTGCAGTCGGCGAGGATGTCCCTGATTAGGAAAGACGAGGTCACCGTTCGGGACTGGGAAGGCGCCGAGCCCTGCCCCGGCTGGAGGTGAGATTCCAAGCCCGCGGCCGCGCCTGGCCGGGGAGCCCCCGCCTCCAGACATTCCTTCCCCGGCGAGTGGGGAGACGGGCACCCGCTGCTAACTTCGGAGCCGGGGCTTAGTTCCAGGGGGGACCTGCACTCCCCCATCAGCGGGTCTCCTTTGGGCGCGGCCGGGCTGCCGGCGCGGTGGGACAGGATGGAGTCGATCCCAAAAGCGGTGGAGCCTTCCATGGCCAGGCTCGGGCCCCAGCCCCAGCCGGTCGCACCCTCTCGGCCCCTCTCAGGCTGACATGGCCGGCAGTCCGGACCCGGCGGGCGAGGGTGGGGCTGAGACAAGGCAAAGTTCAGTCCGGGGTCCAGCGAGCCCGTTGGCCAACAATTCCCGGCGGGGGAAGGGCGCGGCGCATTAGATCCACGGCTCAGCCCGTCTCCTTCAGCATCCCAGCCAGCTGCGGTCAGGGGGACAGACAGACAGACAGGCAGAAAGAGAACAAGGATTAAAAAGTCCAACTTTGCTCGGGGACACCCTCCCCCCTCCCGCACCCTCTCGATTTAAGCCCAACTCCCCCTCCAAAAGAATACATCCGCTCCGCACTCCAGCGCCCGCAGGTTGGAAGGGGAGGGAAAGATCGGTCCAAGGGGGTTTTCAGCGCCCTAACTAGTGAATGATTAAAAAATCAATGCGAGGGGGAGGGGGAGGTCAGTGGGGTGGGATGGCTGGGGAGGGGGGGGGAAGGGGCCCTGCCAGCACCTCGGCCGGATCCTGCTTCGGAGCTAAATCATCGGGCTGGTCCAGCGACAGAAAGGCTGGCTGGAAGGTTCAGCGGCTGGGAGCGGTGACTGCTGCGCCCATGGTGTCGAAATCGCTCAATGGGTCGCCCTCCTGGCCGCGTCTGGGGCGCGCCGCTTTCAGCACCTCGGACAGAGGCAGCGGCAGGCTCGACCTGCCGGCTCCGCTGGTGACACGTTCCCCTTTAAAAAAAAAACCGAACTTGTTGTCACTTTAGTTTGGGTTTCTTCTTCCTCGTCGTCTTTTTTTTAAGGTGCCCCGGCCACGTGTCTGAGCATTCTCCCTTCCCATTGGCTGGGGGGCTTTTGGGGTGATGTCACACAACTGACTCAGGAACCTGATCTCCTTTCAGTTTGATTAAAAGAGACACTGAATTAATTACAGCCCAGCTCCAACTGTTTACAGGCAATTTCCACCCTGTTTGCTTTCATTACACCATTGATGAAGCTCTTAATGGGGTTATTACCAATAGGGGGTAGGTCCGGGTGGATGTGTGTGGGTTTGGTAGGTTTTTTTAACTTTTGCTTTTTCCACAATTAGCTGAATTATTCGTTCCTCTCACGCTGAGAAAGTTTTTCTGCGTGTTTAAAAAGAAAAAAACCCACGGACGAAAGATTTAAATGCTGAAGACAAGAAAGGAGCCGTGAGACTTTTCTTCTCCTCTTTCAATTGCTCTTAATAAGGACCCCGTTTCTTTTTTATTATTTATTTGCATTTGTTGGTTGGTCAAACCCTCTTCTCTGTACATTGTTTTCATTTAAAAAATAATTTAAATGTTCTTGCTCCGTTGCCGGACTGTGTCTAGCGAAATGCTGCTTTGCTTTTGATGGTTTTTTTTAAAACAAGCTAGTGCTAAAGAGGTAATAATAGTTAGACTAAAGCCACAAGAATAATAGACTCGTAAATCGAGCAATCGGCAGTATATATCGTTCTAGAGCCGAGAGAGGAAATAATAATAACGCAGGGGACGGATCCAGATCAGAATGGTCTAGCTTTTAATGAGCTACATCTCAGATCCACCAGGTAGAAAGAAATCACACACAAAGGCGGGTGTTACCGTACTATGTAGTTAGTACACAGAACAATCGATAGAATCGTAAGGGGGGAGGACGGTTCTCATCACTGCAAACGCTAAAGAATTTTACCTGATTGGCTTTTTTTTCTGCTAGTCTAACCCCTTCCACTAAACCCACGAGGCAATGGGACCCCATTCCTCGTTAAACGCCTAAAAATGATCTTTATACCTGAGCCACTCACACTCCGTTCCCGAGTTTTCAGTTCAAGGCAGGCGAAGCTACTCTATCCTATTCTCTCAAAAGTCTTCCAGAAAGGCAGATGAAATAAAGGGTTGCGGGGCTGCATTTCGGTGAGGACTCTAAAGGATCCTCCGCACCACTTTTCTGGAACCACCTTCCTATTTCCCCCAAAGAAACTGGTTTTTCCCTTCGATTTTGTAGCTCTTTTTTATCTACAGATTTCCTAAGATCCTAAAATCGCTGCCTCTAGTTGAAGGGGCTAAGTATACCAATCGGAGCAGAGTTTGTAATTAATTCAAGTTACTCCCTGGCAATGCATCTGGGAGAGCTCCCACGTCCTTTTAGCGGGTGTGCACCTTCAAAAGGTTTGTAGACAAATCTGCCTGTCTGTCCATTCATCCAGGTACTTCTATCTAGTAGGGTTTTGTCGTTTCTGTAGGTTACACTGCGCGGATCTGTCTGCATAGTTTTGTTATTTCTAAAAACAAAACACGAAAATCATTGTTTTTCTTTCGCTCTCGCTTTTTATTTATTTGCCTCTTCTCCTTCCGTCCCTTCGGTCCAGGCGGCTGCTGCCTCTTGTCCTTCTTCCAAGGATCCCCGCGGCCAGCAGCTTGGAAGCGGGCAAATGCACCGAGCTTCGGGACTGCAGAAGTTGCGTCGGATCCCCCGGGAGGATGGAACGCGGCTGCCAGCTGTCACAGAGGGGCAGAGCCTGCCAGCGCTTCCAGGACTTACTCCTGGAGTTCTGGGTCGGACTTTGAGCCTCCCCTCCCCCGGCCTCCAGCACGCGCTCGCCTCATGTCCAGGCTAATACATTTCCTTCTCTGGTTCCAAGAACAGATACGCACCCACAGTCTAGGGGCGATTCTTAGCGCGTCCTTCCCCTACAACGGGACCTTACCCCACCTGACTCTGTGTACGGTCGCTTCAGCGGTGCTCAGCCCTGATCCCCCCTTGACCCGGGTTAGTGGTCCTCAACACCGTCCTAATTCTGCCCAGCCCGGACGCCTGCTATGAAGTGGTCAGGTAACACCCGGGCGTTTTCTGCCGCTTCCCGAGAGGGGGCAAAGCTGCTCTTCCTCCCGCTGACTGCGATCCCAAACTTCGTGCGTGTGGAGTTCTGATGTGGGCTTGGCCAGCCGCTGCCTTTAGCCTCCCCATTGAAATCGACCATCCTCTGCCCACACCCCACAGGGTTTTAGAGACGTATTCGTTCTCCTTTATTATTCATTCACTTTTATTAATATTGCCCCCCCCCCCCCAGCAGGCTCGCACGCTCTCGAACTTAGCCAAGGGAATCTTGCGGTGAATTTCTTTCCCTCTCTTTTTTTTAACGGGGTGGGGGGTGGTAGTTTCAGAGCTCCCTGCGCAGAGTCAATACAGAGACTTGTTTCAAGTGGCTATTGGCCGTTCTTGCTTTAACTAGAGCCGTGCCACGTTGCAGCCCAAAGTCCTTATCAGCCAAAGGGGTAGTGATGGGGGGAGGGAGGCAGGGCTTGACTTATAACTGTACCTCGGAAGTTGTCTTTGTACAGGCCCCCTAGATTAATGGGGCTCAGCACTAGCCCGGGGAAGTCAAGGGGAAAAAACCCTCCAGTTGGCTGATCAGGCGTCTGTCTCCATCCCCAGGAAGAGCAAGAGCTGCAAATCTCCCTCTTCCAGGCGAGTTTAGACTCGGTACAAGTTGGGGGAATGGGACGCTCTTTTCCGGCCAGTGCTCGCTACCAGGACTCCGACCCGATCGCTTTCTCCCTGGCGGCTCTCGAGGGAGAGGGTGTTTCTGTGAGTCGTTTGCTTTTCCACAGGGCGCGCCGCACAAGTTCGGGAAAGTCCCCTCCGGAGCCAGCCTTCCCCGAGCGGACGGGGTTCCGCGTGCGCCTAAATCGGAGCAAGGCGGGCAGCCCGAAGAGGCCGTTTTGCGCCGTTTCAATTCGGATGGAACAGCTCAAGGTGGATCACGAACGCTCTTTGGGATTTCCTGGGCAATCCGACGGGATTAGCTGTGCTACCGTCTCCCTCCCCACTCCGCTGCCACCTGGTTTCTCTGCACAGCCAGTGGCCAGGACTTTAGCCTCTCCCTGACAAATCGGGTTAAACGGATTTGGGGCGATTGGTATTTGGGAATCACGTTAACTCGATCGGTTAGATTCCAAAACGCGAATCGCCTCGTGGCTCAGTTCTTGAGCTAAACCGCGCAGTGTGAATGAAGTGAAACCCGACCCGGGTCGGGTTCCTCTGACCCGTCCCCCTCCTCCCACTCGCTTCATGCCCCCCTAACAGCTCGGATCCCGCGACTTCTCCCCAGCAGCCCAGATCCAGCCGTATTTCGGAGGCAGTTGTGGGCTTGCCTCTTTTTAGGGGTCGGAGCAATGCAGCCGGTAATTGTCTTTTCAGATGTGACAGGACCCATGATAAAGCAATTCCCCCGGGGCTCTGTATCTGATGTTGCTAATAATAATAATAATAACAGCGACATGCCATTAATTAATACAAATATATTCATGCGCCGGGGGGGGGGGGGGGATATAAATTGTTTTGAAATTGGGACCTCAAGTTGTCAGCTTGCATTTACTGGTAAAGCACCAGCGTTACAACGCTTTGGTAAGGTTCCCAGGTAATGCAAGGTAGGGGTCTTTCAAAGGCCATCCTCATCAGTCACGTATATTTCATTATATTGGGGGGGGGAGGGCAGAGAGGGGGAAATGACTACATGCAGATGAATTTTCACCGTTTCCAGAGTTTTTACACAGTAAACTAGGAAAACGGAAGAGGAGAGTTGATTTTAAGCTCTTTGGAGCAGGTTGTGTTAAAGGTTTTTTTAAAGGACCGATTTGATTTTTCTGTCTGGGTTTGGAATCTCTTCCTTTACTGTCCCTACCTCTACAATGCAATGCTATTTGGGGATACCAGAGTATCCCTAAATAGCTATCCCACGTCTTAACAGCAAACCCATTATTTCGGGCTTGCTATTCTAACATCCCTGTAAACCTCGTTTCATCAGGAGTAAGGGATGTTTTGGAATAGCGGGTTATTTCAAAATTTGGTGCTGTGTTGACAGTGCCAAATGACGAAATAAGCTATTTTGAAACAAGATCGAAATAAGATATGCAATTTGTGTAGCTCAAATTGCATATCTAATTTCAAACTTCAGTGCAGTGTAGACATAGCAGTCACTGCATGGTAAATAGTGCTCTCTGTAAATATGTTCTGTGGAGGTAGGGTCTGTGTTTTGGTTCTGTGTTTGTACAGTGACAACCATTGTGTGGTCCTGGTCCATTGCTTGAGCTGCTGGATGCTAGATCATTAATAAATAAATCATATTAATTAATATATGTCATGATTGAAGGTGGCCATACGCCAGATTTAATCTCCCAAAGATTTAAACACATGCCTAACTTTGCCCAGGTGTTAGTCCTCTTGCCTTCAATTAAGTATAAATTAATTAGGATTGTAACTTCAGTGAAACTAATCACTCTAGACATGTGCTTAAGTGTATGTAGGGTCTGGACTTTTCACCGACTCTCCCTTCTAGCTGAATCTGACAGTGGGGGAGCTAACGCAGCAAAATATATGTAGAAGAACTGAACACCGGATGGAAGAGCAAAATAAGAAATGTAACGCCATTACAACATAGTATGATACACTTTGCCTTTTGTAATCCTCTTCCATCTGATGTCCTCACAGTGTTTTCCAAGCAATTAGTGTGGCATTCAACTGTTTGTGAGGTAGGTGGGTGTCAGTTAGATGTGCCATATAGAAGGGGAGCTGTGGACATAACCCCATGAAGTATCAAGCACTTTTACAGGGCGTAGACTGCCTTCATTTCCCATTGGCTTCAGCAGATGCTGAAATTACTCAACACTTGGCAGGACTGGGCCCTTATTGACTTGTTCTAGGTCTCACAGCTAGTCAGTGGAAAATCCAGGAATAGAACCTCAGTGGTTGGCTCCTAGGCTTGTGCCTTGAGCACAGTTTTTATTTATTATATTCTGTTGCCTGGGGCTATGTTAGAGATCAATTGCACAGGAAATGGGGCATCCCAATTTATCCATAGTCACAGCAGCAACCTGTGCAGCAGAAGCAATGCAAGCTTTTGCCACTGCTCTGTCAATATAGAATCAGCAAAATGCAGGGCTGGGAGGGACCTGGAGAAATCATCAAGACTACACTGGCCCAGTATTTTAATCTTTCTTCATGGATCAGTTTTCTAAACTCTGTATCATGTTTGTTGTTCTCTTCTGGGCTTTCTCCAATTTTTCCACCTCATTCCTAAAGCATGGCCCTCAGAATTGGCCATGGTTCTCTGGCTGAGGCCTCAGTAGTGTTGTGTAGAGCATATCTCCCATGTCTGGCACATAACACGCCTGTAAATAGTATTAGCCCGTTTTGCAGCTGCATCACATGGTTGACACGTATTCAATTTTGCAGTTTAATCCCGTCTTCTAAAGTGCTTGCAGCCCCTCTCAGCTTGGTGTCAGCTTCACATGTTATAAGCATGCTTTCCACTCCATTATCCAATTCACAAATGAAAATACAGCTGGTCCCTGAGTTACGAACGAGTTACGGACCAAACACTTGGCCATAACTCGAAGTGTTCGTTATACGGATCCCATTGAGTTACTGTTCACGCTGTTCATAAGCGCAGATCGTGTTCATAACTCAGAGCCTTTGGTCGTAAGTGCAGATGGTCATAAGTGGAGGTGGTCGTAAGGCAGAGACCGGCTGTAGTGAATAGCACCAGAATCAAGAATCACCTTTTCTGGGGACCCACACCCCACCCTCCTAGTGTGACAGAAAACCATTGCTAGCTAAGCTTTAAATTTGGTCAACCAATTTTCCACCCACCTTGTAGTAATTACATCTAGAGCATGTTTCCCTAGTTTGCTTATGAGGATACCGTGTGAGATAAATACCATGTGCCAAAAGTCTTATGAATATCAAGATATAGCATGTCTGCAGCTTTCCCCTATCTATTAGACTAGTAACCCTGTTAAAGGAGGAAATTCCATTGGTTTGGCATGCTGGCTCTTCCTTATAACCTTATTAACCTCCAGGTGTTCACAACCTGCCTCAAACCTGGCAAAGGGGCCCATTTTAAGGGAGAAGAAGTCAAGTACTACAGTATCCATGGCCCATTTGCTCACTGGTCATTCTGTTAATAATATCAGATTGATATTGCATTCCTTGCACACACCAGATGCTCACTAATTTCATCAGGAGTTTCATTTGCAGCTGATAGCATGAGAGTTTGGGTCTCTGGTGTCAAATATGCACGTTTATTTTGTGTTGTACACACTTGTGAATTGGAACAAGCACTGTCAATGCCTCTCATAGCGTGCCACCATGCAGCCAGCAGCAACTTTGGGACACTAATCTGAGACACTGTTGGATATTGATTGAGAAATGAAAGTCTGGTGCATTCTATTACCACGCCTAAGGCACTGTGACCCTCAAAGTTATTTTGGTGCTTTGCTCCCATGGAGTTACCTTTGAGGATCTGGGCCTAAATCGTTTAGTTAATGAGTGCCTTATTACAGATTTTAGGGCCTGATTCTGTGAGGTGCTGCATGTCCTTTAACTCCCATGGACTGAAGCAGGAGTTGGTACCCAACACTTCTGCTGGACCTGGTCCTTATTATAGGATTGTTGTCCAGTGATTTTATACAACACAAGCGTAGCAGCTATTGAGATCTGTATTCTCGAGGCATTTCTGATCACACACACGCTCTGGCTAGGTCTACACTATAGCCTTTGTTCAGAAAAAGCTACGCAAATTGTGCTCTGCAATTTGCATGGCTTTTTCAGATTGCTTTTCCGGAAGAGGCTTTTCTGCCTCTAGATGGCTAGACGTGGCCAAATGGTAGAAAAGCCTCCTCAGAGGTGCCTGTATTCCTCAGTTAGAATTACGTGCTCAGAGGCATGGGGCATCTACAACTGCCAGTGATTTTGATGGGAGTTGTAAGAGTTCAGTGGGTCTGAGGATTTGGCTCTTGCTGCCTGGCAGGTGCCTGCCTGTTCTGTTTGTGGGGTAGAGCTAGCCCTCCATGTGCCTGAGAGCGTGAGAGCTGGTCATGACTTTTAAATGATCTCAGTCAGTTAGGAAGGCTACATGCAGATTTTTAAGGCAAGGACATTTTAGGTCAGCCTGGGTGCTGTTATAAATGGAAGCAATAGCTTCTTCTTTTTTTTAATAGCAGCTATTTTTTGTGTAACTCTTGTCCCAAAAAAGTCTTTAAAGCACACCTGGGATTATTGGGAGGCTAACCTATACGTTAAATTAATAGTTATATGATGGCATGTAAACTCTGCATTTACTGCAAAGGACATGTACTTCCTGCAGACATGGGAATGAAACAGAGTTGATGTGCAGCTCCTGCTGTACGCAGGATAGTCTATGACCTAAATGAAGATAGAAAGAAGGGGGGCAGGTATCTGGGAAGAGGTTTTTAAATCCAGGCTTGACAAAGCCCAAACTGGGATGATTTAGCTGGGGGTTGATCCTGCTTTTAGCAGGGAGTTGGACTCGCTGTCTCCTGAGGTTTCTTCTAACCCCGGGATTCTAAGATTCTGTCAGAAAGGCAAAGGGAAACCAGAGTTAACCTGCATAGCGTTGTGCTTGCAGAAATCATTAGCAAGGAGGCTGGTGTTTGTAAAGAGGGCCCAGCTGTGGGAAACCTGCAACAGCCTCAGCATCTTAGAGTTACCAGTGGGTGTCACTGCAGGACAAGCAGCATCCTGTGAAGAAGGGCTGGGGAAAGAGGTGGGAGAAGAAAGTGAATCTGAAAAATAGGCAGCCAACCTGGATACCGCGTGAATAGGTGGATATTTGCCCATGCTGGTAACCCACACCCCCATTTTGCACAATGCTAAGGCTCCCTTTGCAACAAATTAGCAGATAAAGAAAACTGCATTTAGAACCAACACTTTGCATCATGGTGCACCGGACAGAAGATCCTAATTTTCTTTTTCTTAGTGCACTGGTGCTAGATGGGCAGCAGCAGGCCAAGTTTCTCCGGCACTACCCTGCCATTGTGCTCCACCCTGCAGTGAGAATGGAGCTCAGGCATCAACCATCCCCCATTCAGCCCTGGGCCTCTCTGCAGCGATTGACAATCAAGACCTTAGGGTGGGAACTGAGTCAAACAGAAGTGATGTGGCTGGGTGCCCAGCAGGCTCAGGAGTGCGGGGTCTCCCATTTGCTTTGGAGCAGGCGACCAAACAGCCATCCGGCTGTGGCAACTTTTTGCTTTGGGATTCAACTTGGCAATCTGGAGGTGAAACATTCCACAGTCCATTAGCAATCCCTGGAACCAGCCAGTCCCCTTAAACTCTCTTTTGTTTGCCTCAACCATTACATCTTACCCTCATAGTCTATTGTGGGCATCTGGCACCCAGCCCTGCAACAGCCTCTGTATTCCAACTGGTAGGGAATCTTAGCATAGTGTAGTAGGGAACAGACCCCTGGAGCTTAGGTCAAGTCCATCAAAAGCCCTTTTTTAAAGCCCTGCTCTAATGAAGCCCTTCCAGTGAGAGGGATACTATTACCACAGTCCTTTCCCGTTACACAGCCCTCAAACCAGCTGACTTGATATGGTCAAGGAAGTTGTTTTCCTGTTGCTAGATTGCAGCTTGCATATAACCCTAAAAACAGGGCAGAGTGGAGAGCCTCTTGCCAGAATTTATTAGCTGCACCGTGACTTGGCTTCAGGAGCAAGGTTCTAAGCCAAGTCACATTTTAGCAAAACAAGGCTTTCAAGGCCCAGCTTTCTTTCCCCCCTGCACGATGGAAAAAGTCTCTCGTTTCACCCAGCTTCTCTCAGCGTATAGTCTGCTGGGTGCAGACACACTAGAGAGAAAGAGAACTACATAGAGCATCTATTGCAGGAATTAGCCTCTCACACCTCTCTCCAGGCTCACCTGTGCTCAGGGTGGAGCAGATATTCCCTTACATGAATGGGTAGGTAAACAGCAGCTGCCCCTAGAGCCAGAGCCACTCAGACATTTCAGACTCAACACAATGGGCCTGCCTTTCCCCAGGAAGCTGCCAGCGTCACAGAGTCATCCTTCCAAGGTAAGAAAAGTGCCTGTTTTGCTTAGTGCCCGGGTCAAAAATCCTCCCTATTCATGCAGGACTTAGTTCCATTGCACCCAGGCTCAAAAGGTCAGGCTGGCAAAAGGTCAGGTATTCTCATGGCAGCCAGTGCATGGAGCCAGTTTGATCTTTTGGCTGGTTGCAAGCCCACCCAGCTGCCTATTAGCATTGTACATGGGGCTGGGCATTATGAGGCTATATCCCCTTCAATGACTGTATGGGGCTAAGGCGCTACAGTGCTTAGGGCTGTGTAAGGACCTAGCTCAACAGAGAAAGGAATGATGCAAACAGCTGTTTAAAATGTATTTAAATCTCTCTGGTACAACATGAGACGCGTTAATAGAGCTGAGAAGCAGAATGCATAGGAGTAATTCATTATTCTGCAAACAGTTTCTCAGAAGAGCAATTAAAGCGCTCAGGCCCATTATTCAGAGGCACTTTCTTAAGGTGATACTTCCCTCTGGGAGTGGCCTTTTTTAAGTTGCTAGTGTAAATGCTGCTCCTCCAGGCACATCCAAGTCTTCAAATGCATTTGCACAGTGTCTAGCGTAATGGGGCATCTACGTGCAATACCGTAATGTGTACAGGAAACAGGCCTTCCAAAGGGGGAAAGATGCCCCATTACGCTAGGCACTGTGCAAAAATAAATTTTAAATAGCTGTTTGCATCATTCCTTTCTCTCTTGAGCTAGGTCCTTACACAGCCCTAAGCACTGCCTGGAGCCCAGTAATCTAAAAGGGCCTGGGACTCCCTGCCAGCTCCCCCACTGCAAGGGCAGTGGCTAGAACCCTATTCAATCACCGCTGAAGTCCCAGGTGACGCTGAAGGGCTGGTTGGGGACAGCTAGTGCCCCAGCCCTGCCCCTTCCTCTTGAGCCCTGCCCGTTCCAGGCACCTAGAACCACTACCACCACCACCACCCCTTTCTCCTGAGGCTCCGCCCCCTTCCAGGGCCCCAGTCACACTCCATTCCACCTTGCCCAGGGCCTGCCAAATTCTGTTGGGCACCTAGTCATCATTAGTGCTGAAGTTGGCCGAGCTTGTAAATTCATTTGGCTGCCGTGCAGAAAATGGACAGGCCTGATTGCTACATGACACCAAGCGTTAATCAGGTACAAATGTCCTCCTCATTGTCTGGCTTCAAGTAAAGGATTCATTTGAACTATGGCCCCAATTCAGCAAAATACTTGAGCACGCGTTTAAGTCTCATTGAAGTTAAACACATCGTTGGGTGCTTTACTGGGGGTGGGCCTGTGGGAGGAATTGTTTATCAATTGGAATATACTGGGAAATATTACATACATGACAAAATATAAGTCAGGGAACCAGGGACTGTTACTCCTGTCTCCTGTACTATGAAGGAAAGAAGAGCTATCTTCAGTGTAGCCATGTAATTAAGCTGATAAGGATAACTTTGTGCTACCACTTTGAATCCAAGGGGGACACACACGGTAGCATTATTAACCTGAGCACAGTGACAGATTTTTTTTGTTTCCTGTTTGCCAGAAGCTGGGAATGGGTGATGGGGGAGGGTGGATCATTTGATGATTCTCTGTTCTGTTCATTCTCTCTGAAGCACCTGGCATTGAAAACAGGTTACTGGGCTAGTTGGACCTTTGGTCTGACCTAGTATGGCCATTTTTATTTGATATGGTAAGATTGGTGAGAATATCTGTGTGGAAAACAAATGTATATGACAGGCCAGAAACAATGATAAATTTGATGATTTATTCAATTGAACCAACATGAATATAGCCTTTCTAAACTTGAAAAAATATTTGTGCACTATCTTAAATTTATTGCTAACATAGTGTTCTAACATAATACATTGTTCAGTAAATGACTTCTGTGGAGCTTTCAGGCGGCTGTATATATGCCTTGGGCAAGGGGACCACATCTCACAGGTATTTCTGAGTGGTAGACACTGAACGCCTTTTTATGAGCGTCACGGTCTGGAAAGGTACTGAGATGAGGACCAACCTATAGTGAAAGAAGCAGATATGTGATTGGTTAACACGAGCCGAAACTCAAAAAGAATATTGTAATATGAAGTGAAAACAGATGACAGTTTAGCTCATCGGCTTCAGTCTTTTTCAGAACATTATTCCACACTCTAAAGAAAGTCAAAGAACTTTTAAAATTACGACTAACTCTGGTTGACTGATGAGTCTTTAATAATGGAGATAATCTTGTTAACATTCCAGAAACCAGTCCTATATCCTCATTACAACACATCACTCATAGAAGTTGACATTTTCAAACATGCATGGCTACTGGTAGACACCTAGATAAGTGGGCTCATTGTCAGAAGTACAGAATGCCTTCCACTCCTCACACTAAAGAAAAGAGGAAATACTGTTGTTACAGTAGCCCCTAGAAGACCCAGTCAGGATCAGGGTCTCCTTGTGCTAGGTGCTGAACAAATATACTTAAAAGACAGTTGTTGCCATGAAGATATTGCATCTAAATAGGCAAGAAGATGTAGAATAGGGGAAAGAAATGTAACATATAAGAAGAATGATCAGGGTGATAGCTGGCAGATATATTGGTTCTCACCACTTTTTTAAAGTGGTGATGTGTGTACATACCTACACAGCAAATATATACAATAGCTCTGCTTGTATGCGATTGCCTTCCTACTGGAAGAATTTACAATTTAAGTAAACAAAAGGTGGGTTTAGATTGCCAGCAACTCTGAAAATATTGACTGTCTCCATTTAGGCCCTTAAATAAAAAATTGCTATAAGAAATGTCTCAGCATTGCAGTTGTATCACAATAAATCTCTATGAGAAGAAGAGATGTATGTGAGAGAGCAATCCAAGCAGCAAAGGTGTTTTTTTTCCCCAAAATATTTGATCAATTTTTCAGTCTTTTTCAAGAGTGAACGCTTGGGCTTCTCAAGTGTGTTTATTTTGGGGCTAACGCTACTCCTATTGAAAATCAGTGACTTGGATGGAAACAGAGTTCAACTCAGTCTATGTGCTTTTGAAAATTCCACTCAGATCTTTAGGGATAACGGCATCACTTATTATTTCACATAGGCTATGTCTAGACTGCAGACTTCTTTCGGAAGAAGCTTTTCCAGAAGAGAGCATCCAAACTGTGGGTACATCTAGACTACGTGGCTCCGTCAATGGAGCCATGTAGATTAGTTTACGCAAAAAAGGGAAATGAAGCGGCGATTTAAATAATCATCGCTTCATTTAAATCAAAATGGCCGCCGCACTGTGCCGATCAACTGATTGTCAGCACAGCGTGGCAGTCTAGATGGGGATCTGCCGACCCCAGAACTCTTCGTTGGGAGATCCTGTAAGTCTCGTTTCATGAGGCATAAAGGATCTGCCGACAAAGGGTTCTGGGGTCGGCAGATCCCTATCTAGACTGCAATGCTGTGCCGACAATCAGCTGATTGGCACAGCACGATGGCCATTTTTATTTAAATGACGCGGCAATTATTTAAATCGCAGCTTCATTTCCCTTTGCCGTCCTGCCTAATCTACAAGGTTCCGCCAACGGAGCCATGTAGTCAGGAGCGGCCCGAGGCCAGCTGCGGCAGCTGGTGCCCCAGGTGGAAGACGCAATAGGTGCCCCCGCCTGCACGGCCGTCAATGGCCATGATGTAATCATGCAATGGCCACCAGGGTACCTGTGCTTTTTCCTCTTTCCTCTTCTTGCAAAAGAACTCCCTATTCCCCGTCCACATACTCCTTTTTCCCAAAGAGCTCTTTCGGAAAAAGGTTTCTTCCTTGTAGAAAGAGGTTTACCAATGTCGGAAAACCCCCTCTGTTTTCTTGCAGTGGGGACATAATTGAAGTTTTTTCAGAAAAACGACCGTTTTTCCGAAAAAACTGTTATGTAGACATAACCAAACAATGGTATTTAATTTTCCATGGACTGTAAGAAGTGCTATGTTTTGCAATGATTCTAGTTGATATATAATAAATATTTTGTTGTATTTCTCTACCATCCCACTTCAAGTCCAGAAGCTCAGACTTCTGACTTTACTTCCTCCGCACCAGCTCCCTACTCCCTAGGTGAAGTCATGATATCATTTGTGATGTTAGCATTGTAAGCTGTGAGCATGACTATTACTAGCAGAACACAGGAGCAGGGGAAAGTATAAGGGTTGAAAGAAACCCCTCGTTCCATGCAATGTCCTTTGTTTACACATATAGGCTGCATCTAGACTGGCAAGTTTTTTGCAAAAGCAGCTGCTTTTGCGGAAAAACTTGCCAGCTGTCTACACTGGCCGCTTGAATTTCCGCAAGAACACTGACGATCTCATGTAAGATTGTCAGTGTTCTTGCGGAAATGCTATGCTGCTCCCGTTCAGGCAAAAGCCCTCTTGCGCAAATGCAGTGTAGACAACGCGGTATTGTTTTGCGCAAAAAAGCCCCGATCGCGAAAATGGCAATCGGGGCTTTCTTGTGCAAAACCGTGTCTAGATTGGCACGGACGCTTTTCCGTAAAAAGTGCTTTCGCGGAAAATCATCTGTGCCAATCTAGACGCTCTTTTCCGCAAATGTTTTTACGGAAAAACTTTTCCGTTAAAAGCATTTGCGTAAAATCGTCTAGACGTAGCCATAAAGAAGACAGAGGAGAAATACTATGTTGTTTTAAGCAGAATTGTTCCTAGGTTTGTAAAGATCACAAGTTAACAGCAGAACTCTACAGTATAGTGGATGCATTCTGTTACTCATGGTAAATGCTAATTATGGTTGAATGACACTATTGTCCTGGTGCAAAATTCTTGCCTTAACTTGCTGGCACAGGCTAACCCCTCAAATTGGGGGGCTACATTGCATAGGGGTAAGTGTTCAAGCTTAGCAGCTTCCAGAGCATCTGAGATGTTGCAGTGAGGTGAACATGGAACTAACCCGTCCTGACATCTAACACATCAACTCCTGGTTGCTTTGGAGGTCCTAATGAGAGAGGTTGGCTGCTCATTGACTAGCTCACCTGGGGAGATTGCACCCAAAGATCCACATGTAGGAACAATGCACAATAAGAAAAATTAGAGCCCTGAACAAACTTAAGAACAGCTCGAGGCTTCTGACTTCAGTATGAGTAAGTGGGAAGCACCAGATGTAAGTTAGGGGGCAAATTTTGTTTTAAAAAATGAGAAGTCCTCTGATAACAAGGGTCATTTGAGAAGTATGGATTATTCCCAGGATGGTAATTATAGTCAAGACCAGGGGGGCTTTATGTCAGAGGTCATAATATGACAGAGGTTGGTACAAGAAGTCAATGCTAAACTGGTAAATCCTAATCTCTGGTGGTTTTACTTGTAATTCTCATTTTAAAGGATGGATCAAACCAATTTTTTCACTAGAAACCTCTGATCATCTAAACCATTATTCTGATGGTGTTAGAACTGTAATGCCGAATTCTCACATTTGGTATACAAATTGAAGAAATCATGGGAGTGGGTGCTAACGTACAAAGTGTTTTTTCAATGTCCTACGTGGTAGGATTTTATAGTTGTAGTTACTTTTAACTCGGCTCCTTAAAAGCAACTTTTAACTGAAATTATATTTTAATGTCAGATCCCACAAAGAACCTGTACATGACTTTTGCATTTATCATTTGACCTTGCATCCAAGCATTATAAAGGAAAACCCTTATTGTGAAAAATGAGAGATGCATATTTGTGGGTTACTTCCACATCTATTCTCACTCAGACAAAGTCCTTTTAGTTGAGGAAGGAGGAAAATATGATGAATCACTTACCAAGCATTAGGACTGTAGTGGAAAAGTCACTGCAAGTAAAGGCTGATCTATCTTTTTAATGGGGGATGGATATATAATATGAAAAAGATAATAAACACCGAGGGCTTGATTTTCAGCTGGTGCAAATTGACAGAGCTCCACTGGAGTCAATGGAATGATGTAAGAATCAGTCCATGAGACTTTTATTTTGCTCCAAGTACTTACACATAAATTTGTTAGAAATGTTTCCTAGAAATCTGTATTTGTTACCACTTTAGCCCTTTGGATGCATAAAGTGATTAGCAG
Organism: Pelodiscus sinensis; assembly: GCF_049634645.1. Classification (NCBI taxonomy): domain Eukaryota; kingdom Metazoa; phylum Chordata; order Testudines; family Trionychidae; genus Pelodiscus; species Pelodiscus sinensis. The sequence continues at coordinate 15,445,557 of NC_134732.1, read as the reverse complement.
TATGAATATATTTATTGATGAACAAGTGAACTAGGGCTGCAAGGAGTGTATCAGAATATTTGACTGACATAACTAGATTAAATTATTTGCCTCAGTTTGTTCTTGAGAATGTACCTATTAAGAGTCACATGATAGGGAATGAATGGTGTCATGACTTTTCCTGCCTCTGTGAAAGGACCTGCATCCAGCTGCAAAGAAATGTAGCTTTACCTGTTCCTTTTGTAAGCTCTACCCCAAACTACACACGTATGGGGAGGTAGCATCCAATCCCTGCATGACTCTTAATTTTAACAACAAGGATGCCCCCAGATTCCCCCTCGTTTCCCCATCACCCACTTGATTTAAAACCCTTTAGCAGGTGACAACCATTTTCTTAAGCTTCCGTCACAAGAAAACAATCTTTACTCCCTTTCCAAAGCATCACTCATTTACAGGATCCTAACAAATGTGGGCCCTTTTAAGTTTTCTTAAAAAACACGCACACACAAAATAACACTGTCATAGTTGTAGATTTCTTTCCAGTAGAAAATAACACACAATACGGGAGACAAGTACACACACTCTCTCTCACCTAAAAACACAATATTTCCATGCAGACACAAACGCGCGCACGTATATATGGATGCAAATGATTTCCGTGAAGCCATCACTTGTGAAGCTTGACAGAAAATAATGAGAAACACTAAATCTTTTATAAGGTCAACACTCGAGCAGCTGTCAAACAAGAAAAGAATTTAGCGAAAGAGCCGCAAAAACTTCTATCGCCTCATTAAACCCAACAGGGCCTGGGCCTGGCGTGGTGCGGAGACACCGGGGCGCCTCCGTTTTGTGTCAGTAATTTGCGGCGGAGGAGGAGTGAAGACGAAACAGCCAGCGCCGAAGGGGCCTAGGGGGAGGCTGGGGAATCGTTAGCGCGCCAGGAGCGGCCTCGGTTCCTAATTGGAAGCATTGGGCATTATCAACGGAGGATTTGCCTCAGCTCCCTGACAGCTATCTGGGCCTGGAATGATAGCCCACTTGTCAGTGTAAAAGACCATTAAAAACAAACCATTTTGATTTAATTGGAGGCGGTGCGCTGGGGGCCCAGGTGAGGAGCCTCATCAGCCGATGCTGGCTGCTGATGCCTTTTTCCCCCTGTATTGATGGCCCCCCCCTTTCAAAAACTGTCTGGGAAAGAGAGAGAGGTACTGAAAGATCCTTCACAGTCACATTGAGAGCTGCTTTCAATAGGGTTGTCAACAAATGCCATGACAAGTTACAGAGCAGTAGGTATTTTTAAAGCAGATGTTATTCTGTCCACAGCTGAACCAAACTCAGAGGGTGTGTGTCTGGATTATTAGGGTTATAAATACTGCGGCTATTACTGTAGGTAGAGTGCTTAGTAAGTTAAATAAATGAATGGTTATTTCTCTCCTCACACCCCATATCTTCTTTTCGTATTAAAAGGAAACTAAAGAGATTAAAAGACACAGTGACGGGTGGGGTGGGGGAGGAGAGACTAATTCTTATCTTCACATTTTTGCAGCAAAATATTAAAAAGTGATCAGTGATTTTTTTTTTTGTCCTGAGACTCTTTAAAGGGGGCTGATTGACAGAATGCAGGTGCTCAGCATCTTCTGACAATTAGGGCCCTTTACGATGTGTTTAGATGAGCACCAAAAGTCGCTTAGCCTGAGGTGGGCATAGGGTAGAGTTTGCAGCCTTTCTCTCAGGCATGGATCCGTAATCATTTTGAAATGGAGGTGTGGCTATCTCAGTCTGAGGATCCCATAGTGTCTGTGGACCACTGATTCCTAGACCAGTGGTTTTCAAAATTCACCCACTTGGGCCTTCATCCAGCTCACCTTGACAAATGATCCCCCTGGATCCAGATAACTTTCACATTACCCTTCAGCGCATCCTGAGAGTTAAGCCCAGGGCCTCACCTGGGCTCATGATGCTGTTCTTTAGACCAACAAACCAGCTGGTAAACATGTCCTGTGTGGAAGGCAGAAATGGAGCCAGGGTATGAAACATCGGGTGACTGTAAAAAGCATTTGCCTGGGCTTAGTTGATGATGAAAGTGATGATGGAGGCACTCTGCAGTGCATGCCACGGAGGACACGATTTTGAATTACATTTGCACAAAGATATTGAAAGCAAACTGGTCTGAGTTCAGTTTCTCATGCTAGGAGACTCATCTATGAGCAACACCAGCAGAACAGGTACGGGCTGTGGACCCTTGTTAGTAGCCAATATGGGGGGACAAGAATATGAATGAACATCAATACTGAGCTTATCCTCTCAGCCCCGGAGGTGTTAGTACGGGGAAAGTTACAGTCTGCCTGTGCTCTGCCTTATCCTATGGACACGCTCACAGACTTGGAAACTGAAGGCCTCTGGGATCTTCCACCAGCACTAAAATCATTCAAACTTTTTAACAAATTGTGGAGAAAAAGCAATTTAAATCACAGATGTTTTTGATTTAAAAATAAGAGGTGGTCTGAGCTGCAAAGATCATTGCATATGTCAAGAGCTCAGACTTTGGCTTGGTTCATTGAACGTACGGTGGAAGTGGACCAGTTGCAAATCAGCTTCCAAGCGGTCGAGGCATTTGGGTTGTGGTTTTGAACTGTGCCTGTCTCTGGGCAGATGATAACTCTTTTAAACAGAGAATTCAGGTCCTGAGCCTGCTTTCTCTTCCAGCAGTGTCAGTGAGGAGAAGTGGAAGGAGTTGGAAGAGCAGTTGAGAAGGTCAGAGGGAAAGCACAGAGGGCCATCAGTGCCCTGGGAAGGACAGTCAAACTGAGGATTGCTGAAGAGGGCTTAGAGACACAGGGGAGAAAAGTCACTAGGTACCAGCCATCATACTGCAAACGTGTTAGAGGAAATCAAAGTGATTTCAATGCTGGTGCCAACACTAGAGACTGAAGTCCTCAATTTATCCATAAAATACAGATCACAGAACACTGGAACTGGAAGGGACCTCAAGAGATCAACAAGTCCAGTCCCCTGCCTTCATGGCAAGACAAGCACCATCTAGATCATCCCTGATAGAGGTCTACCTATGGAATGATGGAGATTCCATAGCCTACCTAGGCAAGGCAGTAGTAAGTTTTCCCTCACTTTGCCCCAACCTAGATCTGGAAGGATCACCTCAAAGGGTAAAATAGTAGTTCCATTTCCCATAGCTTATTCAGCCTTTGGTGCCTGTGCTGAGATTAGCTGCCTTTGGTTTTCATATAGGCTGTGTCTACACTGGGCCACTTATTCCGGAAAATCAGCCGCTTTTCCGGAATAAGCTGCGAGCTGTCTACACTGGCCCTTGAATTTCTGGAAAAGCAACGACGCTCTACTGTACAAAATCAGCCGCTATTCCGGAGAAGCTACGTTGCTCCCGCTTGGGCATAAGTCCTTATTCCGGAACACTGTTCCGGAAAAGGGCCAGTGTAGACAGCCCAGTAGTCTTTTCCGGAAAAAAGCCCCGATTGTGAAAATGACGAGCAGGGCTCTTTTCCAGAAAAGCGCGTCTACATTGGCCACAGATGCTTTTCCGGAAAAAGGGCTTTTCCGGAAAAGCAGCCTGCCAATGTAGACACTCTTTTTCCAGAAATAGTTATAACGAAAACTATTCTGTTTTAAGCATTTCCGGAAATTCATGCCAGTGTAGACACAGCCATAGTGTCTATCACCATGGCATCTAAACTGTCTACCAGGTGCCAATTAAAGGCCATAGTGGTATTTGATGCAGACTTCCGTCCATTAGGGGCTGGACAGAAACCCACCAACTAATTTCATATAGGCCACAGAACAACTCTCAGATGATATTGACTCTTGGTCCGACAATAACCTGACCTGATCTAGATTTCAACTGGCCCGTTAGTATGGAAAACTCTCTTGGCCATTACTCTGTTGTCTAAGCACGATCTAGAACTCCTGGAGGTGAGTTTTATAGCACCCCAAGCATGTGAATTTTTTTGCTGTCCTCTTCAAACTTCTGAAGATAAATGCCATATCTAAACAACTAGCCCAGTGTGTATTACATGTATCCAACGCTGGTTATTTAAACACATTCTAAGGCTTTTCTGACAAGACAACAGATGCAAGATTACTGTGCTTGTCAGTTCAGTTCCTTAGACAGAAATAGAGGTGCAGCATAAAAAACCCAAACCAACTCTACTTTTCTTTTTTTTTTTTTTCTGTTCAACCTCAACTGTTAATTTTGGTGAAGGATCAGACTGTGAGCGATATCAGATCCCTGGTGAGAATCAAATTCTGGGAGCCCAGAATTTTGCTGCAAAGTTTATACGGTGGGGATTTCTTAATTACTTTCACTGGAAATTTACCTGACAGTGCTTTCTCAGGTAATGCAAGGCATATTCAAGGAGAGCTGCTCATCCGTTGACAGAGTCTTTGATTTTTGTGCTAGGTTGCAAATTAAGTCTTTTGGCAAGGTATCCTAACACTTGCTTGTCAATTGCTTATCGCTTATTCATATAGCATATTGAGCGCAGTTTGTTTTATCTGTTTGGGAAGGCAGTGCATGTTGACAAATGTTTTGTCCAAAGTGGTTGTGGGATTTTTCTTTTTTCTTTCTCTTTTGTGCCCAAGTAAACAAGAATGTTTTCCCAGGAAAGCATGCCTGCATTCCTATGCAAGTTGAAACCTCTAATGAAGAAAGAGACACTAATGCGTGTCAATGACAGTGCATAGATATATTTATTCTGACAGGGGCCAATTTTTATCTTTGAAATCAGTGTAAACCTGGAATAACTCCAATCAAATTTGACAGCCATTCTGGATATATACCAGTACAACTGAGACTGGAAGCTAGTCCAGACTGTCCAACTTTGGCTTATTGACATGCTTGTTGTTGTTGTTGTTGTTAAATATTTCTATTCAATAGAGCCAAAAGGTCCCAATCAGGGCTGGAGCTCACTGTGTTTGGTGTATTTCAACAGCAGCTTCCTCACAGAATCAGAATTGACACCTAGGGCTAAATTCAGGTTAAACCAAATCAGGCAAATTGTGACCCTTAAACAGTTACATTTGTGACTTGGGTAGGACATCAGAAACCAGGCTGGCCCAGTGTGTTGCAGATAGTTAGTCCTTTTTGGAGTTGTCACTGGTTAGATTGCTGTGGGTCAACATTTACCCTTTTCATAGGGGTTGGGTTTAGTTGCAAAAGAAACTCAAAATAAAACACAAAAATTAAAGCCAAATCCTTCTTCTCAGTTCTGGCTGCTCCAGGGTTTCTCCCCCAGGACTTTCCAGCCTGCATTCTAGGTCTTCTTTCTAGAAAGCCATTCCCATCTTCTTGATATCCAGTGCATAACAACAAATCAGCCAAACACAATTCTTCCCAGCAGGATCCTTGCCTGTTAGCAAGGTGAGGTTTTAGGCAAAGACTGCCAGACTGTGACAGCACGATTGTCGACAGCACGATTGTCAACTCGCATGGTAATATTCAAGGAGGTGAGTCCAATTTATTTAGGTCCCCAAAATTACCTTAACCCCTCTTCTTTTTCTGAGGCTCAAGATTTTCATGAACCTTCTTTTTCAAACCATTCCATCTAGCAACAAGGTATTTTTTTTTAAAAAAAAGAGCCATTGTCAGCAGCCCCTAGAGCATAAATATAGAGAAATCAGTTTGCGCTCCTAATGAACGAGGACAAGGGGCCACATTCTAGTGAGAGCAGGGATACTAACTAGAGATGTCAATGGTTAACGGGTTAACTGGTGGCCTGGCCTGGCTGGAGCAGCTGTGCCATGGGCAGGGGGTAGAGCACAAGGTTGGTTTGTACACAGGGGACACATGAGCTGTCTGCTCTGACTTAATTAGGTCTGCACTGCAAAAAGTGGATGGGTGCCAGATTTCTTTAAAGCTTGGGAATGTTTGGCTCTGGGGTTTTGGTTTCGGCCCTAGATTTCCTCCTTATAAACCGAATGACCTTGGTGCTATGCAGTGTTTGCGCAAAAAGGGCATTGCTGGAATCCTGATCTGTTGGCCTACAAGGCAAACCAACCTTATAAAATAATCTGTGTGTGGTGATTTAAAGGCAAAACAAATGGATGGCCAAATTCGGGGTGGTCATGGGCATATATATGCTAGTCAGGGAAACAGATCACATCTGCCCCAACTCCTCTGATAAGTTACAGAGCTCATTCTGCACAACCTGGATGGTCAAAATTCCAGTGGAGCATAATGGACGCAATCAATGAGTAAGGATGTAGTCTGGGTATTTATGCACATACCTCTTCTGAACGGTTGACCACTGGTTACAATTCCCTGTGTATTTAGTCTAAAAGGGACAGTGTCTCTAAAGGGGGCAAGGTGCATTTTTTGGGGTTGTACATAGCTGGAATTCCCCCTCCATTCTGCAGCTTATGTATGTAGCGGCAGCTAACTGCACCCAAAGTTTGTTTTTCGTTGTGCAGGATTGCCAGTATTAGGGATGTAAAATAACTTTTAACCTGTGAACTGGTTCAAAGGGGAGTTTTTGAGCAGTTAACCACTTAAATGGGAGCGGGTGGGGGGCCATGGCAACCAGGTCGCCAGTTGACATCCCTAGTTATAGAAACCCTGCTTTCATTAGAATGTGGCCCCTTCAAGGCTAAGTTTTAGCAAGATAAATAAAGTGGGTCACACACACATTCTTGGACACAGGAGATGCACTAGCAAAACTAGAGCCCAGGAACAGGAAGGAAACTAAAACAAAGCAACTGAAAAATATCCTTTCCCTTCTTTGGGTGGGTGACTTGGTAGATAGGGGTTTCCTGCTGGGATAAACAAGGGGTTAAACCTAAAGCAACTGCCTGTTGTGTCTTGTAAAAATACCACAAATCAGCAACTTTCACTAATGAACTGCGCCTCGATGTGTCACTGCCTCTCCCCAGCCTGTTATATCAGCAAGCTGGGCAGTGACTGCCGGGCTGGGGGGCCCAGGAGACAGCAACCAGGGTTAGTCTTCCACAAAGAGCTGTTAAGTAAGAACAAACTGTACAGTGCACGGAAGCTTGTAAATCAAATGCTTAGCTTAATAGCATGTGCCATTATTCTAAGGCAGTGGGGCTGAAACCTAAATCCAAATGAAAATATAGTCAATTTGTCTATACTTTAGTGACTGAATGACTATGTAATGTCACAGGACTGTGAAGCTGTGGAGAATGGACGGAGGCAATTAGTGGAAAAGAGCAAAGCTCCTTCACTTTCTCCTCCTCCCTCGTCTCACCAGGAACTAGATGGAGGTCAGGTGAACGTCCTAGTGGATTCAGTGTTCACTCCAGTCTAAGGGCTGATGAAGATCTGTGCATCCAAATTCTGCAGCTCTCTGCAAGCAACCAGGGCAACACGTACAGGAGAGTCTCCTCTCCTTTTTGTAGGCTTAAAAGCACGAGTCCATCTTCTTCCCTTTACGAGGATGTGACCCTATACTGCGCTCAGCCCTCTTACTTCCCACGGAAATCCAGGCAAGATCAGGCCGGAAGTTTGTAAGGCACATAGAAGATGATACGCAAGGACAAAGCCTGATCAGGAAGTGTGAGGAAGCTTCACGCCATTTGCTTTCTCACTGCTGATGTTGGATGTCCTGTTCCCAGGCCCAGCTTTGCCACAGGAATAACATCCACCTCCTACCAGTGTTCAGGCCTGATTAATGCTTGTCAGTCTGTGCGAGCGCAAAGCGTCCATTCAGGGTGCCTTCCAGAGGCGTCTCCAAGCATGGTCCAAACATCAGTTGACCCATACAGCCCTCCCATCCCCCTCCTCCCCTCACTGAGGTACTAAAGCGTTGATTGTCCCCATTTCACAGATGGGAAAACTGAAGCATAGAATTGCCCACAGATCTCGGCATGTCTGTGGCAGACTGGAGGGGAATGAGCATCTCCCACCTTCCAGACTTGTAGCAACCCTTCTCCAGAATCCCAAATTACTCTTCAGTTACATAACACGAGATGGTATATTAAGAGTCCTGTGTGTACTGGGACATGTTAGACAACAACATTCTGCTCCAAAGCCAAAAACTACCAGCTGCACAGCCATCACCCTCTCTCCTGGCCATTCCCTGAGCTAGTGTGGCTAAGAAGAACACAGCTTACCCGCAGGTACATCTTTAGCCATACACCGTTGCATAGGGCACTGTGGGGAGCCCCAGGAAGGCTCCCTGCTTGCCTTGCCCCACCCTCATGCCGTTCAGAAAAGCAGCTGCAGGGTAGTTTCTCTTTAAAAACTGTGAACTGGGAGGGAATGGGGGAAGGCTTCAGGCACTGTCCCCGTCCCCAGCACAATCCCATTGGCCGGTTTCTGGCCAGAAATGGCCAGTGGGAGCTGCCTGTTTGAACAACAGGCAGCACACAAAGCACTACGCTGCGCCCATTCTCCCCCCTGGCTCATAGTTATTGTCACACGTACATGGCCCTGCAGCCTGTGTGGGGCAGAGCAGGCTCCCTGACTATCTGAGAAACATGCTGGGATGCTGGCTGAGAGTCTCACAGGTAAATCTCCCAGCCACAGCCTGCCTCTGGCACCCCAGGCCATCCCTTCCCCATCCCTCTGCCCCCCACTCCACATACCCAAACCCTTTGTCCCCCTCTTTCATCCATATATGCAAGAGCTCTCAGTGGTCAGAAATCCGCAGCCCCTTATTTGTCCACTAGCCACTTCTCTGAATTACAGTTACTTTAAATCATCTGAGTAGTTGGCCAGTCCAGTGCCCCAGATCACAACTGCCTCCTTCACCCAAACTCCCTCCCAGACCCCACTCTCCCTCCTGCACCCCAGTCCCTTACCCCAAGCTCCCTTCTGCACCCTACCTCCATCCCAGACCCCGCACCTCCTCCATTAATATCATGGAAGAGTGCAGCCCTCGGCCACTTTCCAAAATCTTGGAATGGCCACCCCATCAAAAATTATTGTCCACCCCTGCTCTAGATAGCTGCTATAAGAGGGCTTTAAATGTTCCTCCTTTCTTGGGAGAAACCTAAGAAAGGTCAGGAGGTGTAGAGGGTTCTTTTGAGTTTCTCCTGGGGAATGCAGTGGTCCTCAAGAATGGAAGGTGGAGCTGGTGTTCCATTACAGTTAACATCCAGGTTTGGGGAGGAGTTTTCAAGTGGAGATGTCTGATTGGTGGAGCGCCTCATCTCTGCTAGAGCCTCTCCCTGCTCCGCTGGACCTCAGAAACCATGCAGGGCTGGCTCCTGCTCCACACGCAGGTATGCAGCAGCGGGGCACCCTTCTTCAAACCTTAGAAGCGATGCCAGAGGGAGACCAGAATGGGCTGGCTGAGGAGCAGTGACCAAGTCTACAGGAGGTGGTTCCTGGAAGAGGGTTTCTTGGGAGAAGTAGGAAGACTGGGAGAAGGGAGCTGGTCCTGGGGAGAGGTGAGTTTTGAAACTGGACCACAAAGAGTTCTGAGCACACAGAGTTGCTTGCACTCACTGCGGATCCAGCTCAGTTTCTGTTTTAGCCTTGTGAGAAGCTTCTCCGAGCCTTTTATGGGTTGGAAATCTAATGAGAACAAACTCCAGAGATTTTACTATTTATTAAATGGTTTATTTACTGGCTGATTTTTTTTTTTTTTTTTTACCCCATCACTGAAGAATCAGGACACATTATATAGATCAGTGGTGCTCAATCTTTTTTAATTTGTGACCCCCAGGGCCGGGAAAATTTTTGTTGAGCCAAAAAAAAAAAAAAAAGTACTGGTCCACTCGTCTGCCACACTCCCCCCGCCACGACCCACTGCTATAGATTAGAGGCAGCGTCCTGCCTACAATGGACAGCACTACCTGCCCCTCCCTCTGTTGTCATATTCAGTTTTCACTAAGCCCACAGCCAGTTGCCCACAACCAAGAGTAAAAAGGTATCATGAGCCATGTACAGATGGTCAGATTATACCTCCTAATTCTGCCCTGCTCTGAAATACCATGAGACTAGGATTGGAGGGGTAGCCATGTTAGTCTGTATCTGCAAAAATAATGAGGAGTCTGTGGCCCCTTAAAGATTAACAGATTTATTTGGGCATCAGCTTTCGTGGGCAAAATCCATCTGCCCAGGAGAGCTGATGCCCAAATAAATTGATTAGTCTTTAAGGTGCCACAGGACTCCTCGTTGTTTTCATGAGCATAGGCTTTCTGGTATCGCTCCTTCTTCTGGCTGGAAATAAACGCAGCAGGCACTACTGAAGTTCATCCAATTTCTTGAAACCTCAACAAATGCTTGGGTTCAGTGTGGTTCAACTGTTGGATCAGTTTATATCTTAATGGAACCGTTTCACTGCCCCTTGGTTAAAACTTCACATAATGGGACCCATGCTCTGAAACTGTGTGGAACATTGCCTTTCCCAATCTAAGTTCTGATATGGACCTATAGCAAATCATAGCTGCAGCTGGGGAGAAACAACGCTTTTCAGATTAACGTAGCAAGGAACAGAAGGATTATGGAATCCTAGAATACTAGAACTGGAAGGCTAGGTCTACACCCCACCGTTATTTTGGAGTAACTGATGCTATTTCAGAATAACATAGTCTGTGTCTACAAACAAGCAGTTATTTCAACATAATGTCAAAATAAATGTTGAACTGGAGGGCTGCTTACTCCAACTCCTATAACCCTCATTAGACGAGGTGTAAGGGAAGTCGGGGGAAGAATGCTCTATCTCGAAATAACTGCTGTGTAGACAGCTCCAAAAGTCAAAATGAGCTATTTTGACTTGAGCTATGCTAATTGCATAGCTTAAGTTATGCAGTTTATTTTGAGTTGAGGCCTGCTGTGTAGATGTGCCTGAAGGGACCTCGAGAGGTCATCAAGTCCAGTCCACTGCCCTCATGGTAGGACCAAACATTGCCTACATCATCCCTGATGGAGTCTATCTAACCTGCTCTTAAATATTTCCAATGGCCAAGATTCCACAACCTCCTTAGGCAATTTATCGATGTGCTTCTATAGAAACCTGACTAAGGCTCCTGTCCTGGATCCTACGGGTGGAGCAGCCCCAGTAGAACAAGGGAAGAGCAGATAGAGAAGAGCAGGGAAAAGAGAATGCATGAGACTGCCTGTGTGGGCAGGTGTTACGTATTTATACAAACCCAACTGCTCCCACAGATAAAACAAAAGGGAGAGTAAAAGAGAAAAACGGGGACAGAGACTGAAAAATGAAGCGTGATGGAAAGGTCCAGGGCGAGAGGAGCTATAAAGCAAAAGCTTACCCCAGGATCTCGTGTGACTTACACAATCTGTTTAACAGCGATCGGTCATGTTCTTTCCCTGACATTAGCTGCAGCAGCAGCTCTGTGCTGACAGGCAGCTGGGATAAATGATTACTGACATATGCTAATAGGACAGACTTAGGCAGGATGTAAAAGGAATACATCAAGGTGGCACGAAACATATTTCCTGGTTGAAACTCTCCAACTTGTTCAAGTATATTAGCTTCAGGAAGCCATGAATCCTCTTCGTTGTTTAAATCAACACAGTTGCAAACACTAACCCTACGCATGTTGGCCCGTGCTGCAGGATTCTGTAGAATAGTATCTATCAGTGTCAGATGTGGTTTTGGCCATGTAAACTCCCCACAGGTTTTGGAGACTCAGTCTTTCTGTTGTTTTCCCCCCTTCCCTTTCTTTGTAAAATGCCCCCTGGCGCTCTGCTTGCAGCGTCTCTCTAATTTACACCACAAACAATGATCCCAGAATTCAAAAAAGCCCCCAAGAGTGCAACAGGGTGCCTAGATTAATACAGTGAGGAGTTCAGATCCCATGCTAGGACATGAAACCTTAACCTTGTCTCTTATCTGGATCAAATTAGGTACGTGTCATGTGTTTCTGTAAACCTCAATAGACGCTTCATTCAATCTCAAGGAGACTATTGTCAATCAGACAGTTTAGAGACCTACCAAGAGCACAAACTTTCTGGAAACCAGTAATTCTCAGGATAACAACACTTCTTGAGCCAAATGAACCCAGCATGACGTGAATTATTTATAGAGCAAAGCAGCAAGATGGCATGCTTTGCACATGCCCGTTTTCGGTACAGTATTGCTTGCTTATTTCGGGAATAGGTTTGAAGTTCAGCTATTAATGAGGAATAAAGAAGCTGACTAGTATTAAGAGTGAGCCGGGAAAAGACACATTTCTAATCTGGCAAAGCTGTTGAATGTGCTCACAAGAATTTGGCAAACGAATAGTAGGAACTTCCAGGTCACTTCCCTCCTTCAGCTGTCTCCTCTGTATGTCTTCTAGGCCCCAGTGCTGCAAACTCTCACATTCTTAACTTTAACAAAAAACAGGACTATGTAGCACTTTAAAGACTAACAAGATAAAGTGCTACATAGTCTTGTTTTTCATTTCAGCTACACCAGACTAACAAGGCTACATTTCTATCACTATTCTTAACTTTAAGCATGTAAGTGGTACAGCTGAAGTCAATGGGGCATTTCATATGCTCAACATTAAATACATGTAACCATGTTCCCTCTAAGTTTCATAGGTGACTTATCAGTCCTGCCCAGACAATCAGAGCCCTGAGCCTCTGACTGGGCAGGGCTGATTAATCACCTGTGAATCTGTGCTGCCCCACAGTTTAGAGAACACTGCATGTTAGTGTTTGCAAAACTGGGGCTTTAGATTGCAAGACTGTCAAGACAAGGGCTGTCTTCATTGCTTGCTTTGTACAACACCAAGTGCACTGTTGTATTCTATTAAACAGGGTATGTGTCTGTATGCACAAGTCCCATCATACCTTCTGAAAGTGGGGCATGTGCCAAAGCGAGTCCAATTTCACAGGGGGTGGTTGTTTCCTGAGAAGCGAGGTCCGAGTTTCGTAGACTTTCCTTTTCTGCAACTAAAGAGAAATCAGATGTAGGGAAAAAGCACCTAGGAACAAGCCTACTCCACTGAATTGAGTCAGCCTTTTGGCAAAGGGGAGACTCCTATTTAATTGATCTGGGTCATCTTCTCATATTAACTTTTAAACTCTAGCTACCATTTATGCAAAGAACATTTTTGCTCAGGAAAACCTCAGTATCCAACAAAGCTGATAATAGTACAGGGTGTCCCCACTATAAGTTGCCCCAATATACACCCATTCCACACAAAAGTCATTGACATTTGTAGGAACTGATGCATTATAAGTCCACTCATTCCCTACCCAGAAGTCGCACGGAAAAACAAAACAATTTGTGCAAATGGAAGTCAGCCGCGGGGAAAAAAATTCCTCGCTTTACGTTGTTTCACTGTAAGTCCAAGTTTTTTGGAACATACATTGGACTTTTAGTGAGGATAGCCTGTACACAGTAGCATGGTTTCCCATATTGCAACCACTTCTGGAGTGAAGCGGGGCAGCTGTTCCAAAGAGGAAGAAGAGAATTATCCATAGTTAGCTGAATTGCAGATGGATTTTAGATAAGCCGATAATATAGTTCTGATTTGAGCAGGGCATTAAGGTTAATGGGCCTATTCTTGCAAAAATGGCTGAGATTCTTAGGGACCAAAAGTCAAGACACATATTTTAAACTCCATCACAAAAGGTCCAGCACAGAGCCCTGTTCTCCATACTAGAAGGCTGTGTCTACACTGCACCCCTTTTCCGGAAAAGGGATGCAGATTAGACACTTTGGAATAGGCAAATCCGCAGGGGATTTAAATATCCCCCACGGCATTCGCATTAACATGGCTGCCGCTTTTTTCCAGCTTGGGGATAAGCCAGAGAAAAGCACCAGTCTAGACGTGATTCTCCGGAAAATAAACCCTTTTCCGGAGGATCTCTTATTCCTACTTGAAAGTCCGTCTTCCAGGATGTTTTGTGACTGTTGCCCATTCAAGTTATACATTAGCCTGACCATGCTTAGCTTGTAGCACATGGGAGATGTCTCACACAAGGTGCTACAGATTATGTGAATGTTTTGGGTTATATGGTGAAACTTGGGCTTCTGTATCACTCGAGTGCAGTCTCTTATGTAGGTTTGCCTCCCTTAATTCAATAGGAGATGCCTGCAGATTTCAGGAACTCTTGATAAAATGGAGGAAAACACAATAATCTCGCCCCATGATTAAAAAATAATCAGTCATTAATAGATCAGGTGGCAATGTGTTTTCCAACAGTGCAGCCATAAAATAGCTGCTAATTAAAAACACTGTATTCTTGCACTTCAGCTATAAAACATACTTGGTAATGGCAATAATACCACTGAAATTGGTCATTACCATATTAACTCAACTCTTTCTTGAGCCATTAACTAATAAACCAGTCATTGGCTGCTTTTAAATGTTATTACAACATTGCTGCATATAATGGCACCGTGTTTCACGCTCTAACTACTACTCTGACTGCTGGAGACAGACAAGCAATGCCTACATCAGAGCTGGGGCCTTGCCTCATTTGAATGCATGTTGGAACCTACGTTAGGATGGTCATGGAGGCCCATCTCTGGGGCGACGTTGTGAGATCTTTCATGGGGACTTCCTGGGTGAAGATAAAATTCCTTGGAGGACACTTGACTAAAACTCCTGAACATCAGAAGACTTGGGACCCATTGTCACTTACAAAAAAGTTGCTTCACATGGCAGTGGTAAAAAAGGGGTCTTCCTGTTCATGACAATCAAGCCCGTTCTCTTTAATTGATCTGATGGTTTTCAATCAGAGTGGGAACTGGAGGCTAGATTTTTAAAGCTATGTAGGTATCTACAGATGCAGACTGATACCTAGTAGGATTCTCAAAACTGCCTAGGTAGGTTAGATGTCTAATTCCTATTCTGTCCTTGGGAGTTAGGTGCCAAGAGGCTTTTGAAAATCCCATTAAAAGTCTAGCTCATGAAGTGCCTAAATTCTTCTTAAAATCTACCCGGCTGTCCCTTAATACATACACTCATTTGTACAATTCTTGAGATTTGCACGAGATAACTATGGTGGTGTATGCTGACACAGAACAATGCCCTAGATACCTGCTAGCTGAAGCCAAGCTGACTTTAAAGGAGAGGAGTAAAAGAGAAATGCCGACACTTCTGTAGAAGGAAAATGCTTTGCTACAGAAAATACAGTATTTTAAGATCTTTTTGCTTTGTTTTGATTGTGCTATTAGCAGCCAGGGAACCAAAGTTCCCTCTAAACTTACCATTGATCTTACAGTAACTGACATTTAGGGCACTGCCTTTTGCCCTGAAGAATCCCACGGGTATTTATAAAAATAAAAAGGGGATGTGTGTGTGTGGGGGGGGGGGGGGAACACACTTTCATGCATTGTCAACATGAAATTGTTCTGTAGGAGCCATGCAGGTTCAACCATGGAACCTTTCAGACCAAGTAGGGGCAGAGGTGTATCCCTAAAGCCCTCCTTCGGGTACGTCTACACTGCACGACTATTTCAGGATACCAGAGGTATCCCAAAATAGTTACTCTGCATCGTAACATGCCGCCCACCCGTTATTTCAAAATATTTTTTTGAAATAACAGGCATGCTATTTCGGCATCCCTGTAACCCTCGTTGCATGAGGGTTAAGAGATGTTTCAAAATAGTGCATTATTTTGAAATTTGGTGACATGTAGACGAAATAGAATTGGAATAAGATACACAATTTGTGCTATGCAAATTGTGTATCTTATTTTGAGTTTAGGGTGCTGTGTAGACACACCCTTCTTAGGGAATGGGGGTAAACAAGGCCTGAGCCCTCTAGCCAGTGTTATCTCACCCACTACTGAAATGTTTCTAACTCTGGGGAGGAACAAAGCAGTGGTTTAACAGAGGGCAGCAATCCTACATAAGTCTAGGACAGGAAGTGAGGGATACTACATCCAAAGTTCTGTTACCTTTTTCTTGTCCACTTGCTGGGCCACGACTATTGCTCTCTGTTGCTCCATCCACACCTCCTTGTATCTGTGCTGGAGAAGGTCGAAGAAGGGAGTGGAAGGCCTATAACATGTTCAAAAGAGAATGTCACAGCGGGCCAATGCACCCCCTAAATACCCTCATTTGGTCCCTCGAAAAAAGACTTTGGTTTGCCTAGCGAGGATAGAAAATGCGACTGGGGGAATGCTGTGGCTATACCATTTCTGTTGGGAATACAGAAATCTGGTGTGAGGAGAGGGCCCTGCTGCAGAAAGAAATGGCACCACGTAGGCTCACACAGCACTAAGTGCCCTAGGTAGCATATGTGCTGGAGAAAACTGTGCAACATACGGTTAGCTTCCCTTGTGCATCCACCACACTCCAAATGCCAAATGTGCCTTTCTGCACACTAGGGGACTGCTTGATTTCCAGCTGCAAAGATGCCTAGTAGGATGGAAGAATCGAGCAGCGCCTTGCATGACACATCCCTGTGGGACCCAGTTTAGACTTAGACACAGCATATTCCAGCCTTCCGGACTTGGGGCATCCATTTTGGACAGCTCAGGGAAAAACGATCATTTGGGCAGAGCTGCACCTGCACTGCTGATGCCCAGAAAGCTGCTGGCTTTGCTGCTGGGTGCACTGTCTTGGCACAGCCAGAGCTTCCACATGCTTTCCCAATAGGGTTGCCAACTTCACTGATCTCTGTCCTGGCAATCGGAACACAGAGCAGCCCCGACTCCTCACACAAGCCCCACAAAGATTCACAGACACCAAGGCCCAAAATGACCACTGTGATCATCTGGTCTGAGCTCCGGTGTAACAGAAGACGGGGCTTCCCTGATTTTAATTGCAGTCTGAGGTAGCACAGCTCTTCTAGACAAACCTCCAGTCTCTGTTTTAATGTTCCTAATGATGGCAAAGAAGCCACTCCCTGCCATGAATCTTATCCTAGGCCTTGTATCGGCTCACACCCGGATTCCTAGTACCCGTAGGTGCTCTTTTAGTGTTTGGTTTTGCCTTTTGTTTTTTTGGGTGGTGGGCTTTTTTTTCTTTTTTTTAACCTTCTCCTCCCTTCATGAAAAACAACTACATTGGGGGGAGGAGATCCTCTCTCTGGGTATGTCTACACTACAGCGCTAATTCGAACTAACTTAATTCGAATTAGTTAATTCGAACTAAACTAATTCGAACTAACGCATCCAGACTAAAAAACTAGTTCGAATTAGCGTTTTGCTAATTCGAACTAGCATGTCCATATTAAGGGTACGTCTAGACTACAGGCTTCTGTCGACAAAACTTCTGTCGACAAAGAGCATCTAGACTACATTGAGTTCTGTTGACAAAGCCAGCTGCTTTGTCGACACGGTAGTGTGGATGCAAAGGACAGTTTACATGCAATAACACCTTCTGTCGACAGAAACTCTGTCGACAGAAGGTGTTATGCCTCGTAAAATGAGGTTTACCAGCGTCGACAAAACTGCTGAGTTCTGTCGACGTTATGTCGACAGAACTCAGCGGTAGTGTGGACGCAGATATAGTTTTGTCGACAAAACCCTGTAGTCTAGACACACCCTAAGTGGTCCCTGAACCGGGGTTAAGGATGGCCGGAAGCAGTGCCGGCAGGGCATCAGATGAGGACTTAGAGCATGGAGCTGCTGTCTCAGGCTAGCCGAGGGCTGTGCTTAAAGGGACCCGACCCCCGCCCCGGACAGACAGTTCTCAGGGGTGCCCCGCTTGCAAAGCAGTCCTGGATTGGATTGCCCGGAGTACCCACACTGGGCACATCACAGCACTCGGCCATCAGACCGGCTGCACTTGCTGCAGGCTGCCATCTGGGGAGAGGGGGCAATCGGGGGGCTGCAGGAGAGCTTCCACCCCCAGAAGCCCGCAGAGCCAGCCCAGTCCTCCACATCGGGAGCTCGTACCCTATTCCTCCCTCACCTCCTTCCACTTACCCCTCCCTAGACCCCTTTCCTGATGTACAAAATAAAGGACAATTGTGTTCAAAAATGGAATCTGTCTTTATTGAACAAAACTGGGGGAGACTGGGAAAAGGAGGTGGGAGAGGGGAAGAGAGAGGGTGGGAGAGGGGAGGGCAACTATAATGATGAGGGGTTTGGAACAGGTCCCATATGAAGAGAGGCTAAAGAGACTGGGACTTTTCAGCTTAGAAAAGAGGAGATGGAGGGGGGATATGATAGAGGTCTATAAAAGCATGAGTGGGGTGGAGAGGGTGCATACAGAAAAGTTCTTCATTAGTTCCCATAATAGAAGGACTAGAGGACACCAAAGGAAAGGAATGGGTAGCAGGCTTCAAACTAGTAACAGAAAGTTGTTCTTCACAAAGCAAAGAGTCAACCTGTGGAACTCCTTGCTGCAGGAGGCTGTGAAGGCTAGAACTAGAACAGAGTTTAAAGAGAAGTGAGATAAAGTGATGGAGGTTGGGTCCATGGAGTAGTCTTAGCCAGGGGGTAGGAGTGGTGTCCCTGCCCAAAGTTTGTGGAAGGCTGGAGAGGGATGGCACAAGACAAATGGCTTGGTCACTGTCTTCGGTCCATCCCCTCCAGGGTCCTTAGGGTTGGCCGCTGTCAGCAGACAGGCTACTGGACTAGATGGACCTTTGGTCTGACTCAGGACGGCCATTGTAAGCTCAGGGCTCAGGGTCGGAGGTCTCAGTGGACCACCTTGATTTTCAAGCACACCTGCTCCTGGGTGGCCAGGCTGGCAGCTCTCCTGCCCTAGATGGCCACTTTCCTGTGCCTAGTGCAGAGGTCGTGGACGAGGTCCACGATGTCCGCACTAGACCAGGCGGGTGCCCGCCTCTTGCGGTCCTGGGCAAGCTCCCGGGAGCCGCCAGCCTGGTCTCGGGAAGAGGGGGAGGGCTGGGGGGCATCGGGTGGCTGGCTCGAGCCGTGCCAGGTGCAGGGTCTGCTAGCTGGGTGCTGGCAGGCTTGCACCTGGCAAGGGCACCGTAGCCAGCCCGTGCCCCTTTAAGGGGTCCGGGGCCAGGAGGGGGGCATACGAATTTCCCTGGTGTTGGCCAGAGTAGCCACCAGGGAAAGCTGGGGAGGGCTAGCCTCCCACTAGTTCGAATTAAGGGGCTACACACCCCTTAATTCGAACTAGTAAGTTCGAACTAGGTTTAGTCCTCGTGGAATGAGGTTTACCTACTTCGAACTAAGCGCTCCGCTAGTTCGAATTAAGTTCAAACTAGCGGAGCGCTAGTGTAGCGCCTATGAAAGTTAATTCGAACTAATGTCCGTTAGTTCGAATTAACTTTGTAGTGTAGACATACCCTCTTAGGGTACGGCTAGACTACATGTTTTTTGTCGGAAAAAGGTCCGCAAAATGCATACGTTTTTCAGGTTCTTTGTGTCAGAAAAGGCTTTTCCAACATTTGGCCTGTCTAAACTGGGCCAAATGTTGGGAAAAAAAACCCCTCTTTTGGAAGCCCCATTCTTCCTCCTAGAATGAGGAATACAGGGGCTTCCGAATGAGCGTGTTTGCTCTTCTGCGCAAAAAAAAAAAAAAAAAAAAATGCAGAAGAACAAATGTGTTCCCTGGACATGGTGGAATTTTTTTGGGGATACTGGAGGTATCACAGTCTAGCTGTACACTTATTTTAATTGAAGCAAAATACAGGACGATGTAGCACTTTAAAGACTAACAAGATGGTTTATTCGGTGATGAGCTTTCGTGGGCCAGACCCACTTCCTCAGATCAAGTAGTGGAAGAAAATAGTCACAACCATATATACCAAATTGTATCCTTTGGTATATATGGTTATGACTATTTTCTTCCACTATTTGATCTGAGGAAGTGGGTCTGGCCCACGAAAGCTCATCACCGAATAAACCATCTTGTTAGTCTTTAAAGTGCTACATAGTCCTGTATTTTGCTTCAGCTACACCAGACATCATTGGAGATTTTAAAAGAGTAGGTCAGACAAACGCCTATCAGAGATGGTCTAGATCATGCTTATTCCTGTCAGGAGTGCAGGGGACTGGACTCGATGACCTCTCGAGACAGGGGCAGATGACCGTTTTGCGGGGCCCTGGGCAGCATAATTCCGCGGGGCCCCCCTTTGCCACGGTGCATGCACAGCGGCACCACGGAGCATGCACGGGGCTTTCTGAAGCGCGGGGCCCGGGGCGGCCACCCCGTTCGCCCTGCCATATATCCGCCCCTGTCTTGAGGTCCCTTCCAGTCCTATGAGTCTATGATATTTGTTCCAGCAGCAAATGTGTAACTACAAATCCTGAGTGATGAGTAAGTGAAGGGATATCAGTCTTAATGTTTTTATAAATCCTCCTCTCCACATACCCTTCTGATGAGGAGTTCTTCCATTGCAGCAGCAGCAGCCTATAACAATACGTAGCCACCAGACATCCCGCTCTGCTACACCTGTAACATACACCTTAGTCGCCACTATGACAACAGGAATGCTTCTCTTCCCTAAGAACCCAGGCTAAGTGCTAGGTAGCATTAACACCACTAAACTACCACAAATGGCTAGCATTCCTGGCTGCCACTATATCCTCTTATTGTCGGAGATGGTCTGCTGTGGAGAGAGCATATCCTCTGGTACACAAAACCACTTCCTTCTTGTGCTTCTAAGCTTTCAGCAGGACTGAGATCAGTAGCAACCAGCTTCTAAACGCCACTCGTGCTTGGAGAATCTTGTAGTAGTGCAGAAGAATGCCAGCAGTGCATATGCAAATAGTAACTCTTCGGTTTCTGTTTCCTTCACCCCTGCGGTGACTTTTATTACTTAATTATTGCACGCCACATGCCTCAGAACAGCCTAATCTATGGTCATGTTTTCTAATGATACTGGATGCCCAATCTAGCAATATACACCCCCAGAGGCCATTTGTATGAGAAGAGACATCTTTGTACAAATCTACTATTTCATAGATCACATGCTGCCGGGGTCGGTCTTTTCAAGCATTTGCTTACAAACCAGCTGCTGACTCTAACCATTCACCAGCTGGCTAGCAAGGGGATACCATGAGACAAAAGATTACACTGTCTTGTCCCTTCGTTTCCTTTTCTGCCTCTGATTTGAGTCTGTATTCTGATCAGGGAGCTGGGAAAATTAGATACGAAAATGATTTACCAAAAGAAAATGCACCACTGAGCTCTGATTGTGTAAAGTGCACAGCACTGTTATTCACAGGGGAGTGTGAAAATTGGCAACTCTTGAGCAGGAACTTAAGTTTGACAGCCTGGTTTAGTAACTGTTTATCTGGAGACATTTGTTTAGTCCTGGCAAAAATACAACACGAAGCCACTCACATTAACTTGTTTGCTGCTTGGCTGATCACCCGTGGTTTACTGGTTTGATGGCATTGTGCAAACCGCTGCCCCACTGGTGTGGTGCTTGCGCATTGTGTCGTCAGGAAACTGCTAATCCCATACGCCAGTATGACAAAAGGATGGGCAGGGGAACAGAAAGCACCACGGGTCACGTTGGCTTGCCAGCGTGCAGAAAAATAAACATGGGGAACATAGAAATGATCAAACCAGGATGGCACAATGACCCATCTAATCTACTCCCTCTGGCACATCACTTCATGGCCACCATCTTTCTGGCTGAGCGCACTTCCTTCCCTGCATTAATTGTTCATAAGGATTGCTGCTGTGTGACATCACTGCCCAACCCCATGGACCAGGGGTGCTTTCCCACTGAACATTCAGCTCCTCTCAGCCTGGATATGAAAACCAGCCTAGGGTCGAAGCACAATGGTGAGGGTAGGAGAAAGACTATGCTGCCCATACCGCTACTATATGTGTTATCAAGAAACTGCAGGTTTCAATCTCCAAGGCTGTCAAGACTGCACCTTTTACAGGCACTAATTTCACTTGCATGGGGAACATAAGGGGTAATGGTGTGCAGGAGCGGCCCTAGATGAGCTGTCGGCAACTGGTGCCCTTGGCGAAATGCACGATCGGTGCCCCCGCCTCCAAAGCCCTCAACGACTGTTTATCTTGGTGCCCTAGGCGACTGCCTAGTTTGCCTGTATTGACGAGCCACCACTGACGGTGTATGGGAGGTATTCAATTTTGGCGCTTCATTTGGCAGCAGAGACCTGTTTCACTGTGGTGACTATTTCACTGTGTGGAACTTAGTGGCTGCAAGATGGATTTGAGTTTGATCCTCTTCTTCACAGACCCTTCCCTCTTGTGATTCATCACACTGAGGTCCTGAGCCAACAAGGCTCTTACGCACACGTGTGACTCTTAAGTCCTCAGTGGGATGGCTCCTATGTTCAAAGTTACTCATGCTCAGGAGCTTGGCTAGAGCAGGGGCTTACTGTATATTCTCATTGTGGGGGCTCCACCTCATTTTTCCAAGATCCTCTATGAGCTAATGCAGGGGGTCGGGGAAAAAGAATAGTTCTGTGACGATAACTTTAACCAAAAACTCATTAGAGGGAAATCCACTCTGTGGGTCAAATCCTGGTTCCACTGAAGTTGACTGGAGTTTTGCCATTGATGTCAATGGGCCCAGGATTTGGCACTAATGCAGTAATTCTCCCCTGAGACAGACCAAAAGGGAAAGTCACTCGCACATCTGTGCTTCTTAAGGAGAGGGGTCAAGCTTGTGTTTCGAGTTTCTCTTTCTGTGGCCCTGCCTAAATGTCTGGAAACAGATGCCATGGTTCTAAATCAGGCAGACTTTTGTTGTTGTTTTGCAGATGCTTGTGGGGGCGGGAGAAGACAGGGAGCAGCCAGTTAAAACATTTATTATGGATTAAAACAAAGCTCCTTCACAGCCATTGAGATCGTCTTTGTTTTGGCACAAGGGCCCTGCCACATGAAGGAAAGGAGCGAAAAGTTTTGATATGATGTAACAAATTATTTATAGCCGTGGGGAGGGGGGGACCCCATCTCTTCCATTTATAGTCACGTTGTCTGAGCCATTTCTAACGTTGACGTTTCCTAAATAGTTTAAAAATTTATTTATGCACATTTTCAAAACTACTATCCTTGGGAACATTTTCTGGGTCTTTAATAGTCTCTTCTGCTAAATTATTTTCAAGAGACAGGATTTATAACAACATCCAATAGAAATGACAGGCTCCTGCTAACTTGGTTATACAATGTGGTAGACTCCTGCCAGAAATCTTTTGGAAAAGAAACTTTCAGCCTTTTAATGGGTTCTTTTTTACTGTAAAAATAATGCTAAGTATAATAAAGTATTAACCACGTTAAAATAAAATGGTGTAGACCTTAAATGGGCTACAAACTAGTTAAATCTATTCCACTCAATGCAATCCTTCAGTGCTTTGCAACGGATACCACCGAGCCGGGATTTAACTAAAATGAAGGCACTGGGGACATGCAAGAGAAATGGTAATTATAATTTGCAAATATTAGTCTGACACTTTTTGTGTATGTGTGTATAAATCCTGACAGCTAGGATCCATGTGTTCCACCAAATAGTGCTCTACCGAGATTAGAAGGGATCCTTTTACGGCAGGCCATCCTCATATCTGTAGCTCATTAAAACTTTGTGGAGAATGAGAACTTGCAGAAAATAGGAAGCCGTCCGAACCTTCTGAGGGACTTTTGGTACACGCTTGTTGAAAGGTGTTTGAGAAGGGAGCCTTGGGTCTGACAAACTGGAATTTTAGTACGCCTCTCCGTTCACAGTGGGGCAAAATAATTGGTCATCAGTGACTACTAATTTGGTTTAGTAGCCAGAGGCATTTTTTTTCTTCCCAGAAAATCAATGACAGCGCAGAGGTCTGTTCAATGTGATTCAGCTCAAGATGGGTCCTCATTTAGCTCTTGATGCGCCTTCCGCTGGAGACAGCTATTTTGTTAAGATGAAAATTAAATCTACCCACAATACTTGACGCTGAGAGTGGCACCAGGCAGAGCCATCACTGTAGTCGAGGTTGTGTCCATTTTCCCCAAACTTATTTTCGAAGATTTAAATACTGGCCATTTTTTTTTTTAAAATCACATTTGGCAAAAAGTTGGTAACAAGGATTCTGCTCGGGAGGAATTTTTTAAGACCTAAGTGGTTCGATTCCTGCTGCAAAAGCCATACTTGTAGATGTTTTTCTGTGCTTGTGTAAGTCAATAGCAGATCCAATATAAACAGTTAGGGCAAAGCCCATCCCTTGTATTGTCCAGGTAGATCTGAACTTCAGTATACTCCTTCTACATTACAGGTTGCCCACTGATAACAAGATAAATGGTCAGGGAGAGCAGAATGATAGATTTTGCCACTGGATTCACCCATATTTAAGGTGCATCTGTTCTGGCCTATTGCAAAAACTGTTCATGTCAAATGGGGCTGTCATGTGAGCAGGACCTAGCCCTACATGGAATTACACTACAGACCAGAGGCAGGGAACCTTTTTTCAGTTGGAGGCCACTGATGCACAGAAAAATCAGTCAGGAGCCACCCTAAGTAAGAAGAAATAAAATACCCTAATTCTCATACTGAACTTGGGGCACTGAGGCTTGGGGCTTCCTCCAGCAACAGGGCAAGCCGGCACTTGCACTCCAGCCCCACCGAGGGGACACCAAGGCTCAGAGACTTGCTATGGGGTTGCAAGCACCAGCTCACCCCACTGTGGGGGAAAGCCCTGAGCCTCGCTGCAGGCTGGATTCAAGTAAGAGAGGTGCTGGATCCATAGGTTCCCCACCCCGCTATAGACCATAATGGCACCATACAACTAGATTAGATTTATAGCATCACTCACCTTCCCAAGGGCTTAATTAATTAATATTTTTTAGAGTGGAAATGTGTACAGAACACATTCTGTGAGAGTAAATTGAGTTTTAGCGGAGTTCTTTTGTGAGACTGTGTTGCTGCTGTTGTTCATAATCTTCCCTTCAGTACAACTGATTTAGGAGGACAAGGAATGAAAGGCACAAAAGCCATGTAACCTTAGATTAAGGGATGACAGTTGTAGCACTTAAAAGTTACATAAAACCATGTCCTGCTTAGATGCCATTAGGACAACAGGGGTAGGCAAAAAATGCAGGTCCAGTCCTATCATTTTGGGTTTGTGTTGGTTTGTCAGAGCTGACCTGCTGTAAAAACTTAAACAACAACAAACAGTCTAGCAGCACCTTAAAGACTAACAAAGCATATAGATGGTATCATGAGCTTTCCTGGGCACAACCCACTTCTTCACATGAATGGACTGCTGCAATTTAGTGCATGCATAGATTTTCCAAGCTTGACACTCATTGGAAAAATCTATTTCAAACCAGTTCCTTTTTCCTTTAGAATTGAGCA
Organism: Pelodiscus sinensis; assembly: GCF_049634645.1. Lineage (NCBI taxonomy): Eukaryota > Metazoa > Chordata > Testudines > Trionychidae > Pelodiscus > Pelodiscus sinensis. The sequence continues at coordinate 15,420,492 of NC_134732.1, read as the reverse complement.
AAGCATTTCCTTCCTCTACCGAAGGAACAGTCCAATTAGCAAAGATCACAGTAAAGGACATATTTTCAAACATTGCTATGAATGCAGACTTGGCAAGTACAAACGCAGGGATTTTTTTTAATGCATATGTTGTGCAGAATGTCTTGTAATGCACTCACCGATTTTCAGATTTTTCTGAAAATTCAGTCCCAAGGGGACAGGCTTGATAAAACCAAAGCCAAAGATAAGAGTTGAGGCTAAACCTATCCCTAAGCTCATGTCTCCAAACAGTGGTGATTTCACTTGTTCCATATGTGTTACATTAGAGCTTCTTCAGGACCCTATATAACTCCTGCCTAGAGTATGTGCTGGCTTCTGGTAACAATCAATGTTTACATGAAGATCTTCTAGTGTTAACATTTGGCCCCTTGTACACCCCAAATGTTCCAGCTGTTTATTCTTAACCCCACTTCTTGCAATTTTCTGACCTGAGGCTGCCGTTAATCTTATTAGTAGGCGCCCAATGGAGCCATTTTCTCAATGCTGCTCCCACCTTGTGGAATTTGGTTCCTGCTGATATCAGGAACTCTGAATTTCTTGCGGCCTTTGGAGATAGTCTTAGAAGACTGAAGTCTTATTTTTATTGGCCAGGCTTTTATTTTTTGTTTAGCTTCCTGCTTTCGGTGGTAGTGGTGGCAGTGGGGTTTTTTTTCATTATTTTTTTAAGTAAAGTACTACAAGACAGTAAATGTGGACAGATGGGTGGCAAGTTATATGGGCCTGAGGGCTCTGCTCCAATTATGTTCAGGGCTGGGTCTCTCCTCTGGCCCTATCTGCTGCTGTTCCCATGTTCTCCCCCCTCACTGCATTCCCTGGCCCCACCGGCTGCCCCCAGGTGATTTAAAAGGGCCCAGGGGTCCCTGCCATCGCCCTGCAGCCCCAGGGGGAGGTGTCTCCGCATGCTACCCCTGTCCTAAGTACCCCTGCAGCCACTGGGATCTGTAGGTACAATGCCTGCAGGCAGCAACAAATGGAGACCCCTCCAGCCCCCTAGCCTAGAGGCCACTGCAAGGGGGGGTGGGGAGCCAGGTAAGTGCTATACCCTCGCCCCTTGCACTGCACCAACTTCCCAGAACTTGCACTACCAACTCCTTCCCACACCTTCCCCCAAATTCTCTCCCAGAGCCTCACCCACTCTTACATCCCTGCCCTAGCTCAGAGTCTGCCCCCAGCAACCAGATTCCCTCCCATAGCTCGCATCCCACCCTCACATAAACTCCCTCCCAGAGCCATAGGCAGGTGGAGGGAGAGGGAGTTTGGGTGGAGAAAGGGTGCAGGCTCTGGGCATTCTGGGCACCCCCAAAATTTTTGCAAACCTCTCCCTCCACCCAAGTGTGGATATAAGCCTTTCACTGTTGCCTTTCCTTGGACATTTCCTTGCTGCAGGAGGAGTTTGTTTGCATTGCATTGAGATGGATGGCGTTATCCTCCACGTTGATGCTGGCAGTTCGTTTTGGGGGAAACAATCACAGTATAGTTCTGTGCTGGGAGATGCCATGTTAAAAGCTTGCTGAATCACACCAGCCATGACCATGCCATGCTCACAACGATGCAACTAGTACTGCAGCTACTGCAGGCCCACAATACGAACAGACTGGCTTAAATATCAGTCTCTGCACTTCTAGTATGGCTGCCAGGGTAGCACTACAGAGCAGTAGCAGCTCCTCCCAACGGAACAGAAAGTAATACATTGACAGAACGACCTTTTAGCAAGATGCCTGGATTCACTTCTTTATCCTCATTATTATTGTTATCATCACCTCTATGGATATCCACTGAAAATCTCCCTACTGAACTCATCTCTGTGCACCCATTAACTGATCAGAGACATGTGATCTGTAGATGGCTTCAGAATATTAACTGGGGAACTCTTCTACCATGCAGATTTCTCATCTGGAAATCCAAGTAATTTCCCGGAACTCCCTAAAGCAAAAGTTTCCTTAGCATGGAGATACCCAGCAGCAGATTGTCTTAAGCAAATGGAGCTTTATGTTCTCCTCGTTCCATTTTTTCCTTTTCTGAATAGAGATGGAACTTTATTCTCACCACTGGATTTCAGGGGGTAGCCGTGTTAGTCTGTAGGGCTACATCTATACTGCACGGTTATTATGGACTAGGCTATTCCGGAATAGTTATTCTGAAATAGCTTATTTTGAAATAGCACATCTACACTGCAGGGCAGTCTCAAAATTAGTCCCAAACAGGCTTCCTTTATGTAGATGTGCTATCTCAATTTAGCGCCCTCGGAGGAATAACTTAGAATGGTCCTGGTGAGGGGCTATTTTGAAATAGCTATAGTGAGGAGTCTACACATGCCTTATTTCGAAATAGCTATTTCGGTATAGGTGTTATTCTTCGTAGAATAAGGTTTGCAGAAGTCGAGATAAGCCGACCGTTATTTCAAAATTATTTCAGAATAACGGAATTGCTGTGTAGACACTTGCATAGTTATTTCAGAATAAAGGCCGTTATTCTGAAATAACTTTGCTGTGTAGACACGCTCTAACTGAAAAAATGAAAAAATAACACATGGTCCTGCAGCACCTTAGAGACTAACAAAAAATGTAGATATCGAGCTTTCGTGGGCACAACCCACTACTTCAGATGAATGGTGCCCCTGGGATAACAACTCTGAAATTAGGAAACGGGGAAGGGAAGGGACACAGACAGACATTGGCTAACTGCCTGGACACGCAGCTGTAAAAAGGTGATCTGACATTGACAGCTGTCACAGCGTAACGACTACATTTCATAATGTTTTTGGCCACAGACGTGCTGTGGGTCTGTACAGCTCCTAGCATAATGGGGTCCTGAGTGAGGCCTAGGCGCTACTGTAGTGTGGACAGACGAAACCAAGCGTGGGACCTCTCAAGCTTAGTACACAGGTCTCTACTACTTGAGCTAAAAACCAGCTGCCTCTCAGCTAAGGCTATAGCGGAAACTCATTTTGCCTCTGTGTAAGTGGTCTCAGTGTCACTAGATGGGACAGCGGACCACACCCAGAAAGTGTGTCGGTTCCACCACCGCAATCTAAATAATAGGAAAGAGCAAATGCTTTCTACCATGCTGGCTGGACAGGTGCACAGCACCGGCAAATGCTGCCCACAGTAGCTGTATTATTAGGCTGTCTCCCCACCCTTCCTTTATGGGTGAGCTACAACTAGCTATCCATCCCCTATTAATTTGTCTCTCTGTATAGCCCAGCAGGAATCTGGGGCATGATTACAGCTATGGCCCTTGCTTGGGAGGTAGGCAAAGCCCAGCCATCCCCTTGCACGCCGCCTGCCTTTCGCTTGCTTTAATTGTTCCCCTTTGGCCAGCAGACCTGTCTGTTCTAACAAGGACAGTCAAGAGGAGGGGGAAGTAATTGAGGCACTTAACCACACTCACAAGCGTTGACTTCTGCAGCTAATTAGGAAAGAGGGCCGCTGGGCTTTTTGTTATTTTTTAATTGTGGTTTCTGCATAAATGCTAATGGCAGAGGAGGGACGTATATTTAACAGCAAATTCTTGACTTCTAAATTTGTATAAAAGGTCATTTACAATTTGTTAACATTTTCACAAGGGTGAATTCAATTAGCCGCTCCAAAAGTCCCTACACACGTGCACACACATTAATAATGAGAGAGATGGAAAAACAAGCAGGGTGTGAATGTCTTGCCTCTTTACTTTCCTAAGGAGTTTGCAGAACATACAGTAAAATCACCCTTGCAGCTGGATAGAACTCTAAATGAGACTGGCAATAAGCCCACAGAGAAGCCTGAAAGATCGGTCTCTATTTGACCTCACTTTTTATTAACCACTGAAAACAATAAGAGACAATTTTTGGTTACAAATTAAAAAATGGGGACCAATTTTTTTTTGCAGTCCTTATCCTGGCAAATCTCTCCATTAAATCAGTGGGTATATGGCCTACACAGGGACTGCTGGCTTTGTGCTGAGTACTCTGAAGTTCCAATGTTTCTGCTTCTATTCTTTGGAATCTGGATGAGGAGATAACATAGGCTATTTCACTCTCAGCAGCCAGGAAGAGAACTGCTTTTTCTGTGTCTTGGAGGAGTTGTTCTTTGGCTCAGAGAGCTCGTACGTGTAAGACAGCAAAAAAGAATAAAATCCATTGTAAACATACCCTTTAAAAAACATATCAGAGGCTCATAGTTGCACTTAGGAGTACACATAATGACAAGAGCAGCAATTTGCTTTACTGTTCTCTCCCTTGCTATGAATATGAGAGAGACCCTGATAACAAACAGAAGCACTATCTTATGCACAGGATACTAAGTCCAGCTCTAACTGCCTATTAAATACAGGCAGTCCCTGACTTACGCTGATCCAACTTATGTCGGATCCGCATTTACAAACGGGGCTTTTCTCGCCCCGGAGCTCACGTGTCCTCCGGGGCGAGAAAAGCTTCAAACGAGCAAAGCCGCTGGACCCCCCCAGCAGACCAGGGACACCCGAGCAAAGCCGCCGCTAGTGCGCCCCCCCCCCCCCCAGCAGGCTTTTGTTGCGGGATGCCTCGGGTAGAGCAGCTGGGGTGCTGCCGGGTTGGTCCTGTGGGAACCTACCGGGCAGCGCCCCAGCTATTCTGTCCCAGGCTCCAGATTCAGCAGCTGTTGAAACTGATCAGGCTGATTCCAGGAAGCTGGGGGCAGAGCAACTCTGCCTCAGGCTTCCTGTAGTCAGCCCCTGGTCAGTTTCAGTGGCAGCAGCTGAATCTGGAGCCAGTTCCGACTTACATACAAATTCAACTTAAGAACAAACCTATAGTCCCTATTTGTACGTAACCCGGGGACTGCCTGTAATTGACTTCACATGTTGGATGTTGTGCACTTGAATTGTGGCCAGTTTAACCTTTTGATGTTTACAGTGAGTAAGATAAAGCTAAATATCCACATTTCTCCTTCAGACTTGTTTGAAAGCCTGAGTTTTTGCTCTCTGAAAAAACTAAGGTAGGAGATAATTGTTTTTATAGAAGTTGGCCATTACAAACCAGCTGGCTGAATTCCTAAAGAAGAGCTGGAGTGCTCAGCTCAGGCTTAGTCTTAACCAGCTCCAGCATTCAATGGACAACCATCAGAAGCAACAAGTGAAAGCAGAGTTGGGGAAATTAGCCATGCAATATGTCTACACTGCAACACTATTTCAAGATACCAAAGTATACTGAAATAGCTGTCCTGTGTCTTCACAGCAAGTCTGTTATTTTGGGCTCGCTATTCTGACGTCCCTGTGAACCTCATTCCACAAGGAGTAAGGGATGTTTTGGAATAGTGCTTTATTTCGAAATAAAATGCAGGACAATGTAGCACTTTAAAGACTAACAAGATGGTTTATTAGATGATGAGCTTTCGTGGGCCAGACCCACTTCCTCAGATCAAATAGTGGAAGAAAGTAGTCACAACCATATATACCAAAGGATACAATTAAAAAAAATGAACAAATATGAAAAGGACAAATCACATTGCAGAACAGGAGGAGGATGCGGTGGGGGGGGGGGGAGGAAGGAAGGTAAGTGTCTGTGAATTGATGATATTAGAGGTGGGGAGAGTGGGATGTTTGTGAGTTAATGGTATTAGAGGTGATAATTGGGGAAACTGTCTTGGTAATGGGTGAGATAGTTCAAATGTTTGTTAAGTCCTTGTTGGCAAGTGTCGAATTTTAACATGAATGACAGTTCAGAGGATTCCCTTTCAAGTGCAGATGTAAAAGGTCTTTGTAGCAGAATGCAGGTGGTCAAGTCATTGAGAGAGTGTCCTTTCTGGTTAAAATGGCAAGAAACTGTTTTCTCTTTGTGATCTTGTCTGATATCTGTTTTGTGGGCATTAATACTTTGTCGAGCCCTCTATACTAGAACCGGTAGGAAATTTGTTTGTGAATTTTTTACAAAAATTCCAATTTTTTTCTTCTAAAATGTCCATGTTTTCATGTAAAAAAATATTTTTTTACAAAAATCAATTTTTTGGAGAAAATGTTCATTTATTCCAAAAAGTTATTTTCTGTCAAAAAAATACAATTGATAGAAAATTTTCTAATGATATATATACACACTCCAAACCCACACAAATCACATAAGGGGATTAGGGCAAATTCTTTCCTCTTTTTCTTCTCCTATTTAGGATCACCTATTTGATAAGAAGCAATTTAGATGTTAAGTTTAATACTTATGGCCATATGCTGCTCTCCTTACTCATTATGGCTTCTGTAAGTAAGATGAGCCGGACTTCTTGGCGGTATGTTAACAATGATCTGACAGCTCATTTCCTCTTAAAAGAAAAATATCCACAAGCCTGAAGATGTTGAGTAGAAACCATAACAACTACAGTGAATTTCCATATTTTACCCGAACCAATGTTTGCATGAATACAGTTAAAATTATTTAAAAGCAATAACAATACTTAGCTTTTATTGAGCACTTTACATGTTCAAAGCACTGTGCCAACAATTAGGAGTTGATATAAAAGCGATTTAGCCTCTAGCTACACTTCCACTTGTTAGAAGGAAACATGACTGGGTATAAATGTCTCCGATATTATAAAAAAGAATGATTCTTCAAACAGAAGTTTCTTTCTTGACAACATGAGGATGGAGGTCAGGACACAAAAAATACATGTTGCTATTGGACTGGATTCGAAAGTTGATTGTCCAGACAGGGGGCTAATTTTGTAAGGTTAGTTTCACAGTAGCAAACAATAATAGTGATCATATTTATCTTACAACTCTGGGAATTCCTAATTTCCTATTCAGCCCAGTGCATTTTCTGTGTCTCTATCTACTTCCTGGTAGGAAAGTTGAGTTCAGCAGAGCCTTGCTGAAGTGTAAACATTCACTAAGGGAGAAACTAACATCCGTCACAAACACTTGTCACTAAAACTGATAGAAATGTGGCCGTGTGGTTAGGACGCTGGCTGAGACTTGAGAATTGAACCCAACTTGTCTTATTCTCCCACAATTGTCATGCATAACCTTGGGCAAGACACTTACGGCCAGATTTTAAGAAGTATTTAGACATTTACAAATACAGATAGGTGCCTACTGGGATTTTCAACAGCACCGAGGTGCCCCTCCTATTGATTTAAGCAAAAATTCCTCTAGGTCCCATCTAAATCTTCAGGGGGTTTAAGTTCCTTTAAAAATTTGCCCTCTGTCCCCTGTAATTTGAGAATAGCAGCAATTTCCTACCACAAATGGGTGCTAAAGGAAAAATGTACCAAAGATTGTGAGATGCTCAGATACTATAGGGATGGGGGCAAGATAAGTTCCATAGTTGGCCAGAGATGTTAGATCCATCTTTCAGTGGTGACACCACATAGCAAGGTTTTAAAATGAAGGTACCAGGGGAATAAATGCAAAGGGAATGGTAGCTGTAATTTACAAATGTTATACAGGTATGTGACACTGTGTAAGAGATTCTCCTCTCGCAAGGGTGTATTTAGCAATTGCAGGGAGGCACTCTGACGGCAGTTTTCTTTGAGAGCCTAGAAACCTGTTTACAATGCAGCCCAGCCATTACTCCAGCGCTTGTACTCTGCGAACACCCTCTCTGTTGCAAATTCTGGTTCACGCAAGGTAGCTCTTGTAAAGATCAGAAGCTGGAGCATGAATCCGAGAAATCTGATTGGAGGATGCCCCATGGGGGAGGCCGGGACCCTACCACATCCTCGTTAGTGCTGACCTTGGCACAAGCACTGCCTGCTGATGGATAGGCTATGGAGCTGGACAAGACCCTGGGGAACCACTGTATTATCTATTATTGTCCCATCAGCGCCTCCCCTGACCCCTCCCAGCGCTGAATGCCACAGGCATCAGGGAGAGAATAAATCTATGTCGGATACTAAAAGAGAAAGAGAGCGAGAAGGAAAAAGGAGATGAAAAATGTCCTTTTTATGACTCTTACAACAAAGCTAGCCACATGGTTTGTAGAAAACAATTCTCTGAGTAGGGGAGGGGTGGAATCAGCAAAAAGCAGAGTGGCTAATCAGCCCAGTCTGTAGTAAACTAGTCTAAAGAACTCATGACCTTCTAAGCTAAACATCCATTGGAACAAACAGGCCCCATAACCTCCGCCTCACTCTAATGCTCACAATTCTGTGCATACAAAGCAAACTGTGGAATATGCATCCATCCGGGTCGGGAAGTGCCATTCTCAAAAGCATACGAAGATCTGCCTTACTACAGAGAATGACCAGATTGGAACAGGATTAATAAAACAAAGCTTTATGTTCACATTTGTTTTTATTTTGGATGAACCAAAATGATAGGCTGCTCTCCGATCTGTTGGAGAATGTAGGACATTGGTGGAGAATGTAGCGCCTGTGTCGTGGTAGTGGGACTGATGCCTGAAAGGTAGAAGGCCAGAGAAACGTTTCTTATTTTGAAAAGGAGTATGTACATTATCCATAGGGCACCTGTGATAGCAAAGCTGCTTCCTCCACGTGAATTTGCCCTTATAACTCCTGCTGCTGTCCTGAAATAGGAATGAAAGAGCTGGATTCTGGCCCTTCTGGTGATGTGAAGGGACCATGACTAACCATGGGAACATACCCCAGTGTGGATTAGGGAGGTAAAATCCTGTTTAATCTGTTAACCACAAGAGAGTGGGGAGCTGCTCCATCCCAGATGGGCGACTGGTAACCAGTAAGCTTCACCTGGTGAGCATCGTTAACCCCTAACATCCCTAGTACAGAAGCAGAGCAGGGCCAGCAGAAGTAGCCCTATGTTGCCTCTTCTCACAGCCTTTGAGTGCTCATAGTCAGCAGCCTATAGGCAGTTTAAACAAGGGTCCTGCAGCAGCAGCCCAGAATCCAGAAGAGACAAAGGTGGCATAAAGTCTTCTTTGCCCCTACTCCTCTGGAGTTGTGCCAGACCTCAGGAGTCAAGGCTCAGATATGGCTTTGATAATCTGAGGTAACTTTGATTCATTTGAATACCATAGTCATTAAAGCAGGTTTTGTTTTGTTTTTTTTCTAAAGGCATTTGGGTTCCCAGCTCCTGGAATCCATGAAGGGTACCAGATGTTGTGATTATCCCCACTTCTCCCTCCAAACTTCCTTCTCCCCTCCCCACTTCTCTACCACTTAATTGAGAAGGCTCTCTTTAACAAGTAGCAGCCCCAGCTAACGTGTGGGATGAGAGCTTTGAATCTGCAAACAGAAGTTTACTTAAATGTACCAATAATCAAGTGTGGGTTTTTTTTTAAATGAATGTTGTTTTGGATGCCTGACATATCAAGGCCCAGAAATTCCCGCCATTTTGGGATTTATTTTGGATTTATTTAAAGCCTGCTAACCAAGGTCTGTAAATAAACATTAACCGGCATTACAAATACAATTTAGTGTGGCTAGTGTAATTTTCCAGGCCATGATCCACTAACCTAGGAGGCTGCTAAAGCAGAACCTCCAGACTGCAAATAATGACAGGCCAAATTCTATCCTGATTTACAACTTCTGCAGCCCTGCTGAAACTACTGTCAATTGAGACTGAATCGGACCCAATAGCTTTTGTCTTTGCTGGTGGTATCTTTAATGCGTCAGTTCTGAGAAGTGAGTTAAATATTAGGGATATAAAATCCCGGTTAAAAAGTTAACCAGTTAAATGGAATGTTAAGCATTCCGTTTAACCGATTCACCGGAATCCTGCAGGCAGGAGGGGCCCCTCCAGCCCAGCTGGGCCCACTGCACTATAGGCTGCTCCGACCAGGCCAGGCCTAGCCTGCTGCATTGCAGGCGGGGGCTGCTTGGGCTAGGGCTGAGTGCCATGTGCGGGGGACTGCTTGGGCTAGGTGCACTGCAATGTGGGGAGGGAGCTGCTCCAGCCTGGCTGGGCCGCTGGTTATCAAAGTGGCCATAACAACTCCTTAATAATCCTAGTAATTTGATTTTTGTCTATAACATGCTTTTAAAGTAAGGGGATAAATACAACCGTTCTGCATATAGGGTGGCTATTAAAGAAGAGGCAAGATGTGCTACAATAACTTTAAATTAGAAGACTGGTGCCTCTTTCCCTGATGCTGTGGGTCTGTGGATTTTCAGTAAAACTTTTGCACCAGGCCTAGATCTCTTTCAGGCAGCCATTTAACCTCCCGTTTATGAAGAAATAAAGCAAAATTGATGTTGATTTTGGTCTGCGTTAGGGGATACTTTTGCAACATAAAAGCCCTTTTGCCTGCAATTTGCAGCACAGCCCTGTCACATCAGCAAGGGCTGGTACTGATAAAGATAAAGCTTTATAGCTGGGGCATTTGCTACTAACAGCAAGCTAATGCTACATTTTCATTTTGATGCAATTAATGTTAATGTCCGCTACGAAAATTGTCATTAAATACCATTTTAAAATCCATTCAATTTGCATATGCAAAGCCCATTTACTATCACGTAAAATACACACCACTGTTCATCATGTCTTTTCCCTTGAATTTGTAGCTGCTATTTATTTCTTTTGTTAGTGATTAGGTTTCATTTTAAAAGCTAGATAGTAATAAAAACCCTGCAAGAGACAACAGAGACTCTGTGCCAGCGTCAGAAAGTATTTCATGTGCTTTTGATGGATCTGAATGCTTGTGCCAGGCTACACCAGGCCTGGTTGGAGCAGCCTGTGGTGTGATGGACCCAGTCAGACTGGAGTAGTCCCCAGCCCTGCAGGATGCCAGGTAATTGGGAGAGAAATGTGGGGAAGTCCACAGCAGGACAGGGCTGAAGGCAAAGGGCACAAAGCAGGATACTTTCCCCTCTTCCTTGTGGCTGGCTGACTCCTCCTGGCAAAAGGGGGAGGGAAATTAGCCTGGCCAAGATGCAAAGGAAAGCACCCCATGAAGCTGTGGTACTTGTCCTATTGCCCAAATGCTGCACATCTCACCTCACGCAGTAAACCAGACACCAGCAAAAGCAGCATTAACACCAGCTGTGTGCTCTGCAAAACCCTTCTGAAGGCATCTGAGTGCAATGGACAGCTCGCTTGCCAGCAGCACAGCTTAACTGACCCAGCTGGGGACTGAACAAGGGGATCTGGGCCTTGTGGGGCTTCACCCCGGCCCCTGTCCTAGGCTGTGGCCCTGTGGATTGGCAGTGGTAAAGTCATCCCCTCCCCTGCTGTAGAAGGAAAGGTACAAGCCTCTTTCTATCCCTCAGGAGTGGCTGCAGGGGAGCACCTTAGTATTTACCCCAGCAGCCAGCATATGTGTGCTTCCATACATGGGGCCCACCATGCAAAGGCAGGGCTCGGTTTGCATCTGGTTTCAGGCAGCCTGCAGACTCAGGCAGGAATGACTGCATCGGTCACACTTCGGAGCGAACTTTGCATCCATGAGGGCGAGCTGTTTATTTTTGTTAACATCAGAGTCTCATCTTTCATTTTATCACATGACCCAAGTGCCTTAGACATAAGCTTATTGAGCGTATAAGCCTATTGAGTCATTACTGGGCCTGGCCATGCTGATGTGGATGAGCAGGGTCCAGGGAAAGCATGTAGGAAGGGTCCATGCATGTGGTGGGCCAGAATCCCTAGAGCTGGTGCACTGCTCACCTGCCAATTTCTGGCTTGCTGCACATTTGTGAGCCAGCTGCTCCGTACAACCTGATCCCGTGGTGAGGAATATGCTGACTCGGCACCTCTTTCTGGGCCACATAGTTCTTGTGTGCATCCGTATTTTTGCAGAGGAAAGGAATGCATGGCTCACACTCTTGTAATTACTGGCAAATATACGGGTGTTAAACTCCTGCTCGGCGTTTTGGATTTGTCGGAAACAACTGGCATGCTGCGTATGCCAAAGCATCCTGTCGTGGTGCAGGGAAGTATAAACCCTCTCCGTTCAACTCTGACGCAACTCTAAGATACTGCAGGAAAGATATGAAGGAATTGGAGGCTGTTTGCAGAAGTGTCACAAAAGTGATCAGGAACGGAAGGGCTGCCTGGGAGCAGAAGTAAAACATTTGCTCTGCTTGGTGAAGGAGGAATTATTTATGGTGGCACATGGAAGCATAAAAGAGGCATGGGATGAAAGTAAGACTGAGACCACATGGGATGATTAACAGGAAAACTTCAACGGCAGTGAGCTGTGCTGGCTTGGTGAATACTCTCATAAGGGAAACCGTGGATGCCCCATTGGTGGGGAAAAAAACCCTCATAGACACATTAGAAAATAGGAACAATTTTAAATTGAAAGGGAGAGGAACTGGCCGCCCCATGCCAGACCCCCCCCAGACAACCCTCCAGGGTGCCCTGGGTCCCGCAGGACCATCCATAGGACAGCTAAAGCAGCCATCACAGGGGGGGGGGGGGCCCTCAAAGCATAAGTCTTGGTTTGACCTCTCTGAACCGTCCTATGAACAGGACCAACAGGGTCCTCCCTTCCGCATCATGGGCTACGTCTACACTGGCATGATTTTCCGGAAATGCTTTTAACGGAAACGTTTTCCGTTAAAAGCATTTTTGGAAAATCGCGTCTAGATTGGCAGGACGCTTTTCTGCAAAAGCACTTTTTGCGGAAAAGAGTCCATGCCAATCTAGACGCAGTTTTCCACAAAAAAGCCCCGATCGCCATTTTCGCGACCGGGGCTTTTTTGCAGAAAAGAAATCTCTGCTGTCTACACTGGCCCTTTTGAGCAAAAGTCTTTCGGAAAAAGACTTTTACCCCAACGGGAGCAGCATAGTATTTCCGCAAAAGCACTGACAATCTTACATGAGATCGTCAGTGCTTTTGCGGAAATTCAAGTGGCCAGTATAGACAGCTGGCAAGTTTTTCCACAAAAGCAGATGATTTTGCGGAAAAACTTGCCAGTCTAGACACAGCCACACAGTATTGCCAGCCTCACACATGGAGAAATCAAGTCTTCCCCTTTACCCCCTGAATCATGAGATTGGTTTCACACATGAGAGATTTAAAATGTTGGGTTCTTTTTGATTTGCCCTTTTGTGTTTGAGACTTTTGGAGTCACATTTTCAAGCTTTGCTCCCACTACAAGGACTAGACTTGTTTGTTTGTTTGTTTGTTTAAACAGAAGCTGAGGCCAGGTTTTAGCTTAAAGTAGCTTGGTTTAAGGTAAGCAACTCGAGTCGTCTTACCTTAAGCCGAGCTTGGCTCCATTCCCACAACGGGAGGCTGACGGGAGCAAGCGCTCCTGTTGACTTCCTTACTCCTCACAGGAGCAGGAGTACCAGCTGCTGGCAGAGCTCTATTTAGTGAGTCTTAACTAGATTCGCTAATTTGAACTCTGGAACATCAATCGTGGCAGCGTCGATCTTCCACAGAGTGAAGACAAGGTCTCAGATTCACACGATTCTGGGAGCTGGCACTTAAAGCAAAACACCCAGTATGGTGAGACTAGTGATAAAATCAGGAGTATGAGAGTTGCTTTGGGAGACAAAAAGGCATTTAAATGTGAGTATTAGTAGCATAGTAACACAGGAGTCAGGTGGAAAGACCCGTAACCCGCAACCCAAACCATTGGTGTCCTAGTTACTTAAGACCACACACACAATTTGAAACAAGCCACTCCAGATATTAAATCGATGATTGTACATGCACTGCATGAATAAACAAAGAGGCACATGAGAAAGGGATGAAAAGTGAATGTTCTGTGCTGGTCCACACATTACTGTTCTCATGATTTTATTATTCATTAAAAACCCCAATACATTAAACCCCTCTGCAGTAGGTTGTTATGATTTGTATGTTACTAGGGGCTGATCCAGGTTTCAGCTTCTTTTGTCTTCCCTTCCTGGATCACTTTTAAATTGAGCTTTTTAATCTCTCAGCTCTCTTAACCAAGACCCTGAGTTATTTTGCTTTGTTAAAACTCCAATGAGTGTACATTTTATTCCTGATTATATACATATATGGTTATGCAAGTACAGAGAAATGGAGATTCAGGCCCTCTGTTCTTTATACATGCATATACAATGATTATCTGAGGGTCTATCATTTGGGTGTACATCTCCAAACATAGAGATATGCATGAATAAAGAATATAGAGCCTGAATCTCTCCTGCCCTGTACTTGTGTAATCATTCATATTAGTAGAAAACAGGTAGTTAGATATCTAATGCTAGCTTGCATGCTTGCAATAGCCATGCCTCTAATTAACTGCTGGTGCAAAACTGCATCCGAAAAAGGAATGGCGGGACAGAAGCCCCTTTAAAAATACTTTTAGCCCTAATCCTTTAACTCATATAAGTGAATCCAAGTAATTGAGGCGCTCTGAGATTATGGGCTGGATTCTCCATTGCCCAGCACCTTTGGTTATCATTTACATCAGTGCAAAGTGAATGTCCAATGCTACCAAACCTGAACTGTATACCTATATTGTACTTGTGTAAAGAGTTACACAGGTGCAGGGTGATAGATGATTGGGCCCTGTGTACTATGCCGTGAACCAAAGTGCTCCAGCAGGGAACTAGGTTGCATCTCCAAACAGTGACTTAAGAGAGGTTTGTTGTGAGAGGACTTGCTGTTGTGCAGAAGTCTCCTAAAACACACTTGGCTCCAACAGGCGCATCTCCAGCATTTCAGCTATCGGAATCCTGAAAAGGGCAGCGGCGTCAGCCTAGACAAAGCACAGATTAGCCACAGCAGCATAAAGATGTCTTCAGGCCCGGCCATAGGGCAAGGCAAGCAAGGCGGTTGCCTTGGGCCCTGCGCCTTCAGGGCTCTGTGCTGCATGGCGCCCGCCCACCTGGCTGCTCACTCGCAGCCCTGGCTGGGAGCTGCCCAGCCATGCAGTGCAGCCAACCACAACATGTCGCCTTTGGCACCGCAAACTCTTTGGCCAGGCCTGGATGTCTTGCTGTCTGATTGCATGCACATAGGTAGGGAGCATTTTACACCCACTTTCTACTGATATAAATAACACAAAGTGCCAGACTATGGAAAAATCTAGCCCATAATCCCAGTGTTTCAACTGCCTGGACTAAAAAACACGAGTTAAAGGAAAGGGTCAAATATACTTTAAAGGGGTTTGGCTTCAGTCCTGACACTCCTTTTGTGGATGGAAATTTGTACCAGTGGTTTATTGGGGTCTGATTAATGGAAGGCATGTAGAATCCCAGCAGCACTCCAGGTGTTCCCGATTCAGCCACTGCTGAAACTGACCAGCGGCTGACTCTAGGAAGCCTGAGGCAGAGCTGCTCTGCCCAGGGCTTCCCTGAGTCAGCCGCTGGTCAGTTTCAACAGCAGCTGAATCGGGACGCCTGGGACAGAGGAGCTGGGGTGCTGCTGGGTTGGTCAAGCAGCGCCACACCTCGGCGCTGTGGGACCAACCCGGCAGCACCCCAGCTGCTGTACCCCAGGCGTCCCGATTCAGCCGCTGCTGAAACTGACCAGTGGCTGACTCAGGGAAGCCCGGGGCAGAGCAGCTCTGCTTTGGGCTTCCTGGAGTCAGCTGCTGATCAGTATCAGCAGCGTCTGACTTGGGGACACCTGAGGCAGAGCAGCTGGGGTGCTGCCGGGTTGGTCCAGTAGCGCCGAGGAGTGGCGCTGCGGGACCAACCTAGCAGCACCCCAGCTGCTCTGCCCCAGGCGTCCCCAAGAGCAGCTGGGGTACTGCCCGGTTGGTCTTGCTGTGCCAAGGGTCCGCGCTACCCCGACCAATCTGGGAGCACTCCAGCTGCTCTGCCCCAGGCGTCTCCGATTCAGCCGCTGCTGGTCAGTTTCAGCAGCGGCTGAATCAGGGACTCCTGGGGCAGAGCCGGACTATCTATCGGAAGGGGGGACTATGAGGGGTCTGGGGTGGCACCCTCCCCACCCGAGACCCCTCATAGCCCCCCCTTCCGATAGTCCGGCATATTTGATAATCCGGCACCCCCTGGGTCCCAAAGGTGCCGGATTATCGGAAGTTTACTGTACTATGTGCTTTACTGAGAGGCCACTCCCCTTCTGGGGAGTCAGATGTGCATGTGTAATGCTGATAGGCAGAACCAAACCTTGGGGCAGGAGTCGCTGCAGCTTGAGCTAAGGTCATAGAGCACACTCATTCTTTCTCTCTGTAAATGATTTAAGTGCCACTACATGGGACAGTGCATTGCACCCAGAAGGTGTGTGGGTTACCCATGTTGGAGCTGAGTGTGTTTTAGGAGACTCCTGTGTTACAGCACTTCTACTTATAGCAAACCTCCCTTACGTCCATCCTTGGAGATGCAGACAGGCAGAACAGATCTCAGTGGAGAATCTAGCCCTTAGAGTAGCCTGAGGTTTCTCTCTTACCGTGCTAGCATTCCATAGGTCATATCTGGAGGTACTTTCGGAGGGGCTCTCTTAAAACGACTCTCATCATCTTCATTGCAGCGGATGTCCTTCCACTGGCGGTACAGGTTGAATTCACGTGCTGTGACATAACCAGCCTTAAGAGCTCCCCGGTTCATGGCCTTGTAGTCCCGTTGCATCTCCCTTGGGGAAGGGGGCTTGGGTTTCATTGAGTGCCAGTGACCTATCGCTAAGAGCCAGAACAAAGAAAGTTACTAGAAATCAGTTTGAATAACCCATCCTGGGTGAAACTCATTCTGGTGCAGAGGGCCCACTCGAGGCCTATGTACAACATCACTGGGACTCAGGTGATGCATAGACCTTTTGCTAGTCCTCTACTCAGAGTGAAATTCTAAAATTCAAACTGCGTTCATATCAGTACAGTGCATACAGAGACAGGCAAGAACTGGCAAAAATCCATAAATCTCAAGTGCAGAGTTCACGTTTCCCCCAGTTTTCCACCTCCCCCCATCCAGTTTATAAATGCTTATAAATCACCAATTTTGGCAAATTTTGTCTATTTTTAATTCACAGAAAGTTATGTAAATTGCCACAAGCATCCAATGCAAAAGCCAGTTCTGAGCATAAAGTGGGATAATTCAAGCCTGTCTCTGCTTAGATTTGGGCCCATCTCTGCTCATTTTTCATATCCAAGAGCAAAAGTTTCTGCAAGGGTAAATCAGCTTCAAAAGTTGTAAGGAACCTTGAGTTTGCGAATAGCTGTGCATTTTCTTAGAAAATCTCTGTACACTCACAGGAAGGCCTCAGCAACATCACAGAAGCATCAACAACAGCCTGGTCTTGATTGAAGCACATGGTTGGTTTCAAACATTCTATCCTCTCTCTGCATGTGTCTACACAGCAGCACTAGCTCAAAATAAGCTATGCAAATTGCACAGTTTATTTTGAGAGAGACTGTCTACACAGCGCCAAAGTTTGAAATAGATCACTATTCCAATAAGTCCCTAAATCCTCATGGAACAAGGTTTACTGGGATGTTGGAATAGCAAGAGCATTATTTTGATTGCATTTCAAAATAATGGGTGTACTCTTAAGATGCGGAAAATGCTATTTCAGGATACCAGACGTATCCCGAAATAGTGCTGCTGTCTGCACATACCCAATGGGAAGCAGTTGACCATGTGTTTGAGTACCAGGCTTTGTTTATATTTGGAATAAGCCTTGATTCAACCATCAGAGTCTCGCCAGGGGATGTGGGTGCACTATTACAAGCCCTGAGTATAAAGAAGGAAAGCTGTGACTTGCACTAGTTAACCTTACACTGGCTTCAAACCAGGAGTAAACTCACCTGGAGCATGTTACAACTTTCCTCGTCTACATTTTTGTGGCTTGCAGTGCTGCAGCTAAACCTGATGGTGACTATTGATGAGTTGGATCCCAAATATACATAAGTCCAGGGACTCTTGGCCAGGGGCTCTTGCACACAACAAAGACCACAGATGCTGTTCCCATGAGCAGGTAAAATGTTACTCTCCCCCTTCAGCTCAGTTAGTGTTTTGTTTCCTCCCATTGGTATTAGGACTTTAAGAAGCACAAGGCATGCTGTTACACTCTAACCTGCAGGTTGTTTGGTGACCTCCAGGTGAGGGAAACCTTTTAATAGCCTCTAATGCTGTAGTGGGCAACCTGAAGCCTGCGAGCCACATGCAGCCCATCGGGGTTCTATGTATGGCCCATAAGACATTTTGTTTACTGTTGCCCACAATGCAGGGTTGCCAGATCCTGCTGGTTTTCATCTACATAGGGTTTTTTTTACTACCAGTATTACAAAAATGACATGTACTTAAAGCGAAGGCACGTGACGTGAGGTACATGATGATTGCACACAGCATTGTGAGAGCCATGTGCTCCCTCTGTATTCCATCAAAGCACTGCTATGCTTCAGTCGGCCCACCCCGCAAATTCTAGGCACACAAGTGCAGTTGGCAAAACTACCCTATCCCAGGAGACCATCTTGGTTGTGAAAATCTTGTGGCCTCTGAGATAAAGGAGGGCCACTCATGCATCCCACTCACTAGCTTAGGTTGCTCCTCACTGCTCTAATGGGAACTCTAATCTTTATTTGCATTGTCATACCTTCAGGTACACCTCCATCATCCCCATGAAGGTATAACCCATAGGCAAAGTCATAGCCTGGAAGAGTGTAGCAGCTTCTCCGAGGTTTTCCTAGTTCTGCCTGCAAGGGAAAAGATGGAGGGAGAGAGGGGGAGAAAAATAAGATTTTTTTCTTAACCAGTTAAAGCCCCTGAAAATAGGAATTTGTAATAAAAGCTCAGATAGGCCATGTTTACAGTGGGAAAAATTCTCAAAATGTTCCCAGTGTTGCTACCACCTGTTTGATTTCCCCAAGTGTCACCAATGCTAGGAGCTCTAACATAGACAGGTTGATGATAATGTCAATTTGACTTTCTCTGAGGCAACCAAGAGATTTAAAATGATAGCACCCGGGGCGGCCCGTCCATATAGGCAAACTAGGCGGTCGTCTAGGGCGCCAAGTTAAATTGGGCACCAAACTGGGGTGCAATACCATTTGGAGGTGAGGGCACCGATTGCATGGTTCACCTAGGGCACCCGTTGCTGGCAGCTAGTCTAGGGCCGCCCCTGGCTAGCACATACTTGGAACCTGGTCTTCACATTGCTAACGAAGGCGGAGCTCAACTGGTCTTCACAAGGCCAGACGTATTACACTCTCAGGAATTGTCTACAAATGGTTCTGTCCCATGTACATCAGCAACTACTTCTGTCGCCTCTAAATGAGGCTGAGCTAGGAAAGCTTGCTGCTTGCAACCATTTTCAGCAATGGGTCATTTCCTAGTGGAAAGGGGTTCTTTTAAGCCTGGCTGTTGTCTGAAATGGGACTCTAAAACCAGCACCCGCGGAAAGAGAGGCTCTTGTTTTGCTGAAGGACACAGGAGCAGAACATTTCACATTTTCACACTTTTAAATTTTTCATCCATGCAATACAGTAATTCATCATTTAACACGTGCCCGCTTAACATGTTTTTGCGATAGCACAATTTTCTTTTTAGGGAACGTATTTTGAATTACATGACCGTCCCCGGAATACACGATTTCCCCAGCCGGCCCATCGCTGGCGGCTGTGCGAGGCTTCTCCCGCATCCCTGCAAAGCGGCGGAGGGTTTGCTGTTTGCCGCGCCGTTCCCCGGCGACCCCCCCTCGCCAGACGCAGTGCGGGTCCCGGCAGACCTGTCATAAGGGCATACTCCCAACCCCAATCCCTCTCCCCTCTCCTCCCCTTCCCTTCCCCAGAGCCAAACACCTCCCCTCCCTGCTGTAACCCAGTCCCCTTTCTCCCCCAACCTTATGTCCTGGTCCCAACAGACACCACCGCTTGAAACGCAACCCCCACCTCTTCCATTATTTTCAATGGGAAAATTGACCCACATAACACGTTTTCACTTAACATGATCGTTTTCTGAAACATATCTATAGTGTTAAATGAGGAATTACTGGATTATTGTGCATTGCACCAATGAAGGGTTTCCTTCTGCACTTGTTTATGAAAATGACCTACACTCTCCAGTCCTTAATTACATTCAGCCCCTCTATTCAAGTATTTGCAGCTGTAAACTAATTTGGACTGATGGATGGGAGTGGAGGGAAGCAAACTGACCATTCTTACATTTTGTCAGAGAAAAACATTACTTATCAGGTTTGTCCACGGTAGTGTGAGCCAACATTTGCTTTAGTTTTGGGATTTTATTTTTTTATCCATGTGCATTTGAATCCCTCTCCCAGATTCAAATGGACTCCAAATCTCAAAACAAAATTCCATCAAAACCATCAAGGTTCACTAGGTTTGGAGTCAAAACCAGGAGAAACTGTAAATTTCGCATGTTTGTCTCAAATTCATAAGTCAACTTAGATTTTCTCTTTTGCGAATGAATACACATGGATTTGAAATATTAAAATAGAATATGTTCAAATCCACTTGGTTAATTCTGAGTACATATATCTATTTGAACAAGGTTATGGAGGGATACTTCTGCAGATTATACCTTTTTGTGTCTAAAAGCCCTTAAATTTCCTTCAGCTCTTTGTGTGTCTTTCATTTACAAGTTGTACATGCCTTTCGAAAATGGGAATTCACCCCAGAAGAGCCTATCATACCCTCACACATGTCCGGGAATGATCAATAATCTCAGAGAAGCCAAATCTAAGCAACCAACGGGGAGAAAGAAAAAAAAATATTAGTGACGGGTGCTTGTGGCTCAGCAAAGAAAGCATGAACACAATACGTCCATTTTTATTTAGTTTTAAAATTAACTCTCTTTTGCTTTCCTGTGTCTATCCCATCTTTGTGCAATCTGTGGGATTAACCAACCTCACTTCAGTCTTGTATCTTTGGACTGTGATCTCCATGGTGAAGTCCCTCTGAAATATGCAAGTCTTGAAACCTTTTTGTTGGCATTTGCAAGGGAGGGGGCAAAAAGGAAAGGGGTGATGACTGGCTGCCTGAAAGCTCATGTCCAGTGTGTTTCTGCTTTTGGATGGCTGGAGCAAGCATAGGCAAGGAGCTCCCAACCTCCCTTGTTCTTTCTGTGTGGTTTGGGATGGGATATTTTTCAGACTAGAGAGAGTATAACTATGACGTTGCCAGGTTGTGTACGGTCACCATGGCAGGAGGGGTGTGGAAATTCTCAACTCTAGCCACATGTGGATATTTCAAAACCATCAGCAGTGAGACAGTGATATTGAAATGACTGTTGTTATACTCCAGGGTCAAAATCCTTTTGAGAATCAGTAGGCAAATCACACCTCCCTGGCCCAACACTGCCCTTTCTGCAAAGCCTGGGTCAACAGGATGAAAGAGATTTTTGGAAGGCCAATAACCCCACCCCCCTTCCACCAATCTGACACCTGCTATACAGTGGACACCTGCTATACAGGGGCTATACAGAGGATCAGTAGCCACGGAGCACTCTTACAATAAGAATTTAGCTTTACAATTGGTGCAGTGGCTGATACCTTGTGCCATATACTAATAAACCAGGTGTGGGGAATCTAAACCCCGGGGGCTGGACTCAGCCCCCAGCTTGCGTGGATCCAGCCCCCAAAGCTCGGGGCTCCCCACCCCAGCATTGGGGAGCCCGTGCTGGTGCTCCAGCCACAAACTCCTCCCCACAACTTCCCTTATGGGGCTGGAGCACTCTGCTGCTGTGGGGGGAGGAGCCCTGAGCCACGTGGGCTGGAATCAGGCAAGCCAGAGCTGAATCCCACCCACAGATTCTGCCTGGTGGAGGGAGGAAGCTGCTCCACATGCTGCAGCTCCCCTTCCCCCTGGCTGCTGCAGTAAAGCGCTGCCTAGAAGCTTTTCTCCCACACAATCTACTAGCCCGGTCCCCCCTAGGCGCTGCCGTGCGAGGAGAATGTGGGGAGTGTCTTTCTGCTTCTCAGTTGGGGGCCATGTCAGTGAGGGGTGTTTTTTTGTTTTTTGTGGTTTTGCTTCACTTGTGGCCCCGGACTGATTTTTCTGTGGGCCAGTGGCCCTCAACCCCCAAAAAGTTTTCCCCCCCTGCAATAAACCCATCCTCCTTCTGTGCTTGTCTACACAGCTCCCAGCGAATGCTTGACAGGCCTGCGATCTGCAGTGCACACCGGTATGTCGCATTCCAGCTTCCCCAGGTAGAACCTGCCAGCAGGCACCGACGCAGTCCTGTTCCAAACAGGGCAGCGTGAGCTTACACGCAGTATGCTCAGCAGGGTCCCCAGGCAGGAGCTGGAGTACAACACACCGGTGTGCTCTACAAGTCACCCCTCTGCAGTCCAGACTCCAGCACAGCCAACTGGCAAAACCTCATGTGGTTGCCTTTAAGAGGTGCTTGGGGCGTAAGTCTCTGGAGAAGGGAAATGGCACTGAATATCTGCAGGCTGGAGAGGCGATGCCATAATCTGGCAAGTTAAAGAAAAGGAAACGTAACATAAGTCAAAGGCATCGAGGAGTCCTGTGGCACCCAGTGCAGACCAGGCCTTACAGACTAACAGATGTATTTGGCCATAAGCTACCCCTCTGAGGAAGTGGCTTTTACCCAGGAAAGCTTATGCCCAAATATATCTGTTAGTCTCTAAGGCCTGGTCTACACTAGGACCTTAGTCCAAAGTTAGCCCCCAAAGGTCAATTTTGTAAGCGGTGCGTCTGCATTCCCAAGCCTGTAATTCCGGAATAAGGGGCTGTGGAATTCAAACTCGGTAGGCTATGGAACTCCGGCTGTGGAATTCAAACTCATGAGGAATAATGCCATTCCCAAACTTATAAGTCTGAAATAACGTTAGTGTGGTCGCTGCAGTGCCACAAATTCAAAATACATTGGCCTCCAGGAGGCCTCCCGTCGCTCCCCAGAGTGCTTGCTGGGGCTCTGAGTCTGAGGTAGCGCATCCACATTAACGGAGCCTGCCTCAGGCTATGTTTGATTTCTCCCCATAGTGAGGACACGGAACTTCCAATTTGTAAAATCGGGTACCCAGAAGTGGAATTTAGTAAATTTTGAAATAATCTCCTAGTGTTGACACGGCCCAACGTGCCACAGGAGTCCTTGTTGTTATTGCAGATACAGACTAACATGGCTACCCCTCTGATGAGTCAAAGGGTGAGTGCTGACCAGGGCCACTAGACCAACAGATGCCTCTTTAAATGAAAATCAAAAAATAAACAAAGGAAGGGGTAAAACAGCCTTCCTTCTACCCTTCTCTTCCTTCACTTCTTTATTCAGCTTGTGACAATCAGCCACCATGCCTGTCTTGGGGACCAGCAGTTAGTAAACACTAAAACTCTAAGTAATTTACCACCAGGGTTTATTTTCTCTCTATTTTAACAACTTTTGCTGAATGTGGCCCATACAGAATGGCAGGGTATTGGATCAGGTCTGCCATGGTGACTTGCCTGAGGCCCCAGATTTAAACTGCCCTGTGCGCATGGAGGAGACAGGGTTTTGCCATTTGAGTATTGTTTTATTCTGCAAATGGACGCAGCCCTGCATCCATTCTTATGAAGAGCAAACCCTTTACAAATGAAAGGGCTAAAACTGTTTCTTTTTAAATGAAAGTTTTGGTTCAGACTCGTGAGGGCCACCAGAGAAACCCTGCTACACCAAGGGTGGGCTATAATTTTAGACGGCGGGGGGGGGGGGAGGGAGGGAGGCCATTTCACAAAGTTTTGAACTGGTCCCAGGTTGCCCTGGAAGGGGTGGGGCCTTGGGCAGAAGAGATGGGGCCAGGTCACTTCTGTGCTCCCCTGCCCACAGACCCTGATTGGCTGTTCTGGTGGTTCCCTCTAGGCGCCACCCTATTGGGCTGTGGGTGGGGGAGCACACAAAGTCTCTTGCTCCCTGCCCCCACCCTGCAATGGGTGCTTGGCGCTGTGCACCCCTGGTGGGGAAGGAGGCCCTGATTGACCTGAGGGCAGAGGACTGGCAGGGCATCTATGGGCCAGATCCGCTTGCAGAGGCTTCCTTGCCCACCCATGTGCTACAATGAACCACTGCAAGCTCTATTCAGTCCCTGAGTAGCATTCCAGTGGGGACAGTGCATTACATTTCTTACAGCTACTGTTGCATTATCCCCCTTGGGGGGGAGGGGCAAAGGACAAGGCTGGGGGGGAGGTGCAATATAAAATGCCTGTAAAAATTGTCAGTGTGGGGTGGAGTGCAGGGGACTCAGAGCAGGGGTTGCGGGGGGCATAGGGCAGGAGGTGGGGATGTGGGAAATGCAGGAGTCAGGTTTGGAAGTGTGAGGACGAGCTCAGGGCAGGGGTTTGGGGCCTGGGCGTAGGGTTGCCAGGTGTCCGGTATTGACCCGGACAGTCTGGTATTTTCACCTCCTGTCCGGTTAAAAACAAAAATTCAGAAAATACCAGACACCTAAAATGTTGGTATTTTCTGATTTCTCTTCCGGACCAGGAGGAGAAAATCCTGGGTACTTACCTGGTTCCACACAGGAGCAGTATGGCCCGGAGCAGGAAGACAAGATGGCAGAGGCCGCCAGCAGCCTCTTAGGGCCAAAAAGCCCTAAAGGCATTTCTTAAAGGGGCCATGTTGGGTTTTTTATTTATTTTTTTTTTGCTCAGGGTCCTTTTTTTTCTTCTCCAAAACTTTGGTCTCTCCCCCTCTCGCCTTTTCTTTTCCTCAACAGAATATTTTCCCCCGCTGGTTTTTTTTTTTTTTGGAGGGGGGTGTTTGGTATATTTGGTTAAACCATCTGGGTGGTGGATTAAGATAGGGTTGGGAGAGACAAGCCCCCCAGCCTTGCTCCCAACCCTGCCCCTTCTGTCCTCCCAGCACCACGGGGAGGCCCCACCCTCCCCGGCTCCAGAGCACTGGGGTGGGCAGGCAGCGCATGGCCCCAGTCTCCCTGGCCTTGGAGAGGTGGGGTGGGAGGAGAGTGTGTGCTGCCCTGAAGCACAGGGAGGGTAGGTGCTCCGGGGCAGCAACACTCCATCCCCAGTACCCTTACAATAGGCATTCTAGGGGTGGAGTGTAGGCGGGGCCATGACTGACGGTCTGGAAGGGAAATGCCTTCCCTTGCTTATGATACCTGCCACCCCTGGTTTGGGGTGTGTGTGGAGGGGTGCAGGAATCAGGGCAGGGGGTTCAGGGCAGGTGTAGGAAGTCTGCAGGGGCCAAGGGTGCCTTTTAGGGAGAGAAGGGGGAACTAAACCACCCCCTTATCCTACCAATGGTTCTTGTTGCTTGCTCTTCCCTTTCCGTCACTGTCGGGGAGTGAGAGGAGAGGTCACAGCCTGGGTCACGCACTCCTCTGCCACCTGCCCTCAGTGGCCAAGAGGGAGAGCAATGCAGGTGAACTGGTACTTTTCTCTCACTCCCTGATAGTGAGGAAGGGGAACAGCAAGCAACAAGCAGTGTTGGTAGGAATGGAGGGGGACTTCAGTCCCCCCCCCTTCTCCCTAGTGGAGCCCTGGGAGGGGGGCATGGGCAGTCCTGGACCAGTGTGGGGTGGGCCTCCAGACAGCCCCTTTCACCTGCCTGCTGTTTAGCACGGCAGCTTGCAGGAGAATCCTTGTAGCCCAATCAGGAACAGGGCCCCCCTGCTGCCTCCTCCAGCTCCACCTCTGGCATTATCCCTGTCTTACAGATGGGGAATTTAAAGCACCAAGAGTTGAAATGACTTGCCCACGGTCACACTGTGCATCAGTGGCAGGGTTGGGAATAGAACTCAAGTCTCCTGTTACGCAGCCTTCAGCTTTAGCTGCAAGAGAAGCCTCCCCTTTATCTATTGATCCCTATGTTAGAGATTTTAGGTATATTTCTAGTAAATGACCAGGACTTAAGAAATTAGTGACTGGAGGGAGGGAAATGTGAGCAATGAATAAGGCTGAAGCTGTTACCAATTTTCCTTACTATTAAAAATGTCTCCACAAAAACAATGCGACTACCTTTGATAACTCCAGATTAAGAGCTTTAGAGAGAGGAGGTATTAGATACAGCAGATTAAAAATAGACATCCTGATTCCAGAGATGGCCTATTCAAAGGATCTGCAGGGAGTTTGTACATGATGCCACCTTCATGCAGTTACATGTAACCCAGAACCAATAAATAGCCTCCTCATGAGCACCTGAAAAAAATTAACAGAGAAGGCCAAAATTGTGGGTTTACAGCATTTTTTTCAAATACACGTGAACAGGCTTTTCCCTGGGATCTCATCCTGATCTCACAGAAAATGATGGTTTGCCGTCAAAAATTAGTTAATAAAATGAAGGATGCGTGTGGTGTGTAGGAGAGCGCCCCAGCCAAGGCAGAGGCCTGTAACGCGTTTGCAAATCTATTTGGAAAAAACTTAACGGAGACTTTTAGCATGGGGGGAAGCGGGTGAGATTTGAATGTTTCCACCCATGGAACACATTGATTTCATCGCCAAGCGACCTGAAATTGATTCTCTATTCTAGTGCATGTTGTGCTGTCATTTACACCACTGCTCAGTGAGTCCACAGCCCCTTGGTAGAAGTGACTACACAAGATGCAGGGCAATGGAGATTCTGGCCCAATAGGCCAAACCCTGCAGGAACTCCTGACTGCCACTGAAATCCATGGAACTAGGAGGTTCTGAACACCTGTCAGAGTTTGGTTGTATGGGTCCTTCTACTCAACTGCTCTCCTATGTAAGGCGGACACCGTATCAGCTACAGACAAAAGGCAATCTTTTGTAATAGTCAGGGATTAAAGTTTGCCTCATTCACAAAAAGCTGTTGTAACTTTATCAGTCAGTTTACCTTGTCATCAAGTGATTAGATGTCCTGCATTACTAAGTGCTTCCGAGAGGTACCCAAAGTTGATGGAAAGCCTCCTGTTTCTCTTCCCCCGCCCCACCAGCATTGCCTCCTTTCAGGTTTTGCCTGTCACAAAGCAGTTTGGCTGGAATACAGATCTGTCTGACAGCTGTCCCCATCAGCAGACAACTTCATTAAACCTCATTAAGATGTCAACTTTCTGCCTTATTTCCCACCTCTCCACTCTAATTAAAACCATCTCACTCTGCATCCCAGGCGGTCTTAATTTTCTCTTGGTACCTGCTGCAAGTTTTCTCCCTTTATGACGTTAGCAAGGAAAATCAGGCATCTTAAATATTGTTTATGCAATTCTACATTCAGAAAAGACTACTCTTTTTTTCCCCTGAAGCACTCCCAATGCATTTAATCATCCTTCAGAGACCCCATCCTTCCAGGACGAGAGAGAGCTGTCACCTTGAGACCCATGCTGTAACTCCTTCTCTATAATTATTGAGGGTGCAATTGGAAGGGTAGTAAAAGCTCCCCTAAGAAACAATGAATTCTATTTAAATTGGCGCACATTTGTCCATTTTTGTTGTTGTTCACAAGACCCTCATATGGGCTATTGCGCGTGGGAGGAGACGGTTTTATTTTGAAAACGGCAATTGTGTAGATGCCCCACTGCCTTCTGCTGGAGAGAATCTGAACAGCTCAGCTGTGTGTCGTGAACCACATCGTTCTAATAGTGCTAGGCAATGGCCAAATCTCACTCTGTGGTCAAGAAAAGAAATCTGCTGGGAAATGGGCCTGATTTCAAATTTTCACCAAAACGCAAACACTTCAGGCATTTCATATTTTCTTGCAAATTGGATGCGCCCCTCTCATTTCATACATACTTGTAGCTTATTGATGTCCCCGCCCTTACAGTCGCTCATCGAGGGAGATTTAGAATGTGAGCGGGATAGAAAGAGCTTCAGAGAGCGTGAGAAAGCAAGGCATGCATTTTTAATCCCTGTATCTAACGCGGCTCTTCGCTGGAAGGGGGTGCTCTGGAAATTCATGAATTCTCTCTGTGCTTTTATTCAGCTGGGTATACCCAGCTCCTTCCTAGAGGATTCAGTGGTCTTTGGAAGCTTGCAAACCCCATGTCTGCACCTTCTCAATCTGTATGACCCTGCTTCTTTCCCTACCTTCTGCTCTACTTTTCATTATACCCCCTTGTACAGTAAAGCCTCCCATCACGCTACCATTACTATTATTACTGCTGATTTACTGCACTTACGGAGTGAAGTGATTGCAGTGACACGGCCCAGCATTTTTCCCCCCTTCCCCCCCACGACAGCTTGAAATCAAGCCCCTCATTTGCATTTACATGATCTTGCTGTGCAGCTTATGAGATCGGGAGATTTATTTGCTACTTAGCTTGATGTTTGATTACACTCGAAGAAGGCGGTGAGCTACAAAGTGCAGGGATACATCAGATCTGAGCTGCTGGGAGCCTCTGGGGGACAGTAACTCAACATCAGGTTTAGGTAGATGAGAACAGGAATGTTTGGTGGTTTTGAAGGACACACATTTGATGAGCTTAAAAAAGGGGGGGGGATTTGTTTGCATCTCTTCTGCCCAAAAATGATTAGTAAAATGTGGTTGCTGATTTCTAAAGACAGCTCCAGGTTGGTTTGTTAGCACCAGAGAAATGCTACCTGGCAGCTTAGTTACAAGGAGTTTGCGCCATATAATTCCATTCTTGAGTGGAGGTGCAATACTACTCAGTGCTTACCATCTTCTCATATACATGAAAAGTCAAATTCAGTGGGAGTTTTGGTTGCTGAAAGACCACAACATTTGACCCTGATTTTATTAATCCCCACAACCCCTCCTTAAATCCCACTATTATAGCTAGGGAAAGGGAGACCGAGATGCTTGTGCAAGATATCTAAAAGGATGTTGCAAGCAGGAGGGAGAAAAATTGTTCTGCTTGGCCTCCGAGGATAGGATAAGAAGCAATGGGCTTAAACTGCAGCAAGTGAGGTTTAGGTTGGACATTAGGAAAAACTTCCTAACTGTCAGGGTGGTTAAACACTAGAATAAGTTGCCTAGGAAGGTTGTGGAATCTCCATCTCTGGAGATAGTTAAGAGCAAGATCGATAGACATCTATCAGGGATGGTCTAGATGGTACTAGATCCTGCTGTGAGGGCAGGGGACTGGACTTGATGACTTCTCGAGGTTCCATCCAGTTCTAGTGTTCTATGATTCTATGAGTGCAGAGGAAATCAGGGACATGGCAGAAAATAGAACGTACTGGTTCCTGACTTGCAGTCGGTGGTCAGAGAACCAGACTACGGCCACAGAAATGAGTCAGAGTGAAACTGTACGGGTCCATAGACCAATGGGCATTGCTCCCTATATGAAAAAGACCAATAGGCCATGGATACAATGTCTGTGAACCTGTTGTTCATAAGATGATCCAAGTGGGAGAATGAACTATATATGATGGTAAATTAGACACAAAACAACATCAAATTAATGTTAAACACAAAAATCTATTTACACTCAGCACTGAAGATGGCATGCTAGGGGCCCAACCTTGTTAACTCACATGTTAATAGTCATGTGAGTAGCCCAGTGAATTTAATTAAATAGCTCTGGTGAATAACGTGACTCACGTGTGTATGTGTTACATATTAAAATAAAATGCAATGGCTACAAATCTCATAAGTTCAACCTCACCCACATTGCACGTATTCTAGATAAAGCTATTGCACTCGATGGAATAGCTGCTAATCCAATAACATGTAAATCCTAATTTTTGCTATTCCTGTCTTCTGAGTACTCAATACCATAATCTTAATGTCACACAAGATAAGATTTTTTTAACTTAAATTTTTCTCCCTTTTTTAATGAAGATTACTAAATGCTTCCCTGGGGCAGGATATGTCATCACTTTATAGTATCCCATCAATAATATTGTCAATCTGTGGTGGAGTTTCATATTGCGCATGGGAAAACAGACTTTCAGTCAATATAACTTCATGTTTTTAAAACCCATTATTTCACAAATTAGCCTGGAGGCTGCCTAGTCTTCCATGAACATCTTAACTTGCAAAGTTCACCCAGTTTTGACTTCTGCCTTGCACTAAAAAAAGTCCCAGGACCGTACCTTAGAAATTTTGCATATAGGTGCAAGTGCTAGAGTAGTCTGTGTAACTCACAGCAATTTGCCATAGGTTGACTGTGCAAAACAAATGTCACTTACGAGATAAGGCTGCTGAAGAGCCATGTGGCAGAAAAGGAACTAACAAATGTTGATGGGAACTGGCACTAACGGGTGTCTGAAATAGACCAAACAAAAAGGCATATGGAAAAGAATCGAACCAGAAATCAGTGTGGAATCAAAACATTGTTGTGTTCAAACTAGGCCTAATTGGTGGGAAAAATAATGAGGGGATGAGCTATTCCACCCACCATTCCCTTTGCAAGTCCTTAAAGAAAGTCTCTGGGGACAAAAGTGTGCTATTGCAGCAAGCTTCATCAGCATGGTCATCCTCCTTCCCCAGTCTGCGCCTTCTTCATCCTATTCCTGAGAGAAGGCCTGACCAGATCCAGCTAGAGAGGAACCCAGATGACATCCCCTCATCTATTGGCTCTGGGAGAATCCCAGAGACCACCTGAGATGACATGGGATCAGACTTCCCTTTGTTCCTTATCTTTACTAAAAGGTTAACAGGGTTTGTAATGGCGTGTTTGCCAGAGAACTAAGTAATAGAGCAAATTTATCCCCATGGATGCAGACATCAATATGTATCCATAGAACTCCAGAGCTCTCCCAGGAATTGCAACAGCAAAAGGAGCAGAACAGGGGGCTGCACGGCAGCTCCTCCTGTGTGGCTGAATTGCCCCTCTAGCCCTGCCTCAGCCCTGTTCCCTTCCCTTCAATGCAGCTGCCTGGGTCTCCTGTCCAAAGGCCTGCTGTGAGCCTGAGACCTACCCCAGTGGGGGTATGTCTACACTACAAAGTTAGTTCGAACTAACGGACGTTAGTTTGAACTAACTTTCATAGGCGCTACACTAGCGCTCCGTTAGTTCGAATTTAATTCGAACTAACGAAGCGCTTAGTTCGAACTAGGTAATCCTCATTCCACGAGGATTAAGCCTAGTTTGAACTAGCTAGTTCGAATTAAGGGGTGAGTAGCCCCTTAATTCGAACTAGTGGGAGGCTAGCCCTCCCCAGGTTTCCCTGGTGGCCACTCTGGCCTACACCAGGGAAACTCGTATGCCCCCCTCCCAGCCCCGGACCCCTTAAAGGGGCACGGGCTGGCTACGGTGCCCATGCCAGGTGCAAGCCTGCCAGCACCCAGCCAGCAGACACTGCACCTGGCACGGATCGAGCCACCCACCCGATGCCCCCCAGCCCTCCCTCTCTTCCCGGGACCAGGCTGGCGGCTCCCGGGAGCTTGCCCGGGACCGCAAGAGGCGGGCACCCGCCTGGGCTAGTGCGGACATCGTGGACCTAGTCCACGATCTCCGCACTAGGCACAGGAAAGTGGCCGACTTGGGCAGGAGAGCTGCCAGCCTGGTCACCCAGGAGCAGGTGTGCAAGAGAATCAAGGGGGTCCACTGAGACCCCCGACACTGAGCCCTGAGCTTACAATGGCCGTCCTGGGTCAGACCAAAAGTCCATCTAGCCCAGTAGCCTGTCTGCCGACAGCGGCCAACCCTAGGGACCCTGGAGGGGATGGACTGAAGACAGTGACCAAGCCATTTGTCTCGTGCCATCCCTCTCCAGCCTTCCACAAACCTTGGGCAGGGATACCACTCTTACCCCCTGGCTAATACCACTCCATGGACCCAGCCTCCATGACTTGATCTCACTTCCCTTTAAATTCTGTTCTAGTTCTAGCCTTCACAGCCTCCTGCAGCAAGGAGTTCCACAGGTTGACTCTTTGCTTTGTGAAGAACAACTTTCTGTTACTAGTTTGAAGCCTGATACCCATTCCTTTCCTTTGGTGTCCTCTAGTCCTTCTTTATGGGAACTAATGAAGAACTCTTCTGTATGCACCCTCTCCACCCCACTCATGCTTTTAGAGACCTCTATCCTGTCCCCCCTCCGTCTCCTCTTTTCTAAGCTGAAAAGTCTCAGTCTCTTTAGCCTCTCTTCATATGGGACCTGTTCCCAACCCCTGATCATTTTAGTTGCCCTCCCGTCTCCCAGCCTCTCTCTTCCCCTCTCCCACCTCCTTTTCCCAGTCTCCCCCAGTTTTGTTCAATAAAGACAGATTCCATTTTGGAAGACACGTTATCTTTATTTTGTACATCAAGAAGAGGGGCTAGGGAAGGGTAAGTGGAAGGAGGTGAGGGAGGAATGGGGCACGAGCCCCCGATGGGGAGGACTGGGCTGGCTCTGCGGGCTTCTGGGGGTGGAAGCTCTCCTGCAGCCCCCCAGTTGCCCGCTCTCCCCAGATGGCAGCCTGCGGCAAGTGCAGCCGGGCTGATGGCCGAGTGCTGTGATGTGCCCAGTGTGGGCACTCAGGGCACTCCAAGCCAGGACTGCTTTGCAAGCGGGGAACCCTGAGAACTGTCTGTCCGGGGTGGGGGTCGGGACCCTTTAAGCGCAGCCCTCGGCTAGCCTGAGACAGCATCTCCACGCTCTAAGTCCTCCTCTGATGCCCTGCCGGCACTGCTTCCGGCCATCCTTAAGCCTGGTTCAGGGTCCACTTAATGTGGACGCGCTAGTTCGAATTAGCAAAACGCTAATTCGAACTAGTTTTTAGTTCTAGATGCGTTAGTTCGAATTAGCTTAGTTCGAATTAACTAATTCGAACTAAGTTAGTTCGAATTAACGTTGTAGTGTAGATGTACCCTGGGTGGGGCTGGGATGGTACAGCTCTGTCGGAAGAGCTGCCTGCACAGTTCTGTTTTACTCTTTTTGCTGCTGAGGTTCCCCGGAGATCCTAGCGTTCCCACAGATACTGATTTATATCTTCAGATATCTGCTTCCGTAGGTATAAAGTTGTATCTACTCAGGGCTCTACTAAGCAGCCTGAGGTCTCTGTACACCAAACACCAAACCTTGTTTAAAGCTACTTGATGTTGGATGGTAATTGGATGATGTTAACACATTTAGCCCATGTATTCCATCTAGATTAATACAACAGGGGTTAGGGTTTTTATATATAGTTATTACAGCATCTGAAAATAATCCATTTTTGCTCAGACACTGGGCCCACTTCACTCTGGTGTAACTCCCCTGTTTTCACCAAAGTTACTTTAGGGGGGAATATGAAAATGCCTCAAAGACAGATCAGGCTGGTGCCTTTCTGCTATCTTTGTCCCTCCTGAAGTTCTGGGCTATTGTAGGAGCAAATATGGAACCCAATGTAAGCAGGAGCAGCCCGAAGGACTATCTGCAGAGCTGCCAATGGACTGCTCCAAATAGCTGTAGCACCAAACACTCCAACTACTTCTCCTCCCATCACTGTGCTTCCAGTGTACCTCTATGCCAGGGACTGCCAGGGCTGAGCTACCTACACTGGCCTTGTTCCAGGGGTATTCCCTAGAAGGCCTTTCCAGTCCTTTTGTGCTGTCACAGGGAGGAAAAAAATCGGGGCTGTTATTTACAACACGGGGAGGGAGCAATATTGCTCGCTGGATTTCAATAGCATTTCGATACTGGAACAATTTGCTCTAACATCAATAGGTTTTGTGCTAATTCTTGCCATTGTGTTCACACAATTGACTTTATGGCAGTGTTTCTCAAACA
Organism: Pelodiscus sinensis; assembly: GCF_049634645.1. Classification (NCBI taxonomy): domain Eukaryota; kingdom Metazoa; phylum Chordata; order Testudines; family Trionychidae; genus Pelodiscus; species Pelodiscus sinensis. The sequence continues at coordinate 15,387,199 of NC_134732.1, read as the reverse complement.
GTGCTACAAGTACCCTGAGGGGTACTCGAGAGAAGTCTGGGGGCGGCGGGAATACATCAACACAACTGAAATTTTGATAACTGAATTTTTGCTTTTTTTATTTTAAACTTGTTTTTTAATTTTAAATTTTTTTACAGCGCTCTATAATTTTTTGTACTTTTTACACCCAAAAATGTCATTGCCCGCCCGGCTATGATTAAGTTGTTTAAACAAATGTGTTGCAATGATAGAAAAACGTTTTGTGCCTGAAAACTGTAGGCACTGGGAGTACTTATCATTTTTTTTTAAAGGGGTACTTTATATAAAAAAAAAGTTGTGAAACACTGCTTTATGGGATTGCCTTGGGGGTGGGACTGTGATAAGAATTATGGGGTATGTCTAGACTACATGGCTCCATTGACGGAGCCATGTAAACTAGTTTACCTGACATAGCCAATGAAGCGGGCATTTAAATAATCTCCGTTTCATTAAAATAAAAATGGCTGGCATGCTGTGCCAACAATCAGCTGATCCGGCACAGCGTGGCAGTCTAGATGCGGATCGGTCGACAAGGGAAGCCTTTGTCGACCACTCCCTTATGCCTCATGAAATGAGGTTTACAGGAGCGGTTGACAAAGTCTTCCCTTGTTGACCAAGCCGCATCTAGTCTGCCGCACTGTGCCAGATCAGCTGATTGTCGGCACAGCATGGCGGCCATTTTTATTTTAATGAAGTGGGGATTATTTAAATTCCCGCTTCATTGACTATGTCAGGTAAACCAGTTTACATGGCTCCGTCGACGGAGCCATGTAGTCTAGATGTACCCCAGCTGACGCGGTTTCTAAAAGGATGGCATGAGGCTTTGCAGCACTGAAAATGATTAATAAAATGCAGATCTCCCAGTGACTTACAAAGATTGGTGGGCATCATAGCCCCCATTGTACAGATAGGGGTGCTGTGCTAGAGTAAAGTGACTTGTTCAAGGTCACCCTGAGAGTCACTGGCAGAGACTAGACCTCCATTTGGTGCTATACCCCCCAGCTCCTGTTCATAGGTGACTGCTGCCTGCGGGAAGGGGGATGCACAGAGGGCTGCCCAGAAGGACAGGTAGGGCACATGAGGGGGCAACCCGTTTAGCAGTTAGAACTTTGACAGGGGTACAGTGAGGTGGTGCACCTGTAGGGTGCTACCATGAATAACCTATGCTCCTGTTGTACAGGTGATATCTTGGAAATAAAATTGGGATCAGATAAAAATATCTAGCCCAGTGTTTCTCAAAGTGGTCTGCGGATCCACTCTGAGAAACCTGCTAACTGGCCACTCCCATTTGTTTATTTACCAGCTCTGCAGCCACAAAGCCTCACAGCTCCCATTGGCTGCAGTTTGCAGCCAAGGGGAGCTGCGGGAAACAGTATCTCGGCCCACACCACTTCCCACGGCTCCCCTTGGCTGCAAACAGCAAACCTGGAGCAAATGAGGCTCCTGTGGCTGGGGAACCAGTAAATAAACAAACAGGAGCAGCCAGTTAGCAGGTTTCTCAGAGTGGATCCACAGACCACTTTGAGAAACGCAGACTTATGGCATGCTCATTTGGCCTCTTGATCAGGTGAGTGAACAGTCAAATATACTGGACAGTAGAGTTAGCAAGTTTGAAGTGAATCTCGAGTAGCTAAACCAGTGACAGGAGAGCTTCAAAAAGAGAAATCAAAGCTACTGAACTGTTTTAAGTTTTGACAGGGGCAAGAGTCATTCTCTGTTTATTTCTTCATTTCTTTATAGAATCATTGAAAATCCCTTCATGTAAGGCGGAAGGGAACATGATTAATGTGATAGCTCTTGTGCATACTCCTGACTCTTCCCTACCAAAAACCAGATGAAGACATCAGCTCCAATGACTTTTACTTGGACATACTTCATTAGGGTGATAGTTGGCTTTTTTATTTGTTATTGCAGTGTCATGTTATGGTTGTCAGCCTCAGGCAGAGCACTAGTGGTGTGAGTCCTGGACTGTGAGTCAGCCACATTTGAATCCTGACTCTTACACAGACTGCTCCTGTAACTGTCAAAGGTGAGACATGTAGCCCCTGTACCTCAGTCTTCCTATTTGTAACATAAGGATAATATTTAGCAACGTCACAGGTGGAGGTTGCAAGGTTTAACCAATGTTTGTAGAACTTGAAAGTGCTATTGAAGTGCTAAGTGTCATTATTTCCTTTGAAAGATTCCCTCTCCCCCATTTAAGCAGAGGATGGAGAGGGTAAAACAGATGGACATCATCTACTTTCTGGCATGGTTTTTACCCCCTGTTGTAAATTGGCTTTCGTGCCTCAGTTTTACCTACACTGTGAGTTGTCACTGGCCTTCACTGAGTGAAGGGTTTCTCCCATGTTCTCTTTAAGCTGAGCACTTGGGCGGCCACTGAGGAGAGATTCAGGTGCCACCCAGCTGATTGACAGAACGCCCATAGCTGCCCATAGCAGGCATCATGTGTTTCTACTAGTGGTGCACATTTGCACGTGCCTCAGTGCACATAAAATTCATCCCATACACGGACAAAATTAAAAGGAACATTGCTCTCTGTCCCACACGAAGGACTGTGTGCTGACAAAATGTCAACATTTAAGATTAAACTGAGTCACTCCAAACATTCAATCACCAGCGACCCTAGGAGTTTGACCATTTGATGCTGAAAAATAACTGACTCTGTTTAAAAGACTTTGTATTCTTGGGTTGCATTCACTGTTGGGGCAGAATTTAAAATTGGGGGCCAAGTGAGGGAGTTCAGAGACAAATCCCACTTGCTCTAATTCTGGAATGATCTCAAAGCGTGGATAAGGATTTACCTGACTCCTTGCATGGTAAAATCCACATTTAACCAGGTTGGGTGGTAGCACAGTTAGAACTATTTTTCTGAAACAAAAATCCCTCTTTATGGTGACTTGCTTCATGCTACAGCTCATCCTGCTGTGCCCTCAAATGGCAGAGCTAGAAAGTGAATTTAATAACATGATGGCAACTGGCCCATTGATACAGCAGAGTTGGGACAGAGGACCTTAATATGCAAACAAAGAGGTCTACAATTAGAAAACAATGCTCTCTCTCAGCTGCTGTAGACTATGGAAGAGGCTCAGATGGAGCAATTGAAAGAAGTTTCTCTTTGAAAGGAAGAATTCTGGGCTCACAAGCCTCCTTTTCAATGTAAGCAAGTAAAATTTCCAAATGGAGCCCTGAGACAGGATGCAAACTAGTCAACTGGCTTCGCTGGGTTTTTCAGCATTATGTAGTAAAAGTGTAGTTGTCAACTACCCAGTCCAAAAATGCCATTGATGTATGTTAACCAGAGGATAAAAAAGTAGAATATCCTTATGGTTAAGTCAGGGGAGTGGCTCTCAGAAGAGATGGGTTCTGCCTCCTACTGCCTGCATGTCCTTCGATACGGAGGATGAAATCCTGACTCAGCTGAAGATATTAGGAGTTTTGCTATTAAGTTTCCTGGGACCAAGATTTCACCCAGAGGACTTGTTCCTGGTTCCCCTTCTGTAACAGTAGGGATGATATTTCCCCTCTCACATCTTTTGTCTATTTAGTTGTAAATTCTTCAGAGCAAAGAGTGTTTTACTATTTATATGTACAGCGCCTGGCACCCTTATCTCAACTGGGGCCTCTGAGGACTACTGTATTACAAAGATTGAATGGGAGGTTTCTTGGACTGTGCGCACATCTCCAAGGGAAAGAAATCTACTGTCTGGTACAGTAGCTAGACCATTTGAGAGGCTGGTACATGCAAGAACTGTTTGCCTTTAGCTTTTAGTCTTGAAAATTACCATGACATAGGCTATTATAATTAATTATTAAAGACTTAAGAAAGAGGCTACCCTATTATATAAAAGACTCCAGTGATGATCCTTATCCAACTTGTAAAATGGGCAGACTGGGTGGGACTGAATAATTTTCTTCCCTTCTGCACAAAATCATGAATGCTAGTCATACTTTGAGTCTGAAGCGAATACTGTGAGGCTGGTATAGGCCAGCTTATAATTATCAAACCAGAGAAAAAGAACAGCATTTCCTAATGAATGACAAGCCACGAGGTGGAAATCTAATTTGGTCTAATTAAGCAGCCTTTGTGAGGATTTGTCTTTAGATGAAAAAAGGGAGCCAAAGAGATCTAAATGCAAATGAACTCTATCTTTTTGGTTTTAAAGGGCCAGCCAGATATAAAAGTATTTACGCACACACTATTTTCATTCTTCTTCATGGGAGTATTTATCAGCCTTTTCGTTTTCACTTACTTGACAGCTACGTTTGGCTCCCAACCGCTGGTAATTTGTAAATGCTTTTTGCATTGTGTTTTGATTTAGGGTGCAATGTCCGACAGGTGGGCAATTCTGACACTGGAACACCACAAACTCAAGATTGGTTTTCCATGTAATGAAGAAAGAAAATGCTGTTTGCCAGGGAATTAAATTCCCAGGTAGGTATGTGCTTGGTGTTAGGTAATCCTGGAGATCAATGGGGGTTCCTTAATCGATTCTGGACTCTTCATTGGTATTTATATATTTGTCTTGCTGTCTACAATGTGAATTATTTTATCATTGAGAAACCAACACCATCCTGCTCAGTTTTGCTCTTTCTGCTTATTCTGCTAAGATGGTTTTAAGCCTAGCAGGCACACACCTGAAAATTGAAAGTTCTTAAAGTATTTAACTTGGATCAAAAAGAAAATACTGAAAATGAGCTTCCCTTCTTATTAAATCTGTTCTTCATTTGAGGCCGAATATGAGTTTTGTGCCAATGTACAGGGCCAAAATGTAAATCTATTGTCTGTGATGGTGATATAGTTGGTGAAGTGCACACTACAGAAGTTCTGCCCCAGAGCTAGCACACAAATGAGAAAAGACAGCGTGGTTAGACTATACATACAATGCAAGGCTGCTAGGTAGGAAGAAAAGGGACATAGGGGTAGGACAAAAAAGTGGGTGAGGATAGAAGGGGACCTGAGCTATGAAGTTCAGATCTGAACTTTCCAAAATTTCAAGGGTGTTGAAAGCCAGAGCTTTGGCTTGAGCTCACTGCTAAACAAGGATGCTAAAATTCATGCCTCTCACATACTCGACTCCTAAAGCAACTAAGACATTGTGGGTGGAATTTTCAAAAGAACCTAAAATGACTTAGGAATGTAAGTCCCTATTGATTTTCACCAGGATTTATGCTCTTAAGTCACTTTTTTGAAACTCTTTCCATACGCCTGCTACACCAAGCACTCATTCCTAAGACTGCCAAAGTTGGGAGGGAAGTAGGAGGGGTTGATGTGGGGATGCCTTTGCTCTGCTGGCTTTGGAATGGTTCCCAGAGTAGCCTCCATTGATACTGGGTAACCTCAAGAGGTAACCTCAAGAGGGACACCTCTGAACTGTATTCTCATGTGCAGAACAGGCCTAACAGATTTATTTCATGTATCTGACAAAAGTGGGGTTTTGCCTATGAAAGCTTATGCCCAAATAATTCTGTTAGTCTTTAAGGTGCCACAGGACACTATAGTCACAGTGACTTTCAGAGTCAAATAATCAAATATCAGAGATTGGCAAGTTATGTGCACATTTAGGTCACCCCTCCTTGTTTATGGCACTCTAACGTCCCACAGGAAGACATAATGTTGCGATTATTCCTACAACAAGTTCTTGGACTGAATGATTTCCATTTTCATAATAGAACAGTTTAAAAGTTTTTGCTACTAAAAAGGATGCTGTTTCTTTAATGTAATAAAACCTCAACAGGACAGAACATCTTTACTAGCCTATCCCCCACAATTCCCATAAGAAATCAAATATAATCCTATTTAAGAAGCTTTAAATAATTTTGAGCTTTCATATTGACTTATTAAAATGCAGCTTAAAAAACGCCTTCACTGCAATCCCTTTACAAGGGTCAGGGATATAAAATTTGCAGAAATATGATTAGTAGATCAGTTGGAAAGACATAGTAAAATTGGAACCTGCTGCTTATTTAAAGTGCCATTCTACATCAGAAAGTGAGTGTAAAAATGGCACCTTCTTACTAAATGGTTCTGGTCTCTCTCATCAGGTCAGCTCCCTTTAGTGCTTTAAGTGTTTACGTTTAGACCTGAAGAGCCAACACAGAAAGAGAGCTAGATTTTCCTTATGCACAACTAAAATAAATTTTCACAAACTTCCAGACAAACCAGTTGCACTTGGGGAAAACACATTGGACATCCCAGAGGACATAATCTGAAGATAGAGGGCATGCAATTATATCATGCAATTATACCAGATGTCAATGAGGATACATTTTGGCCAATCAGGTTGGCCTCCTGGTGGTGACTGAGAAGACAAGAACCCACCCCGACTTTCAGATTTCTGAGGCATGAAGAGGGGAACAACAAATATCTTTTTACTTGTAAATAGAACAAAGTTGCTGTGAAAATTAGGAGACAATCACAGACTCCCAGAACAAAAATTTCTACAGAATTGCATTTCACAGAGAACTTGAACTTTAAAGCAAAGGCTGCCGTGGGCTCCTCAAAAGGTCTAGGAAGAAATTCTAGCCTCACAGATGATTTCATTCCGTGAATTTAAAATTTATTGCATGTTGCAGCTGCCTGAAAGAAGAAATGCCATAGGAAGCACTTACCCTATTTTGTAAGGTCAGGAATATAAACCTTAAACCCTTCAGGTGCATCACAAATTGACTTGAGAGCACTCAATCTAAAGATAGTTGTGTCAGAAAACATGCAGTGAAATATTTTCTGTAATATTCACCCTGTGTCTGTTGTACATGAGCTTCAAGTGTGGGCTTCTCTCTCCTTCCTAATGATGCCCTGAGCCATTAAATATGTCTGTCTTGTCAGCATCCAAGTTTGGCTTTTTCCACTAATATGTTTTCATGATATGAACAGAGCAGGATTTGCTGTTCTGATGTGTATTACAAGACTGACTCCACTTTTTGTCATATGAGAACTGCAATATCACTCTAGGGAGAAATATATCCTACAGTAATTGCAGACTTCATTATCACCATATGAATGCAGGGGTTTGTATCTGTGTATGTACTGGGACATATGTGCAACTCCCATACACACAAAGATCTTTGCATGTGTAACCAAGTGCAGCTTTTAGTCCAGCCTATAAGAAAAATTTGATCATAATTATTACTAACATAGGGGAAATCAAGTTGGCTAAATGTCTCTCTTCAGGCAAAATTTTGCTCCAATTTACATCTGTGCAATTCTATTGAAATCTGCAGGATTGCAAAGGTGTAAATGACAGAATTTGGCCTCACACCTTTGAGTATATAAATTATAAAAGGCCCAAATTGTGCTGCCAATGATAAGTAGATAGGCCACTAAACTCAGTGGGGCTTGCGCTGGTCTAAGAGGAGATTCTGGTCCGTGCTGTTTACTCTGTCCCACACCAAAATGTATTTAACTTATTGAAATTTAGTAGCAAAACCAGGTAAGCAAAGTCACACCCTCCTCATTACGGCAGTTCCTATGAAAGCTTAATGTGTCAAGCTGTTTCTCCAGGCACTAATGTGACTAGTAACTTTATTCCTGCCTAAGGCTGGACTTTGGTCATGGCTGTCAGGGATTCTATGATTTTTTTTTGTGGGTTTTTAAAAAATATCCATGATTTTGACATGTTGGGATACATACATGTGTGAGAGTGAGTGGGCTGGGAGGCATAACAGCTGAACAAACTGCATGGAAAGCTGCGGTGCTAAGTCTTGGGCGGTAGGGGAAGCAAACAGAGAGGGGACGGATGTCATAAGAAACCAACTGCCTTCAGCTCTCAACTGAGGTCAGTCAGTGGGGTAGCACATGGTTGATACCTTGTACATTCTGGTCCAGGAGCTCATGCAGAAAAACTGCAATAACCCCAAGGACCAGAGCAGTGAACACTTGGTGAGATCTTTAATTCCCCAAGGGATCCTCGTGAGTTTTCTGCCTGCCCTGCTAATTTTTTACACTTAACCTGGCTTTCCAATTACTGCTTTGGGTTTTTCAAAGGCAGCACTGGTATGGGGGTCAAACCTGCAACCGAAGCCCAGAGACTATGCTTGTTATATTAGAACATAACTTATTTTTTCCCATATTTTTAGTTTAAATAATTTGGGGTACATATTAATAGCAGTTATTTTTGGCTGTTACTATGTCCTTTAGTCCTTCACATAAAACACGGTGGGTCACACTGCTTGTTTAACACACATGAGTGATGTCACTGATTTCCAAAGGGGCTAATTGTGTGAGTAAGACCAGCAAGACTTGGCCCTAAAAAGCCAGTATTTGCTAAGTCAGATGTTTTATTTGCTTCAGAATTCTACATGTTCTCTTATTATTCTGCTCTGTTGGAGTTCTGACCCATATTTTCAGTGCAGCAGTCCAACTTTGGTTGCTAAAAGGTAAAGAAATATGTCTCCTCACATCTCCCCCAACCCCTGTTCAGCTGCTGTGGTATTTTCCTTCATTATTCTGGTGCCTCAGACAGTAAACCTCTCTAATTTCCTACATCGCGGCTATTTATTTAAATGCTAACTCACATTATGAAGTGATAATCCACAAGCGCAGGAGATAATTTATGAAGCATTTAAATTAAGAGGAGCAGCTAATTGGGAGCATGTGTCTTATAAGCCCTGCTAACACCAGAAAACTACAAATTAGAGGAAAATGGAAGATATTTTTATCTTGCCTTTTTCTTTTGATAATGCACTTAGGAAAAATATTACCATGCATCACACAAACCATTGCTGCTCACAGAAGTCTACTATTCCTTTTCTGTCTGCCGTATAGCCAGTCAGACATGCAATGCTTTCATTATTATAAATACCTCATTATAACACACACAATAATCTTTGTTCCTGAAGAAGGTGGGAAGAGGTTTTTTCCCCCTTCTAAATAAGGTGGAATAAATTTTCCCATAGAGGTTCCCTTCTCCGCCATACACAGTAATTTAAAGAGCAAAGACTCACTGGATTATATAGAGATGCTGAAATGCATTTAATTTAGGGCTGCATTGTGTTGTATGAATTTTATAGGTTTCTGCTGAAATTAGAACTAATATAAATGGCCATGAATCAAAGAGTAAATTTGCCATGACCACAGAATGGTGGCTCAACATATTTAGAAGCCGATTATATTTGGTACCCGTTGTTTCTTGTTACCAAAGCTGAAAATATAAATCTCAGCAAGTTTCAGCGGTAACTCTTTGTTCTTAAGGGCAACACTAGCCAGAATTAAAATACTTATGCACCCCAAAGTACATGCAGTTTCCAATGGGACAGCTGTACAGTAACTGTTTCAGTGTTTCACATTACGGTGACAATCAATCACCTCTAATAGTCCATAAAATCCTGCTGGGCTAGAGCTGACTGCGCGGGACAGGTCTCAACACATGGCAGCATGCACAGCTGCTCTGAAAGACTGTGAATATCAAGAAACGAGTCATTGCCCATTCCAAACCTCCAAACACAGATCCCGCCTCCCCATTTTTCAAATGTAATTTGTTACCACAAACAGGAGGATGGAATAGTCAGTCTATTTACAAAGTTAATGCCTGTTTTGAGGGAGCACAACATCCCTATGGCCGCTAAAAGACTGAAACTGTTATTTGCTGAGAGTAGGAATTTCAGTCTATTTTGTTGATGGTGCTTTGATCACAGAAAAGGGTTGCAACACGGTCTGCTGTTATATGCGTGGAAGTGCTTTGCATCATGTCCTTAGCAAACAATGGAACCTAGAAGGAGTGACATGGGTATCTGCACTAAGGACCACACTCAGATGCAACCACTTTACAGTACTGTAGTTAACAGTACCATTTTATTTGATCTTTAGTTAAAGACCACCTTTATTAGGCAACCAGTTCTTGTAACTCCCTAGTGTGGTTACATGAGACAGGTTTCACTGGCAGTGTAAAATATCTCACGCACATCCATACCTGTCGCAGGAATGAAATAAAATGCATTATGGCCCTTGGAAGGAAGGTGCAAGGGAAAGGTATGTGAATTAAACACACGTGTGTACATACTGTGGATATAAAATACAGTTTTAATCTTTGCGTGCCTAGTTTTGCTCTTACACATCCCCCTCACTTATACCTTGTCAAATGCAGTCATGAAACGGGCTCTGGCATGATCCGTGTTGCACTTAAGTCCAAGGGAAGCCATAAATCTGAAACTTCAATCACGTCTTTATGAACATTCAGCAAACACAGATGGAGGATTTATTCAACATGGGACAACAAAGAGGAAACTGCAGGGGTTATTGCGGGAGATATTGGTTTAACTCAGGCAGAACTGCTCCCATGGGCCTCTCTAGGGGCCAGCCGATGAACAATGACAATAACAAGGCAATTATGAGGAGGAGGGTGGGGAGGGTCAAATGCTTGGGTAAAAGATAGGTAAGTTTCCAGCATGGTGGCCAATCCAAGGCTGTTTGTGCTCTTCTGTGCTAAAAGATTGTGCCTATGTAATTTTATTAGTAGCCAGGGTCCTAAGAACAAATCGAGTGTTTACAAAGCTATGTGGGTTTTCTTTAAAACAGGGGTGGGAAACCTTTTTTGGGTCAGGGGCCACTGACTCACATCAGAATCGGTCAGGAGCCACCCACAAGTGAGAAGTAAAGCGAGCAACCCCTGAGTGAGAAGGAGAAAGACTCCTCACATTTACCTTACACACCAGAGCTTAGGGGGACCCAGGGTTGAATATTTTGTGTGCTCCAGCCCCACAGGTGGGTGGCAGGGGGGCTGGAGCATGAGTGTGGGCTTCCCAATGCTGAGTTTCAGGGGCCAGATCCAGGCAAGCCGGGAGCCACATCCGGCCCCCGGGCCTGAGGTTCCCCACCCCTGCTTTAGGAGGTTAGGAACACCCTCCGCTATATTATTAATAGCTAAAAGTCACATAGCTACAGAGGATGTGATTTACTGTGTAGGTTTTCATGCATTTAGGACTAAATCCTTGTCCCTAACAGACAGGCTCAGGGGATCTCATCTTGGGCTAGGGACTTGGAAACGTCTGGCTTCTGCTGCTGGATGGCTACAGAGATGCACCATAGCAGCCTTGGATGTGTAGTAATGCCTGTGATTAGTGCACATCCTCTGTGTAGGGGAGAGCAGATATGCTGGTCCTCCACCATGGATCATAGAGAACCCCTCTCTCCACCATGCAGATCAGAACTTCACAGTGCACATGGGTGGGCGAGAGAGTACAGACCTTCCTTCCTCCCATTCTGGAGGAGAACAGAATCATGGGCTGTAGGTGAGGGTTTGTCATGGCTGTAGAAGAGAGTGAAGGATTTGGCCAACAGAGTATACCAATAATAACAGGGGTGGTGGGGAGAGAGTGAGTGGAAATGCAGGAAGAAGCAGAGAAACGGAAAACATTCTTTGTCTCTGTCTCCGATCCAGGGTAACCAGAGCTCTGTTGTGAGAAAATCTGCAGTAGCTCTTGAACCAGCTTGACCCTGCAAGTCCTCTTGAGATTGCTCACTGAACTGGTGTCCAACCACGGCAGCACTAACTAGCAGCATGTCATGTGGGAGAGAATCGTTTTCTAATCTTACAAGCAGGACAAAGAGCCAGTTTCCTGCAATATGTGATCTAGAGAGAGAGATCCAAATCCTGCTAATCTTACGTGGGCAAGGAGGCCTACTGATATCAGGGACACTGCATCCATGAATAAGGCCTGCAGGATTTGGCATCATTCACCTCAGTTCAGTCCTAGGCATAAGCATGCTGCTGATTTGATATATGTTTGGTCACTTGCTATATTCTCAGCCCCTTAGCTTCTCCCTCTTTCTCTCTCTCTCAATGGCCATTTTCAAAACCCAGAGTAGAAAACAGAAGAGCAGCATTCTTAGTTCTGATAGACAAAGCTCAAGGGGGGAGGGAGACAATAAGCAGGCACCATTACTCTGAAGTTAGTGGGACTGTGCCTGCCTTCATAGAGGCTGAATGTGACACACTTAGGCTACGTCTACTTTGAAGTAGGAATAAGAGATCCTCCGGAAAAGGGCTTTATTCCGGAGGATCGCGCCAGTCTAGACGCTTTTTTTTTAAATCCCCCGCGGATTTCCCTATTCCCAAGTTCAAAATTAGCATGCCCCTTCCGAAGAAGGGGCCAGTGTAGACGTAGCCTTAGATGGGGGCTATTTAGGTGTTAATGGGGCCTGCTTCTTCATTAGGCAGTCTTGTGTAGCAGGACTGAGACCAGCCGCAAGCATTGACCTTCCTCAGTGAGATGCTAAGACAGAGGATTGAATAGTAAGGAGAAAGTTTGATTATTAATTTGTATTACTAGCATGCCTAGGAGCACAGACGAGTACCCACACTCTGCTAGGTGCTGCACAAACACAGAACAAAAATTAGGCACCAAACATTTGGTTGGAAGGGATCAAAGCTATTAGACTCCTGGGGAAGCTGGCCCCTACTATTGCCCCCCAAGAGGAAAGACATTTGCTTGAAAATCTGCATGTTTCCATCATCTATTAGAGACATCAAGAAAAATCTTTCTTTTTGAAAAGAGGCAATATCAGAAAAGCAGGAATGAAAGCGATTCAACCCCCACCTGTCCTACCTTCCCTCCCACTCTACTCATGGCTTCCCCTTCCCTTGCCAGCCCATGAGCTGCTTGTGTTAGCCTGCAGAAGGAGGTTTGAAATATTACAAGAGGGGGTGCAGGCAGTGCTCCCTGCGGCCTTGCCCCCGATGGCAGGAATGCAGACATAAAATAACCAAGCAACATCAGTAACCTGTCGCCAAAGCCCTGCTCCGAGGCGAGAGTTTTCCTCCCTGCCGTGGCTGTTAGCTGCAATGTATTTCTCCCTGCACTAAGCACCGTCTTTCCCAGGGCTGCATTACGATGATTTATAAACCCCATTTCTGTGGAAAACTAATAGATCAAAGTGAGGAGAAGGCAAAGGAGACACTAGCAGCTGGAGGAAGATATTGAAGCATGAAACAAAAACAGAAATGAAAAAAGAGTTTGTGGCACAAGCAAATTGTTCTGTGTTGCACCTTTATTATAGAAAAATAATAGGGGCATCTGTATTTTAATCTGCCTTTTTAGAGAGACAGTTATGTAAAGCTCATGCTTATGTATGTGCTCACATGTCTAGATTATTAAACCAAACATTTATTCCCACATTTTTGCCCCTCTAGACATCTAGCTCCATATTTTTGATACCTTTCACATTTTAATCAACATCCAGTTTTCAGGGCTCCATAAATATCAGATATAAGGCCAGATTCTTAGTGAATTTTAATTCATTCTGGCTGAATCTGAACTTTAAAAATGCTTGTTTGCAGATGGAAGGCTGGCACTGCATTTTGCAAGGGGTATAGTTCAGTGATCTGAGCGCAGGAGTGGAAGCCAGGAATAGCAGTGTGTCAAATCCTAGCACTGACACTCACTTGTTCTGTGGCTTGGCTTGTCACTTACTCTCTCTGCTTCAGTCTCCCCATATGTAAAATGGGGAGAATGGATTAGATTAATTAGTGCAACTATCAATTTCTGGCAAGATACATCTGGATTGAATTGGAGCCAACAGTACATACCAGTACTCGCTCTGTGTTGCAATGATTATTTAGTGCATTAATATTTGTAAGGGCTTTGGAGATGCAAAACTAATTGGGGCTTTTTGTGTGTTCTGCTTGAGTGATTCAACCATCTGTACTCACCAGACATCCTTTATTTCAAACAGAGGTAACTGTCGAGAATTATTATCAAAATAACCATAATCCTTAGCACTCTGAACACACGAAGTGCTGTACAAGTGATGTACAAACATTAACTGATACCTACAATTTCCCTGTATGGTGCATACATAAGTGCAAATGGTAAGACAATAGATGAAATGTAGTGAATTAGGACAAACAGCAGCACTGTCCTGAAACAGGCATATGTAGGGAGGCTTTTAGGTGGGTTGTAAATGAATGTACAGACCCTCAAGGTGGAATTTTGCTATATTATGTGAGTGGGTATTTTTCACTTTTGAATGTTTGCATTCATCATATTTATTTTACATTTCTTGTGTATTTAGTTTTTTGTGGGGTTTTTTTTGGTAATTTCCTGTTGCTAATAACATTACTGCCTAGTATTACAGTAAGTCCATGTGGCTATCTTAACCCAAGCTCCTCTGTTTCTGTTGCCTTGTTTTCCCCATTTTTGAAGGAGGCCTTCATAACAGTCCCACTCAAAGAGACAGGCTGTTCATGCTACTTCACAGAGATATTTACACTGTTGAATTAAGTGCCTGTGAAAAGTGCCAGCCTTGGAGATTGATATGCTATGTTCCATCACAGGGCAGGAACACAGCATGGGCAGCAGAAGAGCACAATTCCTTCCTATACTTATTTGCAAAACTTTGGTGTCCCAAGACCACCTGTAGGGATGTGAGGGAGTTGACTCTCCATGACACACTTGGTTTGCACCTTCTGTGTTGAGAGGCTGCCAGTTAGTGGGGGCTAAATGGTGCCACTTGTGATGAGGGCACCTGTCCACTAAGGACCAAACCAACTTCATTTCACATAGTCCTCCAAAGAGCCTTCTGGTGGGAATAATTTGCAGCTCTTGTATGACCAGGACCAGATCTGAATTAGTATTAGAAGCAAAAGTTCATCCCTACTCCCTGAACAATCCAATCTCTTTTCAATCCACTGGAAAGGTAATGTTAATGACAGAAGACGATCACTTGTTCTCTGTCCCAACCCCATATATAGGGCCTCCACCATGCGCTTGTCTACTGAGCACAAGATCAGCAGTAATAGAATTAATATTTGAGGCTGTCTGCTGCATGATAGAAAGATTCAGCAAACACATTCTTTAATATCTATAGATACCTATAAGATTGCTGTACATATCTGCGCCACTGGATGGAATCTGAACTTTGTCAAAGAGCCTATGCTGAGAGCAACTAAAGGAGATTTTTCTTTAGCTGAAAGGGCCTCTGCTTCAAAGCAGGGGGCTCTGAATTCTCTCCTTCCCAGCGTCATGAAGTTTGTGCAGCATGGTGACAACTGTGAGATTTCCTCCTCTGCCCCAGCCACTTGGCCACACTCCTCCTGCAGCAAGAGGAGACGGGCAACAGAGATGACAGACAGGTACCGTAAGAGTTCCAGCACTGTGGACAATATTCTCTCAGATCCCTGTGGCCTGGCAGAACTCAACCGTGTGGTTCCGCTCCCTGTATGTGCAGAGAAGTGTCGCTTTTGTCTATGGCTGCACAATGAATGTAGGGAGAACAGATCTCAGAGTTGAGATCTGCCAGGTTATGTGAGAGGAGTATTTTGTCTTGTAACTTTAACAAGGTGGTAGGTTAAGAGAAAAACTGCTAGGGGAAAATATGGGGAATGTTCTCTCTCCAGCCAGGCAGTGCTCCACTTTGCAAAAGCACCAGGGATTCCCCATGTGGCTTAATTTATTATTTTCCCAGTCGTTAAATGCCAAAACAATAAAGCAAAATCTATTGTTAGCTTTAAAAGGCAGGTGATTTGCATATGGCTGTGATAGCCCTACGGCTGCCTTCATTTAAACTCAGTAAGCTGAGGTACCTTTATAAATTACGACTTGTTTTACATTTAATATACTGAACTATATTAACATAATATTAAGGGGCTGACTTCACAGCTTAATTGCTGATCACGTAGAAGGCTGGTTTAGCAAAAGCATTAGTCTAGCTGAGGTGTGAAGTGACATCAGATCGAATAACACACTGCACAAAGGTAACTGTGAAATGCTCGTTTTCTAGCACAGTCAGATGCTCCCCTGAGAGAGCTCTTGAAAGCCGGGGTGATTTTTATCCCACTGTTGGGTCACCCCACTGTGCTAGAAGTTACCACCTACTTGGACCTCTGCCACAGATCGTCACCAAGACAGCACAGCATGCATATGACACTAACTGTACAAAATCTTCCTGACAAAATCAATGCTTTTTATTTCAGAAAGGCTTTGCATAGCTAAGATAATACAGCATGAGATATCACTGTCTTGCAGAGCCATCCAATAATCATGCCAAAATTGCCTCAGAGTTACCCTATGATGTTGCTATCACCACTGTACCTCGTCTTCCTGGCTTGCTCCAACCTTTTTTTTCAGTTTGAGCTTCACTTGTGTCATGTTGAATGTCCACAGTTCATCTCTGTGAGCAAGGGCAATGTTTTAGATAATCATTACTAGTAATATTGGTCTAATAGTCAGCTACATCCAAAGACTGTGTGCTGCAGCTGAAGAGGGGTGTATGCAAATCTTGCTTGTACACCTCCGTGGATCCTAGGCTGGCTGAAGGCTGCTCTGATTTAGTCAGTCACCCAGTAGCACCAAAAAAATGATGTCAGCTGGGCACTACATGGGCATGAGGCTGTATCAGCCTTGTCCTCTGTGTTGACTTCAGGCAGGTGGGCTTGTATGAGAACTGTTAGCAGCTCTGTGACACCAGAAAATCACCCTACCTTGACACTTCTGAGTGGCTGAACAAGCTTTGTCTCAGAATCCACCAGCTGTGTGGTGCCAAGTGGCACACAGCATGGCTACGTCTACACTGGCATGATTTTCCGGAAATGCTTAAAACGGAACAGTTTTCCGTTATAAGTATTTCCGGAAAAAGAGCGTCTACATTGGCAGGATGCTTTTCCGGAAAAGCACTTTTTGCGGAAAAGCGTCCGTGGCCAATGTAGACACGCTTTTCCACAAAAAAGCCCCGATCGTCATTTTCGCGGAAAAGACTATTGGGCTGTCTACATTGGCCCTTTTCCGGAACCATTTTCCGGAAAAAGTACTTTTGCCCGAACGGGAGCAGCACAGTATTTCCGGAAAAGCAGCTGATTTCTTACAGTAGATCGTCAGTGCTTTTCTGGAAATTCAAGGGGCCAGTGTAGACAGCTGGCAAGTTATTCCGGAAAAGCGGCTGCTTTTCCGGAATAAGTGGCCCAGTGTAGACACAGCCCATGGGTAAATTGGGCCCTGCATATCAACTATGCAGCGGCATATTATAAAAATCTTATATGTGCAGGACCAAGTCACACCCTGAGCTATGTTTGAGACAAAAGGCTCTCAGCCACTGTATGGTAGCCACAAATACAAAAGAGCAAAATGAAGGGGTATAAGTTATCTGAGACGTAGGCATAGGAGCTTCAAGTGAGCAGCAGTATGCCGAGGCTTCTGGCCTGCCGTTGGGTTCTCAGCAGGGGTCCCAATGGCAGCCCTGCGTGCTCGGGAGCAGCAGCAGAGAACCCAGCACCCAGGATCCTGGCTGTTGTCCCCATTTGCTGGGGCTTCACTCTCTGCCTCAGCTGGTAGTGGGAGTGAACTGGGGTAAGCGGGCTCAGCAGCCCCATTTTTAAAAATGCTCCCACACGACTGCTGAGACACTCTCTCACTTACCTTTGAGTGCCATATATAGTTCTAAATTCCTTGGACATTTTAGACTCTGAAAGATGAGCTGGGGTCAGATTTTAGATTTAAAAAGATGTATCTTGGCTGACAGTGTTGTATGTCATGTTCCAGGTCAATTAGATTTAAAAGGGTAGAGTTATAGACCCCCTGAAAATTGGGGTTTATAATGGAAATTCTGGCAAATTCTTAACTACAGGGAAGCTACCAGCCATTGCTACAGTAATTGGAAAGGGAGGGGGGAAATCATACTGTTTTTCAGTGCTTAGCTAAGAAATACAACAAGAGAGTTTATAGCTTACAAAACACAGCTGCACCATCTCAAATTGGGTGGAAAAATGAACCTTGATAATTTATTACACCCCTAAAGTCACAAGAATGTACCTATAAATTACTTTTTTTGGAGGGGGGCGGGTGGTACCACTGTTACCTTCTGTACAACTTACTTATTAGTATCATAATTTATTATTATTATGCCCTGCTGCAAAAACAGAGGCAGATAAAATTCAAATCTATTAAAACAACAGCTCCACTTTCTCTGAGCCACTGAGGGACACCATTCCAAAGGAAATGAGATAAATTACTAAGATGAATGTATGCATCTTGTATTACAGAATGTTGCTTGTATATATGCAAGTGTACAAAGATAATTTAACCAAAAAAAAAACCAGAATTGATTTAAGCTTTGCCATTCAGAATCTGGCAAAGAGGGACTTACGTGTCAAAAGGCCAATTAGGTATTTTTAAATGTACTGATTATTTTTGGAAAATCATATGTTAATTTTGCATAAATAGAATGTACAGATTGTTGAAAATACATTCCTTGTTTCTATTTCAACTGGTTCTATGTTTAAAACAACTTTTAGCCAGCTGTTGCAGGGAAGTGGAGATTATACTGATGGAATATGTATCCTGATGTGAAGGAAAGCCGGCGGGAATAGTAACAAGCCAAAATGGCTCCATCAGAAGCTCTTTAATGAACTAAAATGGAAACATGAAACAAATTTGTAAGGGATGAGTATTAAAGAATAGTGCAAGCATATAGGGGTAAAATGAAAGTGGCTAAGACGCAAAATAAGATACACCTAGCACGGGGCATAAAAGATGGTCTGTAAATGCATTAGGAGCAAGAAACAGACAAAGCAAATTGCAGGTCCTCTGCTTGGTGGGGAAGGAGAGCTAATAACGGATGACATTGCGAAGAATGAGGTACTTAATATCTACTTTGCTTCAGTCTTCACTAAAAGGTTGACTGTGACCAAATACTTAACACAATCTGTGTTAACAACAAGATGGAAGGAACACAAGCCAAAGTAGGGAAAGAACAGTTTAAAGAATATTTAAATAGATGTATTTGAGACAATGGGGCCTTATTAAATTCATTCTATAATATTAAGAAACTAGCTAAAGCAATTTTGGAACCCTAAGGCTGTGTCTACATTGTTGCGATCTTGCGCAAAAGCAGTTGCTTTTGCGCCAAAACTTGCTGCCTGTCTACACTGGCCGCGAGTTCTTGCACAAGAACACTGATGTTCTAATGTATGAAATCAGTGCTTCTTGCGCAAGAACTATGATGCTCCCACTCAGGAATAAGCCCTCTTTCACAACTGTTCTTGCGCAAGAAGCCAGAGTAGACAGGCAACATGAATTACTTGCGCAAGAAAGCCCTATGGTTAAAATGGCCATCGGAGCTTTCTTACTCAAGAGAGCATCTACACTGGCACGGATGCTCTTGTGCAAAAGCACATGCCAGTGTAGATGCTCTCTTCTGGAAGAAGTCTTGCACAAGAAAACGTTCACACTGTCATGTGCGAGCTGTGCTTTTGCGCAAAGCGCCCATGGCAGTATGGACGCTCTCTTGCGCAAGAAAGCTCTGATGGCCATTTTAGCCATAGGGCTTTTTTGTGCAAGAAATCCCTGCTGAGCATCCACACTCCCCTCTTGCGTAAGAGCTCCTGTGCAAGAGGGCTTACACCTGTTAAAAAAGAGTGTAGCTCTTGTGCAAGGAGCCCTCTCTTACCACACCGTACTGTAAATTTACTTGTGCAAGAGTGGGCAGGCAGTGTGGACACTCTGCAGATTCTTGTGCAAGAACGGCCATACTTGTGCAAGAAGCCGCGAGTGTAGACATAGCCTAGGTGTGTGGGTTACCCAAGCATTTAGGAAGACAGGATTAGAGTTCAAAACAATTTGACACACTGGAGAATTGATCTGAAATCAGCAAGATGAACTTCAATAAAGAAAAGCGCAAATGTGCACAGCTACAAAAAGCAACAAAAATTATTCAAGTTTAGACAACCTGACCTATGAGGAAAAAGTAAACATACTGGGCATGTTTAGTTTTAAGAAAAGAAGACTGAGGGGTACCTGACAAGTCTTCAGATATGTCAAGGGCTGTTTTAAAGAGGACAGTGACCAATTGTTCTCCATGTCCTCTGAAGATGGAACAAGAAGTAATGGGCTTAATCTGCAGAAACAGAGATTTAAACTAGCTATTAGGTGAAGCTTTCTAATTATAAGGGTAGTTAAGAACTGAAATAGACTCCCATGACTGGAGGGTTTTTTTTGGTCTAGACTCTAGGCTTACTTATTTCCCAGCTCTGGTTCTAATTATCATCTCTAAGGTGCTACAGGACTGTTCATGTGTGAACTGAGTGACAATGAAAGGTGTTGCACTGGCAGCCTCTGGAGTCTGATACCACAGAACCAGCCAGTAGCTATGCAAAATTCTCTACATTGCACTGCTAAAGTGGCGCAACCCTGGAGGGTATGAGGTAGAGAACCAGGAGTAGGTCAGCAGAGCAGCATTTGTACCTGTACGTGAAAGGCGTCCCCTAGTAGATTTTCTACCAGATTCCTGACCACCGGAAATTATCTCAGCCAGTTAACCTTGTTTTATGCTGGCAACCAAAAGATGGTGACAGTGTGTTGCTACTGAGGCAAAATGTCAGTCACCACAAGGTGAAAGGCTCTGCAGCCTATGAGCCTTCCAGCTTTATTTTTGGACCTTGATTCTGAGTGGCTAGACAAACCCACTGAAACTCTCAGTAATCACCAAATATCAGCATTTGAATGCTATTGTCTTCCATTCAGAAAGCACCTTAATGCTTTGACAACAATTGGTAATTTTAGACCATTTTATGGAAAGAAGTCTGTCAACCACTGTTTGGGTACCCATTTGACCTCATTTCCACTAAAGACAATGGGCATTTCCTATCACCTTCCCTTCACTTAATTACTTTTTTAGGTAGATAACTGAGCTAAAAAACAAAACTGTTCATAGAATCATAGAATACTAGAACTGGAAAGGACCTCAAGATGTCATCAAGTCCAGTCAGCTGCACTCACAGCAGGACCAAGCACCATCTACATCCAGGGTGGCAAAAAGGTCTCCGCATACCAGAGCCGACCTGCCAAGTGGGTGAATCTGGCCCACGGAAGCCCTGCTGCTCCCCCGTCCCCAGGCCAATTGGGACCTGGGGGCGAGGGAGCACCTGAAGCCTTCTCCGCTCTGCCCCTGCCCTGTGAGCAGCGCATGGTGGGGGCAGAGCAGAGAAGGCTTCACGTGCTCCCCTCCCCCCAGGCCTTTGTGTGAAGCCTCCTCCCGCCCTGCCAGGAGCGTGTGGCACTTTGAAGCGCTGCGCGCTGCTTGCAGGGTCGAAGAGAGTGGAGGAGTCTTCACGCTCTCCCCTACCCCTAGGCCAATCAGGGCCTGGGGGAGGGGGAGCTGAGTAAAGCTTCCTTCACCCTGTCCTGCCCCGGCAAGGAGCCCACAATACTTCAAAGTGCCACGTGCTCCTTGCAGGGCAGAAGGAGACATCCCGTGCTCCCCTGCCCCCAGATGCTGATTGGCCTGGGAGTGGGGGAGCATACTAAGCCTCTTCCAGGATGTGGGTGCCTAGTGGGAAGGGGGGGTAAAGGAGCTCCCCCACCCCCAGACTAATCATGGTCTGGGAGTGGGGTAGCCCTTCCTTTTCCCGTTTAGGTCCCGCCCCTTTGGGGTGGCCCGGGGCTACTTCAGAAATTTTTGAAGTGGCCCCCTGGGCAAAAATTATTGTCCACCCCTGATCTACATCATCCCTGATAGATTTTTGTCTAACCTGCTCTTAAATATCTCCAGTGATGATTCCACAACCCCCCTAGGTAATTTATTCCAGTGTTTAACCACCCTGGGTACGTCTACACTACAACGTTAATTCGAACTAACTTAGTTCGAATTAGTTAATTCGAACTAAACTAATTCGAACTAACGCATCTAGAACTAAAAACTAGTTCGAATTAGCGTTTTGCTAATTCGAACTAGCGCGTCCACATTAAGTGGACCCTGAACCAGGCTTAAGGATGGCCGGAAGCAGTGCCGGCAGGGCATCAGAGGAGGACTTAGAGCGTGGAGATGCTGTCTCAGGCTAGCCAAGGGCTGTGCTTAAAGGGTCCCGACCCCCACCCAGGACAGACAGTTCTCAGGGGTGCCCCGCTTGCAAAACAGTCCTGGCTTGGATTGCCCGGAGTACCCACACGGGGCACATCACAGCACTCAGCCATCAGCCCGGCTGCACTTGCCGCAGGCTGCCATCTGGGGAGAGGGGACAATTGGGGGGCTGCAGGAGAGCTTCCACCCCCAGAAGCCCGCAGAGCCAGCCCAGTCCTCCCCATCGGGAGGAATCTGTCTTTATTGAACAAAACTGGGGGAGACTGGGAAAAGGAGGTGGGAGAGGGGAAGAGAGAGGCTGGGAGAGGGGAGGGCAACTAAAATGATCAGGGGTTGGGAACAGGTCCCATATGAAGAGAAGCTAAAGAGACGGGGACTTTTCAGCTTAGAAAAGAGGAGACGGAGGGGGGACAGGATAGAGGTCTCTAAAAGCAGGAGTTGGGTGGAGACGGTGCATACAGAAAAGTTCTTCATTAGTTCCCATAAAGAAGGACTAGAGGACACCAAAGGAAAGGAATGGGTATCAGGCTTCAAACTAGTAACAGAAAGTTGTTCTTCACAAAGCAAAGAGTCAACCTGTGGAACTCCTTGCTGCAGGAGGCTGTGAAGGCTAGAACTGGAACAGAGTTTAAAGGGAAGTGAGATCAAGTCATGGAGGTTGGGTCCATGGAGTGATATTAGCCAGGGGGTAAGAGTGGTGTCCCTGCCCAAGGTTTGTGGCAGGCTGGAGAGGGATGGCACGAAACAAATGGCTTGGTCACTGTCTTCCGTCCATCCCCTCCAGGGTCCCTAGGGTTGGCCGCTGTCGGCAGACAGGCTACTGGGCTAGATGGACCTTTGGTCTGACCCAGGACGGCCATTGTAAGCTCAGGGCTCAGGGTCGGGGGTCTCAGTGGACCCCCTTGATTCTCTTGTACACCTGCTCCTGGGTGGCCAGGCTGGCAGCTATCCTGCCCAAGCCGGCCACTTTCCTGTGCCTAGTGCGGAGATCGTGGACGAGGTCCACGATGTCCGCACTAGCCCAGGCGGATGCCCGCCTCTTGTGGTCCCGGGCAAGCTCCCGGGAGCCGCCAGCCTGGTCCCGGGAAGAGGGGGAGGGCTGGGAGGTATCGGGTGGGTGGCTCGATCTGTGCCAGGTGCAGGGTCTGCTGGCTGGGTGCTGGCAGGCTTGCACCTGGCACGGGCACCGTAGCCAGCCCGTGCCCCTTTAAGGGGTCCGGGGCCAGGAGGGGGGCAGTAGAGTTTCCCTGGTGTTGGCCAGAGTGGCCACCAGGGAAAGCTGGGGAGGGCTAGCCTCCCACTAGTTCGAATTAAGGGGCTACACACCCCTTAATTCGAACTAGCTAGTTCAAACTAGGCTTAATCCTCGTGGAATGAGGATTACTTAGTTCGAACTAAGCGCTCCGTTAGTTTGAATTAAATTCGAACTAACGGAGCGCTAGTGTAGCGCCTAGGAAAGTTAGTTCGAACTAACATCTGTTAGTTCGAACTAACTTTGTAGTGTAGACATACCCCCTGACAGCTAGGAAGTTTTTCCTAATGTGCAACCTAAACCTCCCTTGCTGCAATTTAAGCCCATTGCTTCTTGTCCTATCATCAGAGGTTAAGGAGAATATTCCCTCCTCTCTCCCCTGCCCTTGTTAACACCCTTTTAAGTACTTGACAGCAGTTATCATGTCCTCCCTCAGTCTTCTCTTTTCCAGACTAATCAAACTTAGTTCTTTCAGTCTTCCCTCATAGGTCATGACTTCTAGACCTTTAATCGTGTTTGTTGCTCTTGTGTTGCTCACACACTTTAGATCCAAAAACAACTGAGGGGCCAAAGGAGGACTTGCCTTTCTTAGGATTCTAAATGAAATTCCCTCATTCCCTGACACACAGATGGATTAGCACAGATGAAAACTATACAGAATGGTTTGTTGTATAGTACCCACTGTCCACTTCTGGAATCATAGGTTCAAATCCTTCTTAGGGCATGACAGAATCAGTTTGGTGGTCCAGGCTTAATAATGGATGTGTCCACCTCACTATGCTGCAATACAGTTGGGCATAACTGATATTCTCTACTCAGGAGAGGCCTGGAACCCAGATATATAAGTGTGTGCCAGCTCAGGACTAGAACGCATAGAGAGGTCAGTGTGTTCAGTTTGCACTGCACCTATCCTATAGTCTTATGTCTAACTCTAGCCTTCTATTCAGCCAATTTGTTGTTTTTTAAAATAATTTTGTGTTTGTGATACAAAGTTCATTTTACACCTTTCAAAGTAATATAACAGTCAGGTGGGTTTAGACAGCTTCACTTTTATGAATGCTCGGGGTCTTCTCACATCAGAGTTCATGAAACAGAAATCCAGCTAAATCTCAGTGGTTCAAAATGTAAACAAACTTAATAAGAAAAGAGTCAGCAATCATTTCATCTTGCCTACAAAGTCTGCCACTCTGATCTTGAAAACAACATCCAAGTCATACAGTAAGGCAACAAGACTTCACCATCTTAGTAAAGAAGCGGGGGGGTGGGGGGAAAAGCATAGATTGGTTAAGTCAGGAGATGATACTACAAACTAGCTATGATCCTGCAGATTCAGATATTTACAAATCCACGAGTGGCATGCAGTAGTCTGGAGATCAGATTTTTACTCTTGTACTTTCACACTCTGTGGGTACGTCTAAACTACATGGCTCCGTCGACGGAGCCATGTAGATTTGTTTTTTTGGCAAAGACAAATGAAGCCGCAATTTAAATGATCGCTGCTTCATTTAGATTTACATGGCTGCCGCGCTGAGCCGACAAACAGCTGATCAGCTGTTTGTCGGCTCGCGCGCTAGTCTGGATGTTCCCCCTGTCGACATCAAAGCCCTTTGTCGGCAGCCCCGGTAAACCTCATTCCACGAGGAATAACGGGGCTGCCGACAAAGGGCTTTGATGTCGACAGGGGGAACGTCCAGACTAGCGCGCGAGCCGACAAACAGCTGATTAGCTGTTTGTCGGCTCAGCGCGGCAGCCATGTAAATGTAAATGAAGCCGCGATCATTTAAATCGTGGCTTAATTTGCCTTTGCCTATGTGTCTAATCTACATGCCTCTGCCGACAGAGGCATGTAGTCTAGACACAGCCTGTGTGTGTGTGTGTGTGTGTGTGTGTAATTATATAAACAATTTGGCACATGCTTTTGTACTACACACACACACACACACACATCTTTTGGCAGGGGGATTAAGTTTCATGTAAACTGGTTGTAAATTCTGTTCCTAAACTAAAAACCGAAAAACAATTTAAAAACAAGCTCTATAGAATAGGGATCTGCTGCCTTGAGAGTTGTAAGATGTATGAAATGCAACTGCGTATGCACAGGTGTGGATCATAAAGCTCCATTTAACATCCTACCAAATCTGGGCTCATACATTAATTATCCCTTCTCTCTTCTTAAAATAAAACACTTTAAAGTCAACTTTAAAATCAAGTTCCTCCTTCATTTGAATGTCAGTTGCAAAGCCAACAATTTTAAAGGATTTTATTCTTTAAAGTTTAAACTGTCATTTGTTCAAATCATAATTAGCAAGATTCTCGGAGGAGACTAAATTTTCAGTCTCCAAATGACAAGCTGTGGATGACATGGATCTTTCTCCAGATGTGGCATTTCCCTTCTTGGCAGGGAGTAAAACAGGTGTTCATGTGGCTTTAGATATCAGCCTTTGTCCAGTATATGGTAAAACTCCTCCTGAGTTGCCAATCTTCTAATACCCTGTTCTTCCAATAAGTCCTCTCTGATTTGTAACATTCAGCTTCCCTTTTCCCAAGAAAGAGGAATTGAAGCAAGTTCCTTGTAAGATTTTGCTGTAGTGAGAGTTAACTAGATGTAGGGGACTATGTTAGGAAAAGATACCTCTTCCCATGTTCAAATAAGCACTCATTATATTGGGCCTAGTATCACTTATATGTTGATATGTGTCTCTTGTCTGAGGGCCTCAGCCTGCTGTTTCCCATTTAATGAAATGGAAAAACTGTAGACAAATTCCAGCTGGTTCTGAAATATCCTGGATGGATACAGTGGCCAAGGTACTGTTATAAATCAAAAATCAACAAATGGTCTGGTAGCACTTTAAAGACTAACAAAACATATAGATGGTATCATGAGCTTTCACGGGCCCAGTCCACTTCTTCAGACAAACGGAGTGCTGGATGTCCAGAACTAAAATACAGGCAGTCCCTGGGTTACGTACAAGATAGGGACTGTAGGTTTGTTCTTAAGTTGAATTTTTATGTAAGTCGGAACTGGCTTCCAGATTCAGCCGCTGCTGAAACTGACCAGCGGCTGACTACAGGAAGCCCGAGGCAGAGTTGCTCTGCCCTGGGCTGCCTGGAATCAGCGGCTGATCAGTTTCAGCAGCAGCTGAATCTGGACGCCTAGGACAGAGCAGCTGGGGCACTGCGGGGACCAACCGGGCAGCACCCCAGCTGCTCTGCCCCAGGTGTCCCCAAGTCAGCCGCTGCTGAAACTGATCAGCGGCTGATTCCAGGAAGCCAGGGGCAGAGCAACTCTGCCTCAGGCTTCCTGTAGTCAGCCGCTGATCAGTTTAAGCAGCGGCTGACTTGGGGACACCTGGGGTACGTCTAGACTACAGGCTTCTGTCGACAGAAGTTTTGTCGACAAATACTGTCGACAAAACTTCTGTCGACAAAGCGCGTCCAGATTACATTGAGTTCTGTCGACAAAGCAAGCTGCTTTTGTCGACATGGTAGTCTGGACGCAAAGGACAGTTTCCATTCAATAACACCTTCTGTCGACAGAAACTCTGTCGACAGAAGGTGTTATTCCTCGTAAAATGAGGTTTACATACGTCGACAAAACTGCTGAGTTCTGTCGACGTTATGTTGACAGAACTCAGCGGTAGTGTGGACGCAGGTATAGTTTTGTCGACAAAAGTCCACTTTTGTCGACAAAACTCTGTAGTCTAGACACACCCCTGGGGAAGAGCAGCTGGGGTGCTGCCCGGTTGGTCCAGTAGCGCCGAGGAGCGGCGCTGCAGGACCAACCCAGCAGCCCCAGCTGCTCTACCCCAGGCGAGAAAAGCCTGGTCTGCTGGGGGGCGCACTAGCTGCGCCCCCCAGCAGACCAGGGAAACCCGGACGGCGGGACCGCGGAGATGCGCCGCGGTCCCACCCACATCCTCCCCAGCTTTGCTCCATGTCTCCCTAGTCTGCTGGGGGGCCTCCAGGAAGACGAGGAGCAAAGCCGCGGAGGGGCTCGGGCAGCAGGGCAGCCCAGGCGCTTCTGGGCAGTCCTGCTGCCGGCTTCCCCCGAGGCTTTGCAAAGCCGCGGAGGGGCTGGGGCTGCGGGGCAGCTCAGGCGTGCCTGGGCTGCCCCACAGCCCCAGCCCCTCCGCGGCTTTGCAAAGCCTCGGGGGAAGCCGGCAGTGGGACAGCCCAGGCGCGCCTGGGCTGCCCCGCTGCCCGAGCCCCTCCGTGGCTTTGCTCCGCGTCTTCCTGGTCTGCAGAACAGGGAGACGCGGAGCAGCTTTTCTCGCCCTGGAGTACACGGGCGGCGGGACCGCGAGGTCCCACAGTCCGTGTCCTCCGGTGCGAGAAAAGCCCCGTTCATAACTGCGGATCTGATGTAAGTCGGATCTGCATAAGTCGGGGACTGCCTGTAAATAGGGGAGAAGGGGGAGGAGGGAGAGAGAAGGAAAAAAGAAGAGGTAGTGGGTATAAAAATATCAAGGGGAAAGCAGAGCTGGATCGTAACAGGAAAAACAAATAGTCTATAAACACCTAAAGACTGGATAGGCAAAAAAGGCAGATAAGAATCATTAGTAAGCAACGAAGGAGAAGAGTACTAACACCAGATACCATACAGACAAAGAATCATTGGCACCTTCATTGTTTGGTAGGTTGATAATGTCCCAGCCACCCAGTATCTTTATTTAATCCTTTAGTATGAGTATCAAACTTGTGAATGAATTGTAGTTCCAGTCCTTCCCTGTGTATTTGGCTTGTGGAATTGGTCTGTAACAAAACAGCCACATGAAGATCTGTTAAGAATGCCCTGGTAGACTGAAGTGTTCCCCCAACAGGTTTTTGTATGTTCCCTTTATGGATATCTGATTTGTGTCCATTCATTCTTTCTGGTAGGGACTGTCCAGTTTGTCCAATATACATTGTAGTGGGGCATTACTGGCATTTGATGGCATTCCTGGATGTGCAGTTAAATTAACCTCTGATTTGGTGGCTTAGGTGGTTGGCTCCAGTAATGAGTTCGCTTGTATAGATATGTGGGCAGAGTTGGCATCGGGGCTGATTGCAGGGCTGGGTTCCTGGATGTTTATGATGTAGCTGTGTAGCATGGTTACCGGAGAGAATTTATTTCAGTTTGGGGGGTTGTCTGCAAGCAAGAATAGGCCTTTCTCCCAAGGCCTCTGAGAGTGAAGGATCATTTTCCAAGCTAGGTTGTAGATTGTGGAGAATGCGTTGGAAGGGTTTAAATTGTGGACTGTACGTAATGACAGATATTGTCTCCCCGAAAAATGTGCATTTTTGTGATGGTAGGCCATGGAAGATATTACTGCAAAACAGTTCATTCACTATGGCTGAATTACAAAATTATGTCTATATAGAAATAATTCATTATGATCCCCATTGTCAAATGAAAACTAGGGACTTATAGAATTCTGCTGCTGTTTGGAATGGAGAGGATGACAGACTCACATAAGCAAACTGCAGAGGGTAGCCGAGTTAGTCTATACAGGATAAACTTAAAAAACAAATGGTCTGGTATATATTTTGTTAGTCTATAAAGTGCTACCAGACCATTTGTTGTTTTTTAAGTTTATCACATAAGCAAGTGTAGGAAAGAACTCCATGTGACATTTCCCCTTCTCCATATATCACAGATACCTTACTAAATAAACTGTTCAGGATTGGGATTTCATGAGGGCATAAGATTAAGTATTCAGAGCTGGAGTTGACAATATGGCTGGCTGCTTTACGCAATATTACTCCTTTTCAACCACACTGAAATTCTGCCTCATTAGTTTTGGTCACTAATTTCCTGATTCCTTCTACATCAGCAGTGGGCAATGTAGACATTTTGTTTACTGTTGCCTACATTCCACTGGTTTCCATCCACGTAATTTTTTTCCTAAAGTGGCACACTCTTAAAGCAAGGGCACGTGAAGTGAGGTGTGTGCTGATAGCACACAATGTTGATTGGATGCAGAGGGAGTCAAAGTGCTGCTACGGTTTAGTCGGCACACCCTGCAAATTCTGGGTACGCAGGTGCAGTTAGCAAAACTACCCTATTCTGGGAGACCGTCTTGGTTACGACAATCTTGTGGCCACTGAGGTGAAAGAGGGCCACTTGCTAGCCTAGGTTGCCCATCACTGTTCTATACCCTCTGGTGATTTTTGGCGATCTAGTGTTTTGGCACGGCTGTGACTTTTAAGGACCAGAACAAAAGCTTCAGAATAGCACGCAGAGATGGAGGGAACTGCCTCTACACATAAACATCCTGAGATCCTTAAGTATTCTGGGGCAGCCATGCACTGGAGAGCCACATCCCCATCCTCTATATGTGAAGGAAATGTCTTTTGAAGGAGACCACACTAGGGAGGTGCACAAGTTTAAACTTAGAAAGAGCTCTTATATCCTGCTCAAGATTATATTCAGCTCCACTGAAGCCAGTTTTTCAGGTACCTTCCCCTTTCTATATAATACAGGATGATCTGAGCCTCAGGTCTTGTTTTCACTAGACAGAAGAGCGATGCTGCCATGGTCAATCTTCTGAAGTTCGATTTAGTAGGTCTAGTAAAGACCTCTAAATCGAACTCAGAGGGTGCCCCCATCCATGCCCATACTCCTGCTCCTTGGGAGGAGTAAGGGAAGCTGATGTTAGCGTTTGCTCCTGTCGACCTCCCACTGTGGGGAAGGTGTGGAAACTTGAATTAAGCTATGTCGACTCCAGCTACGTAATTAACACAAATAATCCAATATTACAAGATGAACACTGCTAAAACAATATTAAAACACATCACCTCTCTTAATGCTTTGTGATCTCTGGTCCTTTGTTTGCAGTTTTGGTTTTGCTTTGTTTTTGAGGGATAAAGACCCTACCTAGCTGGAAGAAACAGGTAACTTTCTCTTTTTTTTTCTTTTCTAGCATGTAATTTCTTTCTCACAGCTAATAAATAGGTCATCTTGTACTTTTAAAAATGCCAACATGCAGTATTTCAGTGAAATAGTGATTCTACATTAAAAAGCTGTCAACTTCACTGCAATTTGCCTGCACACTGCACTGTGGAAAGATACCTTGTCATTCATGGTTCAGTGCTGTTTTCCTGAAATATCTCCGCTTCTACATAAATAATGAATGTTGTTGCATGAAAATATCTGGCATGAAGTCTGATTTTCATTCCACTCTAAGGAGCTGCTGTACATAGTCCATATTTATTGTCTGATCTTGTTACAAATCTTATTGAAGTCACAGCCCTGGTAATAGCACAGTGCCTGTTCCCACCTGCATGCAGGTGTTCTTATCTACTGTAACTATTTAAGTCCCCATAAATGCTCCCTTAAAAGGACTATGTTCCATTTAGCACTGGAAATGTAAAGACTAGCTACGTAAAGAGAAATTGAGAACACTGGTTTCCTTTAAATATTCTTTCATTTTTACTACAATGTGGAGTTCTGTTTTCCCTCACACAATATAGGCCGATCATTCTCTCTTGATCCTTCATTCTCTCTTGAGTTCTTAAAATGGAGTCTACTTTGAAAAATGACAATGTAAGACAAGTATCTTCTTACTGAATAGTTCTTCTCTGTGTAGCCAGTTCTGCTACTTTTTACTCCTGTCAGAACTCAAGACAACACAAAAATGGGGGAATCTGGATTCTATCCAGATCCTATATTATCAAGAGAATTGTTAACTTCAGTTCCAACTGCAAAATCTTCATTGCACTGGTGATGCCCAAACAGGAAAGAACCCAGCTCAACCTTCAGATTCCTGAATTTAATCATAGATGCATAGACTGTATGGTCAGAAAGGATCGCTGTGGTCATCTAATCAGAGTTCCTGTGTCACACAGCCCATAGGACTTCCATGAATTAATTCCTGCTTCAAATCTAATAGCTATGGGTAAACCAGGCTGTCTCTTTTAGTAAAACATCCAATCTTGATTTAAATATACCCAGTAATGGATAATCCACCACAACTGTTGGTAAATTGTCCCAATTACCCAGACTGTTAAAATTTCTAGTCTGTGTTTGTCTAGCTTCAACTTCCAGTCACTGCATCTCGTTATAACTTTTATCTGCTCGACTGAAGAGCCCTCTGTTAGATTTCTGACCTTACAGTATAGCAAGTATATTACATTAACACTATTACCTTACTAAAACAACAGGTAATCTCAAAGTTAGACAAGCTCTATTTTCAATAAACCCATACTGATTAGTATAAATCATATTATCCACCATAAATTCTTTATTAATCGAGTCCCTTATCAGCCATTCCATTATTTTCCCTGAGATCAATGTCTGGCTGACAGGCCTATAATTATCCAGGTCATCCATTTACCCTTTAAAAATACTGGCACAAAATTAGCTTTCTTTCAGTAATCGCTCAGAGAGCTGTCTTTTACAAAAAAAACGGCCAGATCTTCAATTGATGTAAACTGGTATAAATACATTGACTTTAATACAGCTATCATTAATTTATACCTACTGAGGATCTGAAAACTTTTCTCCGCATTAAAAATAGGGTAACGTGAGCATGCTGGAAGGTACACTTTAAAGCAGTGACTGCTGGTTGGGATATACCATTGTAAATAGCTTTAAAACCACCATCAGGTTAAACTGCCTGAGTTCCAAACTAAATATTTGAGTCACTAAATGGTTACTTATATGAGTAAGCTTTATGCACGTTCATAGTCCCACAGAGGGAGGAGTCCCGCCTTTTGAGTGAGTTTTAGGTACCAGAAAGAAGAGAGATGGTTTTTCATGTGGATAACACTGGTCCGCAAGTATGCAACATTTGGCAGTTTCTGTTGAGTTTTTGGGTGCATCCGAACACAAAACTTGTGGGATGTGAGCCCCATACAAGCTGAAAAATGGGAGGGAAGGAGAAGGAGTTTGCACAGAAATCCCTGTGAACCAAATTGCTAAATTTTACAAGAGTTGAATGTTGATGAGTTTAAATATTGTACAAACATCCTGGTCCATTTGGTTCTACAGTAATTTAATTTTTAGTGTGTGTGCTAATTTCCTGATGCCTGTTGTTGCTACAAGCATTAGCTGGGACAGAAAGTCAGAGGACTGACCCTAACAAGGAGGAGGCTTGGGACATGCTAATAGTATTAAAAGGTTAGGGCCTGGTGAGTTCTATTAAATGGAATATTGGTTGAATTCTTGACAACTTAGCTGACCTGTGGCACATTCATGGGATAAACAGTGCATTTAATAGAGCATCATGACTGAAGCCTCTAAATACCATCAAGTACCAATTCTTCAAGATATATTACAGGCTCAGCCCTTGGAGCGAGGATGCATTGAAAATAGCTCCCTTGCAGTCTTGGAAGCAGCATAGGTAAATATATTTCAGCTTTATTCTATTTTCAGTTCAAAATCAAAACCTGTCGCCCCATGCTCGCTTACACTTTCTCTCTCTCTTTCTCTCTCACTTTTTGTTGTTGGCACTTTATGTACAGAAACACACACTTTAAAGGCCAGGCATTAAGATTTAAAAGCTATCGGGCATAGTACAAGAAAGATTGAGAGGAATTTTCTTTAAATCTCCCTCCCCAAAAGGAGATTAAAACATTAAAAAGACCAATTAAAGGAAGGAATCTCATGGCAACATTTTCATTAACCCTCCCTAGTTCTTCTTTCTGTCTCATTAGCCATTAGAGAGAGGAAGGATCATTTTAATTAGCAGCATTGTAAAGCTTTATTTAAGGCACCCGTCCCTCCTGCTGCTCTCTGGATTACCCTGTCAGCTTATAAATACAATACCAAATCATTAGAGCCCAAAACAACATCACTGAAGGGTTTGGAAGAAAGGGGATCCACTATGGTCAGTATTTAGGGCTCTTTAACAATGTCCTTTCTCCTTATTCAGGCATAATTCAAGCGTAATATTGGGCTTTATAAAAAAACCTCGATATCCTCTTACAGCAAAGCCTTCGGTTTGAGGCTGCCATGTGTTCACTTTCTTCCCTTTTGTTTTCAGTGCAGTGAAAGCACAGAGCCACATCTGATAGGATCGACATGCTAGATAGGATCACAGGTTTTCCAAAATCCCAAATTAGAATTACTTGTTAAATTCTCAAATCAAAAGACGGATGCACACAAACAGCGCTGGAGGGAGGAGAAAAGAAAACATGCAGGTTTGTATAGCATGACACAGTTTCACACAAAGGCTCTTATGAATTTTGGTGGCATACAAATAAAAATTTACGCAGAACTTAAGAAAAGGCAATTCTCTTTTTCTAGTCATCACTTGATGGATTTCATTTTTGCATAGAAATGTCCTCAGGTAACACAGTTTGTCATGAAATCATATTCATATGTTCACGTTTCACCAGTAATGAAATAGCTAACTGAAATGTGGTCTCAGAGCTAACAACAAACATGAAAAAACAAATTCTACTCTCCGTTACACCCATGATCTTCACTGAAGCCAATGGAGCCGTACTTGGCTCACAAACTATTATCTGTAAACAAGAGACAGGTTCAAATCATTACGTTGAGGTCTAGAATCAGATCCAAATCCAAACATCCCCATGCTCTAGGGAACGTCTTGGTCAGCACATTGTAGATAGATCAGAGCAGTGAAGTCTGGATCCACCTCTAAACTTCCCCAAAGTTGTAGGGAATTCAGCTGTTATGTTCCAGCTCAGGACCATCTCTCATTTTTACCAACCAACGCAAGTATCCCTTCCTTTGGGCCATATTGTCACAATTTGTTTCTTGCACCAGTGTCCCGTATATTACAAAAAAATTCATTTATTGGAATGAAAACGGCACAAAAACCTCATCCATATTAAAGAAATTGTATTAAACTATTAAGATTCATCATTCAGACCTGTGCCCTACTTTTCTTGACCTGAACAACTAAATATAGATTCTTCAGTTCTCCTGTTTGAATTAACATTATCTCTGTTCATCACTGAACAATGGAGTGGCCCAGCATTTTCCATAAAGAAACACGTTTTTTTGCTTATGGATATTTAAACAATCTTCTTACTATATATGGGTATGTCTACACTACCACCCTAGTTCGAACTAGAGTGGTTAATGTAGTCATACGAACTTGCAAATGAAGCCCGGGATTTGAATTTCCCGGGCTTCATTTGCATGTTGCCGGGTGCCGCCATTTTTAAATGTCCACTAGTGCGGACTCCGTGCCCACGGCTACACGCGGCATGAACTAGATAGTTCGGACTAAGCTTCCTAGTCCGAACTATCTGTACGCCTCGTACAGGAACGAGGCGTACAGATAGTTCGGAATAGGAAGCCTAGTCCGAACTATCTAGTTCATGCCGCGTGTAGCTGCGGGCACGGAGTCCGCACTAGTGGACATTTAAAAATGGCGGCGCCCGGCAACATGCAAATGAAGCCCGGGAAATTCAAATCCCGGGCTTCATTTGCAAGTTTGTATGACTACATTAACCACCCTAGTTCGAACTAGGGTGGTAGTGTAGACATACCCTATTTTAGAAATGTGCATCTTCTCTCTCTGTCTGTTTGCTCAAGAATTCCTCCTAAAAGGTAAGAAGTAGGACCACCAAATTTCTTCTTTGTATCAAAACTTAAAGCAAGGTCAAGGTTTGGTTGTGCCAGGACAATGGAATGTGCCTGGAATTAGATTGTTTCTCATAAAATGGAAAGGGAGGCGTCTGGCAGGAGGGACAGTTATATTTTAGAATAACCACAGGGGGGCATCAAGGGGCCAGGCCTGGGGATCAGGACAGCTATAACCTCATTGGGCCAGCAGGGAGCAGGGGTGGAGAAAGGGACAGCTATCTACTAAATATTTCAGATAATTTTTCTGTTTCTGTGTTTGTGTGTCTGGCGCTGTAGCAGCAATGGACAGCTGCTTCTCACTAAGGATGTTAATGGATGGTTATTTGGCTAATTGTGTAGTCCATACAATTTGTATCAACTACACGGTTAATCGATAAGGGGCTGCTCTATAGAGGTGCAGTGAGGGTAGCTCCCAGAGTCAGCTCGAGCCAGGACTGAGCAGGACTCTGCATTTTAAATGTAAGACTTGCAGGGCTCTTACTACATTTAAAATGCAGACCTGCAGCGCAGGTAGCTCCTGGAGCTGGTGTGAGCCGGGACAGAGCAGTCCTGACTCGCGCTGGCTCCAAGACTGCTGTGCTTCTGCATTTTAAATGTTGTACATTTTAAATGTCGTGGATTTTAAATGCAAACTAGCCTAAGCTGCTGCGAACAGGGGCCACTTGGTGGCAGCAGCCCCAGTCTACGGGAATACCCAGTTCCCTGCTGGGTCTCACGCGGACAGGGGCTGCTGCTGGAGCAGCCTCCCCTATCCCCCCACCACTGCCTCTGATAGGGGTAGTGGGAGGGGGCAGGAGGCACCGTGGAGATGGTACAGGGGGGAAACAGGCTTTTAAGCCAGCTCCCACCAGCACCAGCACCAGCTCCTGTTCCTCCCCCTCTCCCCCTCTTCCCGGCTGCCTATCATATAGAGGCAGCAAGAGACGGGGGGAGCGAGTAGTTGAGTATTCTGCTTACATCCCTACTTCTCAGCTGGCGCCTAGCTGCTGCAGTGAGAGAGGGCTGTGGTTGTCATCTTTCCCTGGGGCAGCCTGCCTACTGAAACCCTTATCCCTAATCCCACTCCAGAACAATGATTTAAATGAAAAAAAAAAAGTATTTGTATTAAGGACCCAAGCAACACCAGATAAATCTTTTAGGGTACACCTACACTAGCCGCCTAGATCGATCTAGGGAGGCTAATGAGGGCAACCGGAATTGCAAATCAAGCCCGGGATTTAAATATCCCGCGCTTGATTTGCATGTTCCCGGCCGGTCACCATTTTAGAAATTGACTAGCCCGAAGTAACTGCCCACATCTACACACGGCAGTGAAACGGGATTCCGATTTAAAGCCCTAACTCGAATTAGCTGGTATTCCTCTGCAATGAGGTTTACAAGCTAATTCGAATTAGGGGCTTTAAATCGGAATCCCGTTTCACTGCCGCATGTAGACGCGAGCAGTTACTTTGGGCTAGTCAATTTCTAAAATGGCAACCAGCCGGGAACATTCAAATCAAGCACGTGATATTTAAATCCTGGGCTTGATTTGCAATTCCCGTCGCCCTCATTAGCTTCCCTTGATCGATCTGGGGGCTAGTGTAGACGTACCCTTAGTTCTTAACATTTTTACAGTGGCGTTTTAGGTATCAATGCCTGTTGCTCTTGGAGTCTGTTCAGTTTAGGTTCTCAGAGATGTAATCTCAAACCAGTGAACTAAACTGGAAAGTTTACCAGTGTTTTTGCTAGACCTTGCAGTGGTTATCTCTCATGGTAAGATGAACAAAAATGATTGGATTTCATCTAGTGGCCTCAAATATGTAAGAATGTTTACATCAGAAAACACGCAGCCCAGATCTGCTCCAACTGAAGTCAACAGCCAGACTTCCACTACATTCATTTAGTGAGGCGTAAGTTTGAAGGCAAGGACTTATGAGAGATTCATTCCCTTAAAATCGTGATTAATTTTCCTACCATGATGCTAAAGAAAGCAAATACAGTAAAAACGTAGATAGCCAAATCATGAAAATCCCTAAAGGTAATTTATTTTAACCAAAGTCAAGTTCATTGTGTGTGACATATGTTGAAAAATGACTTGATTATCTGAAAGTCTGTTATCTGAATTATTTCATATCCTGCATCTTATCTGGCTAAATGAGGCTTGACTGTACATACATAATACGTAATCTAAGAGTCTCAGAAAAACAACTGAAGCAATTACACTGTGATGCAGAAGAAAAGAAAGAACACAGGTGAAAATTAAATGCACAGAGGCATTAGCTCCAGAACAGGACTGCAGAATAGCCATCTATAATCCGTATCTCGTAACTTTGGTTGGAATTTCCCATGATGCCTTGCCTTTGTCTACAGAAATTCTTGCTATTGACACTAGAAGCATCTGAAAAATGCAAAGCAAACAATATCCGGCTCCTGGAAAAGGATGCTCTGGGGTGGTAGAGGGAATGGGGGAAAGGAGTCCAGGAGAGCTGGCAATATTTTAAAGAAGCCTTATTAAAGGCACAGGAAGAAACCATCCCGATGCACATCAAGAAAAGCAAATATGGTAGGCGACCAGATTGTTTTACTGGGGACATCCTTAGTGAGCTTAAACACAAAAAGGAAGCTTACAAGAAGTGGAAACTTGGACAGATGACTAGGGAGGAGTATAAATATATTGCTCGAGAATGCAAGGGAGTTATCAGGAAGGCGAAAGCGCAATTGGAATTGCAGCTAGCAAGGGATGTGAAGGATAACAAGAAAGGTTTCTACAGGCATGTTAGCAATAAGAGGGTAATCAGAGAGGGTGTGGGGCCCTTACTGGATGAGGGAGGTAATCTAATGACAGATGATGTAGGAAAAGCTGAAGTACTCAATGCTTTCTTTGCCTCTGTCTTCATGGACAAAGTCAACTCCCAGACAAATGTACTAGGCAATGCAGTATGGGATGCAGGTGGACAGCCCTTGGTGGGGAAAGAACAAGTTAGGAACTATTTAGAAAAGCTAAACATACACAAATGCATGGGCCCAGATTTAATGCATCCTAGGGTACTGAGGGAGTTGGCAAATGTCATTGTGGAGCCTTTGGCCATTATCTTTGAAAACCTGTGGTGATCGGGAGAGATCCCGGATGATTGGAAAAAGGCAAATGTAGTGCCCATCTTTAAAACAGGGAAGAAGGACAATCCGGGGAACTACAGACCCCCATCAGCCTTACCTCAGTCCCCAGAAAAATCATGGAAGGGATCCTCAAGGAATCTATTTTGAAGCACTTGGAAGAGGGGAAAGTGATCAGGAATAGTCAACATGGATTCACGAAGGGCAAGTCGTGCCTGACCAATCTGTTTAGCTTCTATGATGAGGTAACGGGCTCTGTGGATATGGGAAAGTCAGTGGATGTGATATACCTTGACTTTAGCAAAGCTTTTGATATGGTCCCCCTCAATATTCTTGCCAGCAAGTTAATTGGAATATGGATTGGATAAATGGACTGTATGATGGATAGAAAACTGGCTGGACTGTCGGGCCCAACGGGTAGTGATCAACGGCTCAATGTTAGGTTGACGATCAGTTTCTAGCAGAGTGCCCCAAGGATCTGTTCTAGGACCAGTTTTGTTCAACACCTTTATGAATGACCTGGATGAGGGGATGGATTGCACCCTCAGCAAGTTCGCAGATGACACTAAGCTAGGGGGAGAGGTAGATACGCTGGAGGGCAGGGATAGGGTCCAGAGTGACTAAGACAGATTAGAGGATTGGGCAAAAAGAAATCTGATGAGGTTCAACAAGGACAAGTATAGAGTCCTGCACTTGGGAAGGAAGAATCCCAAGCATTGTTACAGGCTTGGGACTGAATGGCTAAGTAGCAGTTCTGCAGAAAAGGACCTGGGGATTACAGTGGATGAGAAGCTGGATATGAGTCAACAGTGTGCCATTGTAGCCAAGAAGGCAAATGGCACATTAGGGTACATTAGGAGAAGCATTGCCAATAGATCCCAGAGAAGTGATTATTCCCCTTTATTCAGCTCTGGTGAGGCCACATCTGGAGTATTGTGTCCAGTTCTGGGGGGCCCCCCCACTATAGAAAGGATGTGGACGCATTGGAAAGGGCCCAGCGGAGGGCAACCAAAATGATTAGGGAGCTGAAGCGCATGACCGATGAGGAGAGACTGAGGGATTTGAGTTTGTTTCGTCTGCAGAAGAGAAGAGTGAGGGGAGATTTGATAGCAGCCTTCAACTTCCTGAAGGGAGGTTCCAAAGAGGACAGAGAAAGGCTGTTCACAGTAGTGTCGGATGGCAGAATAAGGAGCAATGGTCTCAAATTACAGTGGGAGAGGTCTAAGTTGGATATTAGGAAAAACTATTTCACTAGGAGAGTGGTGAAGCACTGGAATGCT
The DNA here is from genome assembly GCF_049634645.1 of Pelodiscus sinensis. NCBI lineage: Eukaryota > Metazoa > Chordata > Testudines > Trionychidae > Pelodiscus > Pelodiscus sinensis. Next base: position 15,348,227 of record NC_134732.1, on the reverse strand, counting down.
TTACCTATGAAGGTGGTGGAATCTCCATCCCTAGAGGTTTTTAAGTCTCTGCTTGACAAAGCCCTGGATGGGTTGATTTAGTTGGGACTGGTCCTGCCTTGGGTAGGGGGCTGGACTTGATGATCTCCTGAGGTCTCTTCCAGCTTTATGATTCTATGAATGACTGACACCGGGCATGTGTGATTTTTTTTTTTTTTTTTTGCCCAAATTTTGTCATGTTTTTGGTTTTATAATCTAGAAAATCTATTCAAATTGAAATGATTTAATTAGATGTGTCACTGGGAAATACATACCAGATTCCTTCTTGTTTGATATTCCTTACCAGACAACAATGGGCCCTCTTCAGAAGTTAGGGATACTGACAGCCTGGTTAGGTATGAAAAAGGAGAATAATCCTAGACATCTTCCGTAGCTTTTCTAGAGGTCATATATATTCTTATTATATTGGAAACTGCACCTGTCCATTAACTATGATTTTGTCCTGAGCTGACACAAGATGATCCATTTAATTTGGGTGTAATTCACTGGAAAATCCACTCTCCTGGGTCAACCCCTTAGAGAACATATTTAAGATGATGACAGGAAATGGCTGTGACTAGTGCTCCCTGTAAGCTGAGTGCTTGGGTGGCCACCGAGGAGAGTTTCAGGTGCTGCCCAGCTGATTGGCAGAGCACCCACAGCTGGCAGCATGGTTTATATTGGTGGTGCACATCCGCACATGCCTTGGTGCATAGAACAAAATTTATTCCAGCTGTGGATGGAAAAATTAGAGGGAATGCTGGCAGTGACTGCTATTTAAATGGGACAGTTACCAAAATGTCTGTTTAATGGGGACACACTCAGACTATGTTGATACTTCCTATGTCCTTATAGCCCCCCCAGCACAGATGCAACATATGCTGACAGTTCTTTCTGCATAGAAATACCACCTCCCTGCAACATTAGCTACGGTGACAGAAGCACTCTTCTATCAGCATCACTGCATCTACCTGGGATTTTCTCAGCATAGCTATGTTGGGTATGGGTTTGGGATTTCTTCTCACCCCTGACCAACATAGCTACCTCAAGATAAGCTTTGACTGGTGCTTAGCAGGTATAATTTACATTTGTGAGTTACTGGGATAAAATGATCTTCAGCCAATCAGCCTTTGTGCACTGCCCTGCATAGAGGCTGAAAGGATATCCACTGTCTCAACTCAGGGAAGCCGCTATGTCTGCGGCCATGTTCTGTACAATTTCTGGCCACTGGTCTGCCTATATTCTTTCCTATGTACTGACAAAGGTTACAGCTACATTACAGAGCCTTTGGTGGCATAGCTAGTGTAGACACAATGCACACAGGAAGATTTCTGCCAATATACCTGTTCCACAGCTCCAAACAACCCTAGTTATGCTGACAGAAGCACTGTTCTGTTGCTATAGCTGCAGCTACAAGGAGTTTTGGTGTTTTGTTTTTTGTTTTTGGCACAGATATGTCACTGAGGTGTGGCTCAGCAACACCCCTGATCAGGGTGCTGGCACAATATTTGTAGTGGGGATGCTGATCATGGAAGTCAAAGAAACCAGGTGTGTGTTATTACTTTTTCAAGCCAGGAGGTGCACAATTGCTCCTGATTGACTCAGTTATCCCAGTGTGCATTTTAAGAATAGATCTGAACAAAGAACCATGAGGTAGCAGGGGCCTGCAGCCCCCATTGTGGATGCTTTGAAGACATCCTCTCGCACAGGGACACTGGAGTTTCCAAGCACATGGCATGAGCACGGTCAGCAATGAGTTTCACCCATAAGAGATTCTGTCTAGAGAGTCTGAACTGTCTGAGCCCAATTCTGCTCCCACTTTTGTCACTGGAAGCAGAACTAGTAGTCTGACCTTTATTTGTTATAAAATCAGTACTTTCTTCCAGAGGACATGATGGCTCAGGAGGTTGGGAGTGGGATAATAGAAACTTCCAGCTCAAATCAAGCCTAGATCAGTAGCGGCTGAAAGAGGTGACCATCTGATGGCTGACAAGTCTGAGGCATAGCTGTGTTAGTCTGTCTTCTCAAAAACAACAAGGAATCCTGTGGCACATTTAAAGACTAACAAACAGATTTATTTGGGAATAAGCGTACATGGACAAAAACCCACTTAGATGCATTGACAAAGGGGGGGTTTGCTCAGGAAATTTTATGCCTAAGCAAATCTGTTAAGTTTTTAAGGTGCCTCAGGACTCCTTGTTTTTCATCTAATGATTGTTCAATAGCCTCTGTAAAATGAGCTTGGTCAGTCCAGAAGATCACACAAAGAGGACAATAAGGACATGTCTACACTAGGAAAATATTTTGAAATAACTAAATTCAAAATAACTCCTGAATTAACTATTCCAGAATAAGCTTATTCCCTGAGGAAAGCAGAAGCACGGGTTTCGAAATAACCAGCCCATTATTTCGAAATAATGGGCTTCGTAGAATGGATGCTCTGCTTATTATTTCGAAATAAGAGCGGTTATTTAGAAATAACTCCCTAGTATAGACCAGGGCTAACTGAATTACATTCCCTTCTTCCTCTAATTTTCCGCACAAGACTCTACTCCAACCCCAGAAAATGTAACCTCCCAACAAAGGTTTAAAGAAAGTGAATAGGTTAAAATACACAAGTTCAAGCTATGGTTGTGTTTAAATAATTTGGAAAAGGACAACATGTAATGATACAGCAATGTACAGTCAGGCCATTTACAATATGCTGTTAAATATTCATGTTGTACGAAGATAGATATTTATACATGTCAAGACACTGTAATTGAAATACTTTATTGTAAATGACCTGACATACCAATAAATAAAATATTTTCCTTAAAAAAAGTGAGCTTGATGTCAGTCTGCTTCCCAGTGGTCAGTGATCACACCACAAACACCCCCACCCCAGCTTGCACTAATTGGCAATCTCTGGAGGCAGACTAAGGACGGAACGGGTCATACAACCTGAACTACTGTCACTAGAGGTTGATCATCAAAATTAAGGTATATTTGCAGGGGCCGATCTGAGGGAAGCTTGCGCTGCTGCTGCCCAAGCTGCAGGCCTACAGTTTCAAGGGCTGTCAATTTCCAATGAGTGCAAGTGCTAACTTCACCTGAAAATTGGGGAGTGATGAAAATAACTTTGTGTAAAAACTTTAAAATAAAAATTACATACTCGGTGATTTTCCTATAGCATCTTGCAAAACTTTATATGGTCTATTTATTTATGAATTATCATAAAGTCAAATTCTTTTCTGTCCCCACTACTTGAGTAAATGAGCCTTGCACAGAGGAATTACACAGGAGCTGGAAGAGAAAAATTCTCCCCACATATCTGGATGCGAAACAGCTGATTTTGCAGCCACCTCTATAGTCAATGAGTGCTCACATAATTAGGAGATAGGTGCATTAGAGTAACAGCTTCTGAATGCCCCAGTGTACAGAGTATATGGGATGCTGGATGGGTAAATTATGGAGATCCACACAATTTGGCCCCTCTTATGAAGTTCTCAGCGAGCAATACCACAGAATCACACTTGTGTGACTCTTCTCTGATCTGAGTCTCTCCCTGTGCAACTAAAGGTGCTGTGCTTTCTTTGGGGGCCGTTTACACCCCTGGGGAAGTAGCAAGTGGCATTTGACTCCTGGTATATACGAAGGAGGGAAGGTGGATGGGAACCTTGTCTCTCTCACCAACAGAAGTTGATCCAATAAAAGATATTACCATCCACAACTTATGTCTCTACTATCCTGGGGTTGACATGGCTACCACATCATGGCATATTACAGATGTGTTTGTTCCAAAATAATTACTAATGGAAGCACATTTTTAAATTGAGTGCTTCCATTTGCTATGATTTTGTTCTAATTTTTTAAAAACAAAATTAACTAATCTGCAGATGCTACCTCAAACCCAGATGTTAGAAAGTTACAGCACAACATCACAAACAAGAGAGCTAAACAAAAGTAGGGGCTGGTTATTTTCTGGAGTGGCAGATTTTCAGATAAAATATAATTAATGTGCTAAGACATCATCCATTTTTATATACACGGGCTGATTGCTTTATGATGACTATAACTAGAATAGATACTAACTCTGCTATATTTTTTAAATTATGTACCCAATATTTTTTTCTGACTCTGCTTTATATTGAGATTAATAACTATGCAATCACCTCATTAGTTTATTTAGATTGTGTCATTTTAGGAAATTATTGTTTAGATCAGTCTTGCCTTTCCCTTCTATCCCTGCTTTCTGTGAATTAAGTAATATCTGAGGAAACCAATTAATTGCAACTCAACCACTGTAATGGGGTCTGCAGTACAATGTGGCAACGTCTAATGGAGTTTTAATTCCCCCATGGTGAGTCAACATTTGCTTAGAGAAAGGAAAATGTCATTGCAAACCATTGCCCCAAATGAGTGTGGTAACTGAAAGGCTAAGTGAGGTTTTCTCTCAGGTCTATAGTGATTGAGGTCCAATGGCCATTTCCTCTTTTATTATGGGTGACATTTATTAAGGGCCTTATCCTGGGATGTGCCAGGTACTCTCAACTCCCACTGTGGGAAGTGAGACACTAGGGACCTTCCAAAACCAAAAACTAAAGGCTTATAGGTGCACTGGGCCTAGCTTGGAGGAATTTGCACCTACATGCATGTCACCATTATAGAAAATTCCAATGGAACAGGAGAAATTGGAATCCCAAAGTGTGACATTTGCCCAGTGGAAAGCCCATGTCAGGGCCGGACCTCTGGATCAGCAATTGCAAGGATCCAGTAGCCCTGACCTCCCCGCATAGGGGAGCTGTGGCTGCTACTCCTGTGCCAGTGGCTATAGGATTTGAGGGACAGAGGAGGATCTTTTGCAGCCCTATAATCTGACTGTGGAGTAGGAAGATACATATCGCATCCCTGTCTCTCCCTCCCCACCTTGAGAAAAACCCCAATCATCAATGCTTTTACATAGGAATAGTGAATGTCACCATTACCCTGGATAGAAAGAAGAGTAAGGCCACAGTTCTATGCCCAGTGAAGGCAATAAGAGGTTTCCCATTTTCTTCAGTGGTAGCAGGAGCATGTGCTACATTGCTTTAGAAAAAAATAAGCATTGGAAGAATAACCATTGAATAGGAAGCCATCATCTTGGCAATATGACGATGCAAGGAAATAGAAAATACTGGAAATCTGAAAGATTAAAGGTTGTTGTAAGATATGTCCTTTAATTTTTCCAGGATCCTTTATAATGACAATCACCTCAGTGACAGAGGTGACAGTGTTCTCTATAAACTGTGTGCTTGCGTGGCTACTTAAGAGAGATTCAAATGCTGCCTAGCTGATGAACCAGCTAGATTATTTGTTTATTCTGGTGGTGCACATTTGCACATGCCTTGGTGTACATAAAATTTTATTCCACACATGGATGGAAAAGATTAGAGGGAACACTGATGACAGAGCTATTGCAGAGGGCTCATTTGAGGCCCTACACACCATTCAAAGTTGAATTCCCATCCTGTTGCCACATGTAACTCACACACAAAGTGGTCCTAAGCTGTTTATTGTGGGACTTAAATGGCAGGTAGGACCTGATGTGGGTCCTGTGCACTCAGATGAACCTAAACCTCACTGGAAATATTTAAACTGTGATTGGTGTTTCTAAGATACCGTTCTGAATGTTCCTTTTAAAACATGCATTTGTCTTTAGTAAGTATTTAGATAGCTAAAGTTTTATTTATGATTGCTATTTTGGTAGTACCTAAGAGTCCCAGGCCTGGACCCAATTGATGCTAAATGCTGTACAAACACACACCAATAAGAGAGTCTCTGCCCCATAGAGCTTACAGTCTAAATTATAACAGGTAGATACAGTCAGCCAGGGGAACACATGGAAACAATGAGACAATAGAACTTAACATTAGACTTTTTCTCTTATGGGATTGTTCACAGTTCTTTCTACTGCCAGACATTTCTACACAGGACTCTGACAGCTTCTTGCGCAAGAAAAGCTGTCCTTGCACAAAAACTTGCCTGCTGTCTACACTGCACACGTGTTCTTGTACAAGTAAATGTACAGTATAGCGTTGTAAAACAGGACTTCTTCCGGAAGAGTTATTCCTCTCCGCATGAGGAATAAGACCTCTTGCGCAAGAGCTCTACCAGAAGGACTATACAGCAGGACTTAACTCGAAATAAGCTATGCAAATTGAGCTACATCAATTGTGTAGTTTATTTTGAAATTGGGAGCGTCGACATGGCATGTATTTTGAAATAGAGCACTCTTCCTTGGACTTCCCTCACTCCACATACAATGAGGGTTACAGGAGTAAGAAGTCCTCCATCTTGAAGGTTTTTGACATTATTTCAAAATAACTGCCTGCTGTGTAGATGCAGACTAAGGGTATGTCTACACTACCACCCTAGTTTGAACTAGGGTGGTAATGTAGGCAACCGGAGTTGCAAATGAAGCCTGGGATTTGAATTTCCCGGGCTTCATTTGCATAAAGCCGGGCGCCGCCATTTTTAAATGTCCGCTAGTGCAGACTCCATGCCGCGCGGCTACACGCGGCACGGACTAGGTAGTTCGGACTAGGCTTCCTAGTCCGAACTACCGTTACTCCTTACCCTAAGTTATTTCAAAATAACGCTAGTTATTTTGAAATAATGTTGCTGTGTAGGTACATCCTCAGAGAGTCAAGCATCCTCAGAGAGTCAAGCATTAAGATTCCATTGCAATTCTATGAGAGGTTGTACCTAATTCCATTAGGCATCTTTAAAACTCTCATCTTTTACTGCTACTTTAATGAATGTTCTTCTTGGTGAATGTTGACACATTTCTAAGTCAATCTGCCTTTCCCAACCTTTTGACAATTTAAAAGGTTTGAAACCAAGCTACATTATCTATGATGCAACCAATTTCTGCAGTATCAGATTAGCACAGAGGGGCTGCATTTTCCTGACATTTTGGGGTGATTTTTTATTTCTAAAATAAATTGATGGTCTCAAGAAACCATGGCACATTTTTTAGAAAATGTATTATTTTTCAGGATCATGTAGGGAAATAAAGTTTTGCAATCCTTTCCCTCATAATAAGTCTGTCGAAAAATGATGTTGCTCATTCTGTTGAAAGATGGTTTCATTTTCTACTCAAAATTGGTATGAAAAATTTGCCTTGCCAAATGAACATTGTGTACTGAACTTGTCAAATCCTCTCTCCTGACACAAATAAAAGATAACATTGGGTGGCAGCATGTAAAACAGTCCTGACAAGACAGCTGGGACGAAAGCAAAGAAATACGTTTCTCTTTCCATTTTCTTAAGAAGGATAAGGGAAAGATCTGTAGGAGGGAATGGCCACTTGTTACAACTAAACATACATTATCTAATGATTTAATAAGCCATTTCTGTGCTCGTTTTAAGGAAAATGAGAGTGATCCCATTTCCAATTAGCAAAAATAAGATGAAGTCTCAACTTTTTCCAGGTACCAAGAAGCAGTCAAGTGCAGAGTACAGCTGAATGAAAGGGCTATTCATTCAAAAGTTTACAGTGACAATATGTAGGCTGTAATTATTAGTTATAACACTGTGGAAAATTATTCAAAGTATGTTTAAAATAAACAAGGTAAATGATAGCATTTTCATTAGATCTGTAGTCACACTATGCGAGTGACGTTTTTCCTATTAAAATTGTTGATTGAAGGCTGTTAGCTGTTTATCAGCTCAAAATTACATTTCTTCTCTCTTAGGGGTTGTCTCTGTTAAAAATCACAACAACTGCCTAGTTAGTAACAAGAAAAGACTCCTAAAACTGCAATTTCAGGGGGGAAAAACACAAGCATGAAACACAGATTGCACCTTCAAATCCCCAAAGGCATCACGCTTCTTTGTTCTGCTAAGAAAAATTAACCTCAATCTTGGCTCAAGGTCCCCCGATTGATTATCATAGTCATTTAAATACTGTAATCTCATTTTCAGCATCAGGGAAGGGGAGCGAAAAGAAGAAAAAGAGAGAGAGGGGGACAGCAAGGGGGGGAAGGGAGAGAGAACAGAATAAATTATCTGACAAAAGGAAAAAGGGCCTTTCTGCTTACGGAGCCTATTTCAGATCCTTCCACTTGATTGGAAAAGTTGATGAAGTTTAAATGAAGCAGAATTAGAGGCTCAGGCCACTGAGTATTGACGGGGGCCCATGGAAGAATGTGCAATTCAATAGGCCTGATTTCTGTGGAAAACAGGGGAAAGGCCTAAATGGTATAATCTTCAATCAAATCTAACATCGACACTGACAAGGCAGGGTAATGAGATAGGCCAGATCAGGCATGTTGGTTAAAGAAATTAATCCCTCTTGCTGCACCAAGAGTTCAGCTTTGATGCCTATTGTACAGACCCCTGTCCCAGCCTATCTAAATGCTAACTAACTGCGAGTGTGATCTGGGACTGTGCTTTTCATTGCTGGGGCTAATCTGATAACAATTTTATGTCTCTGATTATAGAGGCAGAGATAGTGAGGGAGCCCATAACTGTGGCTATGGGTGGAAAAGGAAAGGAAGAGATGAGTGAGACAGATCGGAGAGACATCTTTTTTTGTTTGTTTTGGATCTGAAAGGAAACTTACATTTCAGTGTGTATTAATGTTTTAACACACCATAGTACATGGTAATTATTGTCCTTAAAATTGCCTCCTGGCCAGCTGATTGGTGTCTCGTGGGACTATGGAAAGGGACATGTAGCAACCATGGAGGGAAGCTGAATAAGTCATAGCAAAGCAAACTTAAAAAGACATTGCCAGCTTAAAAAAATCATACTGCAAACAAAGAAATCTCGTTATTTGAGTGACCCAAAATGCACAATGAAAGCAGATTTTTTTAAAAATTCCAAATTGTTCTTCACTAAATCGTCTTTAGTTCACTTTGAACATTTGCCATTCTCTCAGCTTGACAATTTGAGAAGGCACTTTTACTTTTCACTTGCCGGTTATAAGTGCTCTGCTTTTGGGTTGCAATCACAGAAGGGGAGGTTTGTTTAGAAATAAAGACTTCCACTGATATTAAAATGTATGTATAGATAAAATAAACATGGTATGGAATATATATTTCCACTCTTTTATAAATGTGGTCCAAGTTTCATTTCACGGTGTTGCTTTAAATCAATTCTTTATCAAAACAAATGTAAACAAAAAAGTTACAATGCAATGTATTTTATTTTAAAGAACCGTAAAATGTAAAGTCAAAACATCCTTGAAAATTCAGGACTTTGTCTAATTTATATAGCGTGAACAGCCAAGGTGAAAATTAAATCATTACTGCAAGATTACAAAGATTTTAGATACAATAAATAAGCATAATACCTAGCCTAATGAAATTGGCATAAAAAGGTGGTGGTTTTTGTTTGGTTGGTTAGCTGGTTTTGTTTTTTTGTTTTTTAAGAAAGCATGACACACTCACAAAACGTTGAAATAAAAAATTGGTCCCCAAGACCTTTGTAATGGCATTTGGTTTGATTTATCTTCTGTCATCTAGTACATGGAAAGATGGACAAATTATTTTCACTGTAGTAAATCCTCTAAAAATAGAGAGATGTGCTATGCCTTTCCTCTAGGAAACTAAAAATATACCTGTGTGCTTGAGAATTTGTCTTTCCTTCCCCATTGTGTAGTTCTTATTTCTTCTGGATAATGCAATTCCTTATTTGATCCTCTTCAAGTTTTGGTAGTGGGGGGGGTAGGGGGGTAGGGGGTTAACTGTATGCAGAGCCTGCTTTCTTCTGGGTCTTCCAAAAGTGCTGTGGTTTGGGGTATTTTTTGTTCCAGAAGGTAGGGCTTCTACAGTGTTCTTATGAGTTTATTTTAGTGGAGTATAAGGTGTTACTCTCAAACTGCTGGGTTCTCTGCCTCTGGAGAAAGGCTTGTGAATGAGGTGGCATTACCAAGTATTTGGTGAACTAGTAGAGGGAAATACATTTAAAAAGAACCGTGAGAAACTGAGTGGTACTGGCTGTTTTTGAAGACTTTTCTCCTCAATTTAAAGGGGGTTAACTCCTTCTGAGGCTACGTCTAGACTACAGGGTTTTTTCAAAAAAAAGTGTCCTTTTTCAAAAAAAAACTTCACCTGTGTCTAGAAATTAAATCGAAAGAACACAGTTTTTTTCAACAGCGGTAAACCTCACTTTACGACGAAGAATGCCTTTCTTTTTGAAAGAGCTCTTTCGAGAAAAGGCATTTTTTGAACGCAAACAGGGCTTTTTTCGAAAGAGAGCGTCCAGATTGTTTTTTTGAAAAAAAACCTGTGGCTGTCTAGATGATCTCTTTTGAAAGAAGCTTTTTTGAAAGATTCTTTCAAAAAAGCTTCTTTCGAAAGAAGCGTGTAGTTCAGACATACCCAGAGTTTGACTTGGAATCTGAATTAATGTGAGAACACCACGAATAAAGCAAAAGCCCTGGTTTGGAATGGTTTTGGGTCCACACCGCAAACGGGTTGCTAATCTAAAAGCTTCTTCAATCTTTCAAATGGCACAGCTCATGTCTTAGGTTTGTCACAAAATGCAAAAGCTTGACACTGCTCCAAGTGCACTTAGTGGCATTACAGCTTCATTTTATGCATGGCTCCATTTTTTAGACCTTTTTTTTTCTCTTCTGGATACGTTCTGTCTTCCTAAATCACTAAAGGTTCTCATAAGAGGCAGTGTGGACATTGTCTGCTATGAGCACATAGATAATACAGTTCCACTAGTACAACAATCCAGTCTAATGGTTATTATTGTACTGTCTAACTTTAATGCTGCATCTTTAAATCAAAGTGCCTTTGAGTCTTTATTTACATTATATTACACACATAAAGAATACAAGATTTTCACCAACATAAAGGCTTTCACCTTGTAATGTCTGAGTTTATTGGTCTCACCAATTTGTACTGTTCATTCACATAAAGGATCAAAACTCTCTTTTGCTCACTCTTTTTATATACTCGACACAGTCCTTTTGGATAAGCAACTGTCCATTAAATGTGCTACTAGTAACTCACTTTTCTGTCCACTGACAAACATTTGTCAGTTTCTAGCCTGAAAACTGATGTGCCTTTTAATTATTGTGAGAAAAATGCAGCATTTTCATTTGTTAAGAATATTTATTGACTACTTTGAAATGCTCTATTCATCTCAACAGTGACCATGTTAGATGTGGAATAGCACTGAAGCACGCTGGGAGTTTATTTGGCACCCAAGAAGTTAATTTGTTTTAAATCTTAGATCAGTTCATGCTGAGAAGGGAACCCTTAGATGTCAGTGCACTGGTGAAACAAAGCTCAGAAACCAGTCAAAGGATCACTCAGTTACTCAGCCCCACATTAATATATTTATCTAATTAATTATTGAGCTATACTCTATAGATTTTTTGGAACATACTTTTTAAAACATAATGTTGGCCTTAGATGGCAATAATATAATCATAATATTTAGGACTCAAAGTGCTGCACAAACACTAATTAATCCTCCGTGTCCCTTAGTGGTGGGTACAGAAGGCACCACATGCAGAGAATTTGGGTAAATAGAATAATTAACATCAAATAAACAAAGAATTTGGGCTAAACCCTGCTCACTCCTCTTATGTGTAGTCTCATTCAGATCAGTAGGAATGCTCACATGAATAAGGCAAGCTAAGATTTATCCCCTTAAGATGTTTTGAACAGGAGAGTTCTTGGTTCTGAATAATTGAGTCAATACAGGAATTGGAAAAGAGAACAATAATTCAAACAACCAAACAGATAATTAAAGGGAAGGTACTTAGAGTGCCTATGGATTCCAGATCATGGTGGATGAGCAATCGTCATGATCACATTTGGCCCTCTCACTGGCAGCCTCCACAGAGAGGTTAAAGGCTGAATGGTCTCTGTGCACTTGAATGGGCAAGGGCACTCAAAAAAACTAACAATGTTAGCAACTATTAAGAAATGGATAGATAATACGATAAAAATATCATAATGCCCTATATAAATCCCCAGTATGTCCTTGAATACTGCACAAACTTCCACTTGCCCCATCTTAAAAACATATATTAAAATTAGAAAAGGTGCAGAGAAGGATAACACAAATGATTAGGGGTATGGAACGGCTTCCATATTAGAAATTTAAAAGATTGAGACTCTTCTGCCTGTAAAAAAGACAGCTAAAAAGGGAAATGAGAGACATCCATAAAATCATGAATGGTTTGGAGAAAGTGAGCATGGACATGTTATTTATCCCTTCACAGAACACAAGAACCAGGGATCCCCCAATTAATTTAACAGGCAGCAAGGTTAACACAACCATCAGGAAGTAAATCTGCACATAACGCACAGTCAGTGTGCTGAACTTGTCACTATGGGATACGTGTAAAGGTTGAGAGTGTAACTAGATTTAAAAAAAGAACTAGGTAAATTTATGACAGACAGATCCCTCAGTGGCTATTAGCCAAGATGGTCAGAGACACAACCCTATGCGTTGGGTATCCCCAAACCTCTGACTTCCAGAAACTGCAACAGGACAATGGGATGGATCCCTAGATAATTGCCCCATTCTCTTCTTTCCTCCTAAAGCACCTGGCATTGGCCACTGTGAGAAAATAGGGTTCTGGGCTAGACGGACCATTGGTCTGACCCAGTGTGGCCATTCTTCTGTTCTTTTGTTACTATGTTAACTATCATTCACTCCTAAATAGACCCTCCAGGTCAAGGGGAAGGCATGTATATGAGGTACTGTGTAGAATATTGAATGATAGCTACATATGCTATATCCGTTCAGTGGCTAGACTAATAATTGTACTATATGTCAATCTGTCACCTTTCACAAAAACACTACATGCCAATAATTTTTAACATGTATATGAACATTCATGTGCTGTGTTAACATTTAGGAACAGGTTGGTAAAATTCAGTAGTGGCAATCCTTCTCAAAAGGAAGCCCTTCTTTTAGTAACTTAGGGTATGTCTAGACTACATGGTTCCGTCGACGGAGCCATGTAGATGAGTTTACTAGACATAGGAAAATGAAGCAGCAATTTAAATAATCGCTGCTTCATTTACATCAAAATGGCCACCGTGCTGTGCCGATCAGCTGTTTGGTGGCACAGCGGGGTAGTCTGAACGCACCGCAGTCGACAAGGGAAGCCTACGTGAGTGAAAATTGCAGGATTCTACCCTAGGGTAGTGTGAGGTGAGAAGGAGGAGGGATCTGGTTATTTTACCAGTTGCTAACAATATTGTTTTATAATTTTTGTCAATGCACCCAGACATAATTATGAAGACATTTCTAAAATAAATGATAGTGTGAAAGTGTAGGGTGATTGTTCCTGCCAAGAAAATGGTGAGAAACCAAGTGGCCAAAGTTTAAGCAGAGAATCTTGGCTCTGTAGCACTGGATCATACCAAGAAAAAGGGTATTGGTGAGACTGATTTGCAGTTGCAATTTCACCTTGGTACATGGGTATAAGTGTGCAGTGAGTGCTTATGAAAAGAGGATGACTAGGAAAGAGAGTTGAAGATGTGAAATCAGATTTAACAATAGGTACAATAAATTAATCCACAGCTGTGACATGCAAAAATATGATGATGCTGTGGTGCTAAAAGAGGCCTAACCTACAAATAAAGGTGGGCAACCCAACAATAACTCACTGGTGTGCTTTCAGAATAGCCTTAATTACTGTATGTTCCAAGCTGAAATAGCCTTTCTCTCCTATCACCCATATTATAGCTAATGTCTTTCCTTAACTTAGTTTCCTGGATTTCTGCAAAGTGTACTGTAACTTTAACTTGATATAATATGGCTATTCTTTCTTGTGCTCCACCTTCTTATCCCTTATGCCCCTGCAATTACTTCCTGAAATGAATTTCCATATTACCTTGGTCTGTAACAACTCAAACTGTTTAGGAGTGTCTGACAGCAATATGAGTGAGGCTTTTTGAAAAAACAAATCTGAATGGCATCTTGGGAAAGGGTTCCAGGCTATTAGATACCTACATAGCAGGTGGAGTCCTGCTGAAAGATTGTGGAGTGATGACCCTGAAAACTGAAGTACTAACTCTGGGCATCCATAGAACTACAGAGCAAGGGCAACAACAGAGCTAGTTTTACCCACCCTAACTTACCTTGACTTGGGAGGAATGTAAGTTCAGTCTCCCTGGCCTACTTAACCCATTATTTCTCTGGTGTGACTACAGGAGTAATAGTGATGGGATCAGCATTGTCATCTGTCATGATTTTATCAGGAGTTTCATCATGTTTTTAAAGTCTCAGCAGATGTAAGTTATTGCCTGAGTATCCAAGCTTTCAATTTTGGTCGAAAGGCAGTTTCTAGCCTTTATGGCTATGGATGAAAGTTTGAAAATGTGATCTCTTAAGTAGGGAAGTAAACCGGTTACCCTTGCCAGGTCATGCTTACCAGTTAACCAGGAGCTGGCCCAGACAGAGCAGCCCCCCGCCCGCCCCGCAGGTGAGGAGCTGCTCCAGCACAGCCAGGCCAGTCGCATTGTGCCACAGGCAAGGGCACTCCTGCTTGGCCAAGCCAAACATGCCATGCCACAGGTGGGGGACTGCTCTAGTGTGGGGAGGCTGACTCAGGATGCTGGAACACTAAGGGTTGGCAAACCTCTGGTGTTTTTGTGGTGGGGAAGCCTGAGCTCTGGTACTCCAGTAGGATATCTATACACAGCAGAATTATTTCAGAATAACTGATGTTATTTCATAATAACAAAATGCGTGTCTACACAGCAAGCCATTACTTCAAAATAATGTCGAGATGGAGACTTCTTACTCCAACTCCTGTAACCCCCATTTCACGAGAAGTAAGGGAAGTCAAAGAGAGAGTGTTCTTTGACTCCCTGCTGTGTAGACAGCGCCAAAAGCCGAATTAAACTATTTCGAGTTCAGCTACGCAACTGACGTAGCTGAAGTTATATATCTTCATTTGACTTTTGCTCTGCTGTGTAGATGTGCCCATAGACCTGCCCACTCACAGAATGCAGCATATTGAGGCATTTTTAAATGAGTCCTGTCAACATTAGTATAGTAGGCCACAGCAACACAGAGCTCCTGTGTGGTAACTCTAACTCTTTCCCTCTTTGTTTTCCAAGCCGTGGGTGGCTGACACTGAAGTAACCTTTTTTTCAAATGGCACCTGGCTTTTCTAGGAGGCTTAATGGAGGTGAATTACTATGAATCACATTCATAGCTAGTGTAGTAAAATTTGGGGCTTTGTTTCTTGAAAGTTTCCCATAAGTGGTTTACAAGTAAGCACATGCTTTGATATCATGGGTCATAATGTGATTTCTATATAGTACATTTCATTCTCTTGGTCCCTCTCAAATTACATACTGGTAGCCCAATATTTTTGGACTGTAACCTTTATATGCTTAGCCAATGTAAGACCTGATCTTGCAAGATGCTCTATAATAACAACTCCCAGGATCAGCTTTAGAGCTTTGACTGAAGGAACGCTGGCCAGGATACCGCGATTATAATCCACTCTTTTAAAAAAGTGCTAAAGGATCCTCATTTTCCTCCTGCAGCGATATCAGAGACACAGACAGAGAACACTGTTTTAAAACGTCTCATGCCAAAGCTCGTTCCTTTATCGGTTCTGGAATCCCATCGCCGTGCTCTCTGCAGTGACAGAGCCAGGCATAAACACAGGCCCTGGAGCGAGAGCTGAACAAATGACCTCTTGGAGGAGCCATGAGAACATTATCAACTGAGCGATAGTGACACATGTAACTCAAAGCTCAATTCTGTAGTTCTTAAATTGACTTCAGAGAAGGCTTGGTCTCTATAATAATGTTGAGTACTAGGTAACAAATGCATATCAGTTATGATATGAGATACATACTTGGCAGGGTTATCCCCATTTATAATTTTTGTAAACATATAATTTATCAAGCAGGTTGGCCGTTTATATCTGCTTTCATGTAAAGCATGTGTATAAGTTGTGAGACGGGCTTTTACTCGGTTCACTCTAGCTACTCCTTGACTGAGCACCTTAGCTCTCAACTAAATTCATAATTCTTTAACCCTTTTTTAATGAAAGGGGAAATATTATCTCACTTTAGTTATAGAAAAATCACAGTGATCTGTTAACATCTGTCCTTATAAAAATCCTTCTAAAATTTTAGTTGGGGAGGGAGGATGAATCTAGTACAATCTTGTTCCAGGCAAACTCTAATTACAATAAAAAAAATTGTCATTTGATGACATAACTGAAGGATCCAGTGAGTTAATAGCCTTCATCTTTTCAGATTATAAAATGAAGTTACTTTTGAGATACAAGCAAAAAACCAAAACTACTTATTTCTGTGTATTCCCATGATAAAATCACCAAAAAAAGTGAAGTGCTGAAAGCCTGGAAGTTTCTCTGTCATGTTTAAAACTCTGAATTTTTAATGGCTAAACTATAAATCCCATGGAATTGGGGTAGGGGAAATTATAAAAAAGGGAAATAAAAACCTCAGGAGCTAACTCCAGTGATAAAATCTGAACTACATAGGTGTGAATGGCACCACTATACACTGTAGTAAAATGAGAACATTAAGCAGGAGATGCTGCCCCCAAGAGGAGAGAGGAAAAAAACACAGACACAGTCAAACAGCTCCTTGCTGTTTGCCTCAGTGCTGCTGACTACAGAGAGGCTTGGCATTGACTGAGATAGACCTTGCTTTTCCTCTTCATCCTCTAACAAGACACAATCACAGCCCCACAGTACTGCAGGGAGGAACACTAATAGGTCAGCATTTTTTTCCAGCCCTTGGCTGCAGGCTGGGAGTCTAGGAGTTGGTTGATCCTTGAGGCTATTCTGCTAGTGCCATCAAGAGGACAAAAGCTGTAATTCAAGCAGCTGCCAGGGGAAAAGCAAATTAGTTACTCTGTCATACCTACAAAACTGAGGTCTGCTGATCTTATCATGTGCAGGGCCCCATAGTTCCAGAAAGATTGCAGGGAATAAATGAGGCTTCGAGCCCTAGTCCTGAAGTGTGCATGGGCATTTGGTGGTGAGTGGTTTCCTTCAGTTCTGCATCCTCTGCCAAAAGGAAGATAGAGCCAGTGAATTGCTGGCAGCATCATCCCCTCAAAAGCAGGGTCCCAAAGCTGTTGCTGTTTGCTTATGCTTATGACAAGCCCTTGCTCTCTCCCCTTTCATGATAATTACACTTAACTTCCATTTAAATTGCATGCAAAAATAGGAGGAAGAATGGAATTACTTTTTTTAAAGGCACAACAATAATACAGTGTCCACAAAAATGCTGAAAGTCTCGGAATGCTCAAAAAGTCATGCTTTGGTGATTTCTGTGCCCAAGCAGAACTTTACCAACATGAATATGACTGAACAAAAAGGTTACAGAAAAAGGTTACAGAAAAAGGTTACTCTGAAATGTCTTACTCAAAAGAAGGGACATACAAAAAGGTTTACAACCTGCTCAGATCTGACAGTGATGAATGTGTATAAATGTACACAAATGTATATTTAGCAAGATATTTGTTCTTCAGCAGAAACATGAAAGGAATTTAAAACCGACCAAATACTTGATGGATGAAAACACACACACACACACCATTTTGATGGATGAAAACACACACACACACACACACACACACCATTTTTAATTATTTCAAATTGGAGTGAATTTAGTAACCAGGAAAGCAAGAGCCTAATTCTTCACACATATCCTGCCAGAGCATCCCTTGTTACTAGGTGTTTGATAAATAACTACCAAATCCAGTGTCTGCATCTTAGTAGTGTGTGATGTCTGTCACTCCGGGTGCATCTACACTGCACCGTTATTTCGAAATAACAATGTGAACATCTACACAGCCATTCCATTATTTCGAAATAATTTCAAAATAACGGACAGCTTATTCCTAAATCTGTAAACCTCATTCTATGAGAAATAACACCTATTCTGAAATAGCTATTTTGAAATAAAGCATGTGTACATGGTCCACTTTTGCTATTTCAAAATAACCCCTCACCAGGGCCATTCTACGTTATTCCTCCGCAGTGCCTCCTGGGGCTCTAAATCAAGAGAGCATGTCTACATTAGGGAAGCCAGCCTCACACTAATTTTGAGGCTTCCCAGCAGAGTAGACATGCTATTTCAAAATAAGCTATTTCAGAATAACTATTCCGGAATAATTTACTTCAAAATAAAACATGCAGTGTAGACATACCCTCCCTGAGCTACATCCCAGGAGTGTTGCCAGCACCCATTGTTATTCCAGTTCTGGTCTTGTGAGCATGCCAGCCACGCGCAACATTGTGGTAACTTATGTGGATATGTAAATAAGATGTAATCAGCAACTCATTTTTCACTTGTAACTAGAGAAAAGCTGAGCTTTTAGAGAGCTCTGCTATGGAAATTTAATTTAGGCCCATTTCCACTTCTGACATAGATGGGGATGTGAAAGGCTATGTCCATTGTATTGTTCACAACTTCTCTCCACCAGCACATTCTTACCTTACAAGCCCCAGATTAAGACATTTCAACACTGTTTGATATTTACTGCAGGATTCCTATCTCCACTGTCCCACAAGCCCTGAACAGCTGCAACCTTGCCAAGTTTCCATTTTCTAACACCTCCCACTCCCAAATGATTATTCCTCCCCTGAAATCCTTTTCTTGCTATCATTGGCAAAGTTAAATTGCTTTTTAAATGAACAATCTCTCTCTTTTTACAGCTGCTCTAAAGAGATGCCTGAGGCACAGTGTATGATCTGACCATTGAGACAAGCTTTGTGATGTCCTTCTGGCTTATTTCTATTTTAAGGTACAGGGGAGGGAGGGGCCCAAAGCACAAATTATGTATGTACAAGTGTACTGAAATTCAGCCAATTCTACAATGGAAGATAAATAACACACACACAACACAAGGCACAAAAATAAGGCGAAATAATACTTTGCCGAAGGACATTGGGATTTTTAGTGCCCACACAGAACCTCCATTTCTAAGGTCTAGTCTGAAAGGCACCTATACAGTACACTGCATGAAGCTCAATTTACTCACCTCAGGAAAATATAAGATGAGCTGATATGGCCAATAAATCGGGGGCTAGGGAGGAGAGGGTCTCAGAAGTTGTGTTAGCTCTAGTGCTCTGGCTAAAATTTCAGTTAGGCCTTAGATCTGGCTAAGCTAAATCCATCCTAATTTACAACTGGATGCAGGATTCTTCTTCATCTCTTGCTCTCCATTACTGTTCAGTGTCGCAAGGTTCTGATAAAACAGAAACCACATCCAGCACTAGGGGTGTTAGTGAGTAGTTGACTACCTGATAAGCACTGGGTAGTCAACTGGAGTATAGACTACTAGCTTCTCCTTCCTTTGCCCCCTCTATGAGAGGCAGCAAGGGGGGCAGGAACAGGAGCTGGTGCTGGGGGGAGCCAGCTTAAAAGCCAGTTCACCACAGCTTCATCTCCTGGTGCCACCTGCCTCTCCCTGACATTGCCTCTACCAGAGGCAGCAGAGGGGGGATAGCGGAGGGAAGCAGCCTCTACCCGTGGCAGGCCAAGGCTTGACATGGGCAGAGGCTGATCCAGCAGCAGCCCCTGTCCGCAAGGGTTCTAGTGGGAAGCAGGGCTCCTGTGCAGACAGGGGCCGCTGCTGCCAAGCAGTCCTGTTCATATCGGACCAGGCTGGTCACGCGTGGGGGCTGCTCCGGCAGCAGCCCTGGCCACGGCAAACAGAAGCTGTTCTGGCAGCAGTCCGAAGCAGTCCCTGTTCACGACAGACAGAGGCTGCTGCACTCAGAGCGAGCCAGGACTGAGCAGTCCTGGCTTGTGCTGGTCCAGAATGCTGCACTTCTGCATTTTAAATGTAGTAAGAGCCCAGCCGCTCTTACTACATTTAAAATGCAGAGCCGCAGCTCTTACTACATTTAAAATGGGTGGCTTGCAGAGCCTGTATGAGATGGCTCCTGGAGCTGCGCCCACTGCGGCTCTGCACAGCAGCCCTTACTGACTAATCATGTACTTGATACAAAGCGTATCAACTACACGATTAGCCCGATAACCGCAATTTAACATCCTTATCCAGCACCTGCTTTTCAGTAACGAGTGATCTCTGTCTGTCCCTTAACTACCTTCCATCAGCGTTGAGGCTTAGTTAATACTAGCAGACTTACCTGGTGTTGCCTAAGTCCTTCAGGGCAGGAGGTGGCAGTGTAGGGTTGCAGGATTCAGGGCAGGGCCTTGGCGATGGGGGGCGGGCAGTGCAGGAGGCTGGGGGTTGGAAGGTGAGGAGGGGCTCAGGGCAGGGATTCCATCAGGCATGGGCCTTTTCTCTCCCCTCAGCCCTCTCCCCAGCTAACCAGAGCATTTTCTGTCCTCCCAGATCCTCCCTCTGGCTCCCAGGGGCATTTTCTCGCCCTCCCCCCCATCCTCCAGCAGGGACATTTTCTCTCCCCCAGCTCCTGCCCAGCCATCAGGGGCCTTCCCCTCATTGCTGTGGTCATGCACCAGGAGAGGGAGAAAGGGATTGGGGTAGGGGGGCTACTTACCAGGTGTGCTGGCAGGCAAGATAGTGGAGTTCCAGCCCTGCTGGCCACTCCTTTGGTGGTACACCTGCCCCAGTGGACACTCTCTCGGGACAGCTCTCCCCTATGGGCTCGCTGCCCACAGATGCCACTCTGTATTCCGTCCCCCCAAACACTTGCCCCTCCCTTTACATCACATGTCATGGAAAACAGTCCCTTTCCTGGGGCTTTTGGTTGTCCTGCTAAATGAAGTTAAGTTCTAACCCGATCTCCAAGCCACCTTGTTGTTTCATGCCAATTCCACAAGCCAAATACACAGGGAAGGGTTAGAACTTAACTTCATTTACAAGACTGATTCTTATCAGAACGGAATGAACAGAGCTAGGGGCTGGCTCCCACACTATCTTCCACATCCTAATGACTTAACCAAAAAACAAACAATAGAGGTGCTAATTGTTCTTATCAGCCTCTTGTAACTACTTGAACAATCTATTCATTGTCTTTTTTTCTCCTTTTTTTCCTCCTCCCCCGCCCCCTTTCCCTTATTTATTCTTAGATCTGTACTTTTCATACTCCAGTCATCTGGAGAAGTGAGTTATGCCCATGAAAGCTCATGGTGCCATCTACATGTTTTGTTAGTCTTTAAGGTGCTACTAGACTATTTGTTGTCTTTTAAGTTTTTCTAGTTACAGACAAACTTGGCTACCCCTCTGAAGTATTTGTCCCTTGAACAAATGGACTTTCAAACAGACACACTACACTGACAGATGCACTCTAAAATGTATCTATAATGTATCTGCATAGGCGTGCGCAGGGGGGTATGCCGGATATGCCCAGGCACACCCTAATGTCTCAAAAAAAAAGTGGCTTTGCATTTTAATTTAATCGCATGATATGCTCTTTTAAGTAAAGTTTAGTTGTTAATTTTAAAAAAAAGTTTAGTTAAGTTTTAGTTTCTTTAGTTTGTTTGATTAATAAAAATAATGTCCTTTATGGTTGAGTATTCAATAAATGTTCGCCTTTAAAAAAAAAATTCCCTGGGTGCACACCCTAATGAAATGTGCTGCGCACGCCTATGTGTATCTGTAAAATGCTTTGAGATCTTGAGATGAAAGTTGGAATAGAAAACCAAACTATTATTGCTTAACTATTTTTGGACCACTACGCTCTTCCCTGCTTATTAATGAAAAAGACACTAATCTCCTTAAGAGAGGTAATATTTTCTGACACTACTATATCTATATGGAGATTTTTTTTAATCTCCCTCAATCCCATTTTTTCATTTTGAAAAATTTTACCAATTTTGGTAGCCTGGGATCAGTATTGGCTCCCTTTGCCCTTGCCCATAGAACTATTTCCCCCTTATTTTGGCTAGTGCATGATCTCTGTAACCCATTTTCTCTGTAGCTTAGTATGAACGTCAGGTGTTTGTTTTATTAATATTCTTGTAATTGTTATTCAGCTCCTCTGCCTGGAGAGCTTATTTTCAGAGATCACTTTTTCAGCATTAGAAAGCAGGGGAAACCATTGCATGATATAAATGTATTCAATGCTGCTCTCTAGCGTTTAAAACAGAATCTGCGAGCACTGCTCTTCTATTCAATGCTTACAAACTTGCTGTCACTGTTCAATCACCTTACTATGTTAAAAAATCAAGGTGTGTCTTTTATTACAATCATATAATAAATTTCCCTTGCTACTACATAGCATTTATTTTCCCTTTTTTGCGGGGAGAGGAAGAGGTTGGTTGTGGGGTTCTGGACCATTTTCTGCTGAGCAGGGACTCCTGAGTGGTACAGAAGCTCCATGGAGCCTTCCCTCTAGGGCAGGCATGTCCAAAGTCCGGCCCGCGGGCCAATTGTGGCCCGTGTTCCGGTTTAATACGGTCCCCCAGGTAATTTGGCAATATCTATCTTTTATGGCCCCCAACGAAGCCATATGTATTGAGATGAATACATTGTAAAATCTCAGTTAATGTCAGTTGGTCTAAATCAGTTATAAATATATTTGGACACAACATGTATACTTGGTGTTATGTTCCTGTTCATATTTTTTGAACTTAAAAGTTGACAGACAACCTTTATTACCAATAATATGTAATGTACTTTACAATGTTCCTGACATATATTTCAGCTTCCTGGATTTTTTTTTTCATCTGGCCTTCAGATATGAAAGGCAGAGTGATTTAACACCTGTTTAGATTTGTCATCCATGTGACGAAATGAAAAGTATGCCGTTTGCAATAAACTTTGCATAAAATAGTTAATTTTCATTTAATTTTAATGGTTCAAAGAATGTCAGGCAAAATGGTCGGCCCTCACGCATGTTCACTTCATCAAATCTGGCCCTCTTTGAAAAAAGTTTGGACACCCCTGCTCTAGGGCTATGTCTATACTGTAGCCTTCTTGCTGAAAAGCATATGCAAATGAAGTGCGGCGATATTCCACGCTGCACTTCATTTGCATATGCTTTTCCGCAAGAAGGCTACAGTATAGAAGTAGCCTAGAAGTGGAAGTTCAGGAACTAGCTCTCTTTTCCCCTGAGAGACTCAGAGGCTCTTTCTTCTCCCTGGAGGACATGGATGGAGTATCTTCCAAGGCAGTTGGCACCCAAGTACCTCACCTTGAAAACAAGTTGAGCACCAGGCTCTCCCCAGAAGTGTGAAATCTACAGGGAGAGGGATTGCTTAAGGCTATGTCTACACTACAGGGTTTTACTGGGATAGCATAAGTATCCCAGAAAAACTCTGCCGCGTCCAGGGAACACGTTTGCTCTTCCGCTTTTTTTTGCAGAAGAGCAGACGCACTCTTTCGGAAGCCCTGTCTTCCTCCTCCTCCCACGAGGAAGAAGGGCTCTACCAAAAGAGGAGGCGTTTCCAAAATTTGGCCCAGTGTAGACGGGCCAAATTTAGGAAAAGCCTCTTCCGAAAAAACTATCCAAAAAAGGTACACAAATTGTGGGGTGCAATTTGCATACTTTTTCCCGATACATCAGTGTAGTGTACACATAGCCTTAGGATGGAGGATAGAGTGAGGAAGGTCCTGGAAGGCTCTGTGCTGGGGGAGGGTTGTATCTGTAGGCTCCTAATACTGGTTGCCTCTCTCTCTAGGTATGAATGCAGTCTGGGATATTTGGGGTAGGCATTCCCCCAGCTAGAAGGGTCTCCCTCCCCTGGACTAGGGTATGTCTGTGGGGACTCTCTGTGGTAGGGGGTGCTCTCCATCTTGTCTCTGAGTGGGTTCTGGAACATGCTGTTCCAGGGAAGGTGGGTATTTGGAGAATGGGTCCCCCTGTGCCCAGATCGGGGCTGTGTGGGGGGATCTCTCCCAAGGTGCCCCTTGCCTTGACTATGAGCGGGTTCTGCCCTGTGCTGTGAGGGGGGAAAGGGAGTTAGACTAGGAGATTCTCCCACTAGGGAAGGGGCTCCCTCTGCCCTAGTGGGGGGGGGGAGTCTCTGGGGATCTTTCCTAGGAGTTGTCCCTCACGTTGGCAATGAGCAGGTTCTGCCCCATGCTGTGCAGGGGAAGGGTATTTGGACTAAGGGGTTCCCCCAGCTGGGGGAGGGATTCCATCTGTCCAGATGGGGGCTGTGTACGGGGATCTCTCCGTGGCGATGAGCGGGTTCTGCCCCGTGCTGTGCAGGGGAAGGAGGGTGTTTGACTCGGGGGTTCCCCCAGTTGGGGGGTTCCCCCTCTGCCCGGGGGGGGGTCTCTGCTCACCTTGGCGATGAGCGGGTTCTGCACCATGCTGTCTCGGGCCACCCCCAGCCGCTCGTTCTCGCTGCCCGGCTGCACTTCGGCCAGGGTCATGGGCCGCCGCGGCGGGGGGCAGATCTGGCTGGCGCTGCGGTGCCGGCGGGGGAGCTCCTTGGGGCCGCGGGGGGCCGCCGCCATGGCCGCGGGTCCCGCTGGGGAACGAGGTGCCACTGGACCACACCAGGCGGACCGAGGGGGGGGAGGATGAGCTTCGGGAGCGGGAAAGCGGACACTCCCCCTCCTGCGGCAGGGGCACCCCTGCGAGCGCAGGGAAAGAAGCGATGCCGAACCTCTGGCCTTGACACGCACCTTACCGGGGCACAGCTCTGGGGGGGCCCATAGGGACCCCTGAGTGGGGACACCCCTCCGGACGGATGGAGCGGCCCGTTGCCATGACAACGAAGGACGCTAACAGGCTCAGGGGGTAGACTAACCAAGAGCTTGGGGCGGGGAGACTTGCTAAGGTGCCGAGGGCGGTCCCTGGCGCTAGCCCGCCCCGCCCCCCTCCTCCAGCGAGCTCTCCCCGCTCCTGCTGCAGGGCTGGATGTTACTCCTCATTCCACGAGGAGTAACGGTAGTTCGAACTAGGAAGCCTAGTTCGAACTACCTAGTTCGTGCTCCAGCAGCAGATGGAGGGGAGGCACAAAAGTAACAATTTGCTTCCCCCATGCAGAGCTCAACAGGCTGCCTTAGCTCAACGTTACAAGGGCCAATGCCTTGGAAATGCAATGTCAACCTAACTAACGGGGAGGGGAAATGTATCAGCTGGCTGTAGCTGGACTCTGTAATACCCCCATCCCCAGCCAGGGGTATTTTTATGTGTCTCTTTTTTCAGTGCTTCCCTCCACCCACCGCTCCCACGTGAATACGTCAACCACTTCTCTAGGGGAAACTGATTAATCCCAACCTGACAATACAAAGTGCTAATAGAGTGACAAAATGGGCGAGGTAATATCTTTCCAGCAAGTTTGTCTCTCACCACTAGAAGTTGGTCTAGTAGTGTTTTAACCAGTGGGAGGAGTAGCTTTCCGGGTACTTCAGAGAAGTGGAGAGAGGGGTACATCAACACAACTGAAATGTGGAGAAAACTGAATTTTTTAGTTTTACATTGCTTTATTTTTGTACTTTTTACACACAAACATTTCATCACCTGCCTGGCTATGATTAACTTGTTTAAACAAATGTGTTGCAATGGTAGAAAAAAATTTAGTGTGTCTGAAAACTAAGTACTGGCGGTACTTATTTTTTTTTAAAAGAGGTACTTTATTAAAAAAAGGTTGAGAAACATTGGTCTAGTAAGATATTACCTCACCCACCTAGTCTCTCTAATATCTTGGGCCCCACAAGGCTACAACAACATTGCATAATACAAAGTGCTTTCAATTGCACAAAGTAAAGACACTGGACTTTCCCCAGTCCAAGTCTTTTGTCAGTTATAGAAAGCTTAGGCGTTACCTGTAACAGTGGCAAGCGTGCTATTTTCACAGACTATTTTTTAAAATTGACCATCTCTTAGCTATACTGCTGAATATAATTGCTAATTCAAAATATTCTGCACTTGAATCATGGATAAACTAAAATTACAGTGTTTTTTGTTGTTGTTTTGGAAGTTCAGAACTGTAAACTATGTAGCTCAGTATTTTAGGCTTTGGATTGTCAGCACAACAAATCAAATAAGAGATTGTTACCCATTGATGAAGATTGACATGACTTAATATCCCTCAAAACACCTATACAGGATGATGAATCTCTGTGAAAATCTGGGTGGTCTGATGTAGCTGAGGTAACCAATGTAAAAGTCACTTGACCAGAAAAAAAAATAAGTAGAGTGTGAAATCCAGTTCTTGAAGAAAATAGCAGTATTCCTGTTAATTTCAGAGAGATACATTTTACCTTTTGCTTTTCCATTTGGAAAACTGACTGAACTATGACAATAGCCTCCAGAAAGACAGACAAATATATTTTATTAAAGATTGATGAGTTATTCTTTGTCCATTTGTATACACACACACACACACGAAAGCTAAGCGAGAAGAAACGTCACACTGTTTTGGTAATTAAGTACTGAAATGAGAATAAAGAGGACCAATTTAAAACTTTATAAAAACAGGAAATTAACTAACAGAGATATAAGCTTGTTCCAGTTTATTCTAAAATCTTCCGTCAAGAGGAGCATTGAAACACTGCAACATATTTCAGATAAGGAAGAAAGTTTCAATTATACAATTACTTTGAACCTGTGATTAAATAGAATATGGTAAATATATTATAAATATCTTTAAAATGCTTTCTAAAAGAAGAGATTTCCATTGTATAGTGCATAAAGAATTTTGAAATACAGGAGCTCAAAAAGTATTTTCAGATTAAGAATTTATATTTTACTTTTAATCTGAAATTATCTCTTGTCAGTATATTCCTGGGGATTGACTCAGGGAGAGTTACAAAACAGAAGTACACATGCTTAATGTTTTAAATCACATAGTAGGGAGTGGTACTCTGTTACTTTATTATAATTGCCAGAGTTGATCTTCCTTTATCAAGTGTGATTTGATATTCCCTTTTCTAAAACTGCCAAGGAAAAACTTTAATTTTTTTTTCTTCAGTTCCATCCAAGCTACTTCACCTCATCCCTCCTCTGAGCTCTATTTTGAATGTTTGGACTTCCTGGCAAATGGGAAGCTGTCAATGTAGGCACATCAGAGCCTGCTGGAATTCTGTCTGCTGTTAACTTGCAGCCAAAAAGTCAGAGAGGGCAGGATAAGAGGAGAGCCATTTGATGCCTGAGTTGAAATTGTAACTAGTAAAAGAAGGAAAGATGGATGATTATATACAGGCAGTCCCTGGGTTATGTACAAGATAGGGACTATAGGTTTGTTCTTAAGTTGAATTTGTATGTAAGTCTGAACTGGCTCCAGATTCAGCCGCTGCTGAAACTGATCAGCTGCTGACTACAGGAAGCCCTAGGCAGAGTTGCTCTGCCCCCGGCTTCCTGGAATAAGCCACTGATCAGTTTCAACAGCGGCTGAATCTGGACTCCTGGGACAGAACAGCTGGGGCACTGCCGGGTAGGTCCCCGCAGGACCAACCCGGCAGCACCCCAGCTGCACTACCCCAGGCGTCCCGCAACAAAAGCCTGGTCTGCTGGGGGGGGGGGGCGCACTAGCTGCGCCCCCTCCTTCCCAGCAGACCAGGGAGACCCGAGCAAAGCCGCACAGGCAGCGGTGTCCCGCCACCTGTGCGGCTTTGCTCAGGTCTCCCTGCTGTGCTGGGGAATCCCCCTCCCCAGCACACCAGGGAGACCCAGAGCAGCTTTTTTTGCCCCGGAGGACATAGTGGCGGGACCGCTGCGCTCTGGGCGGTCCCACCGCCCGCGAGCTCCGGGGCGAGAAAAGCCCCGTTCGTAAGTGCGGATCCGACATAAGTCGGATCCGCGTAAGTCGGGGACTGCCTGTATTGAGTAATAGCTCACAGTACAGCGCTCCTAAACTTGACTAATACTATGATCTATGGTTAACATCTGGTTAAATACTGATAGGTGGAAAAACATGATCCACACCAATTGATAAAGCTTTGAAATTGATCAAGCTTGCTACAGATAATTTTTAGGACTACACTACCATCTTAAAGCACAAAATATAAGCACATACGTAAAACAAGAAAAGAAAATGATCAGTTACCCAGACTTGGGGAGCAGGTAGACAGTTTATTTCATCACCATCTCCTTACTGGATCAATCCTGTGTGTTCTGCATTGCTCTGATTGTTTTCAACAGTTCACATCCTTTTACATATACCCTAATATAACCTTAACATTCACATATGATGCCTATATCTACATTAAAAATCCTAACTGGTTCCTTTATATCAATCGTGCACAGATCACACATAGTAATACATGTCATCCCTTCCATTCAGCTGTTTCCCGCAACTTATCTATTTTAGTCATCTTGCTTTTGTGTGTGGTGGGGAGGGGGAAATGCTTTGTTCTTCTCAGGGATCCTGTTCAATATTTAACAAGCATCTGTGTTTTAATTAAGACATACTCTGGCAATTTAGAACATCTGTTCTAATAAAAAGGCTATTATGCTAAGCATTCAGCAATTATAATTTCCACTCTTTATAAAGGTTACACAGCTTATTACTCTTCAAGCTTGATGGGGTTTGGATCACTTAACAATAGGCCTTAACTTATCAATAAGTCCTTCATTCTAATGGTCAAGAGAATCATGCCTAGCCTTAACTCTTACTCAGGTTATGCAAGTAATGTTACCCTCCAGCAATGCTCTATAGTACTGTACAGTGAATTGTTTAAGTGATATGAGGCACAAGAGCTAGGAAAAATATCAAATTCTCCACTGAAATTAAAGAACTAGTGAAATTTCCCACTGGTATTGGAGTAGCATTCATTCATAAAGGTACTTGCATTCCAGAGTGATGAAATCTGATATAAAAACCTAAACTTAATAAGCGACGAGGAGTCCTGTGGCACCTTATAGACTAACTGAAGTGTAGGAGCATAAGCTTTCGTGGGCAAAGACCCACTTCGTCAGATGCATGTAGTACATGCATCTGACGAAGTGGGTCTTTGCCCATGAAAGCTTATGCTCCTACACTTCAGTTAGTCTATAAGGTGCCACAGGACTCCTCGTCGCTTTTGCAGATTCAGACTAACACGGCTACCCCTCTGATACTAAACTTAATAGATACACAGATACATTTGAAATGATTGAGTACATAATTATTGAAGAAGATAGCTGAAAGTAACTACGTCTATACTAAAATCTGCCAAAAGAAACGTTTATCAGCTTCCCCTTTCCCCACAGTTCTGAATATTATGTATTGACTATACTTTCCAAGAGTAGGGATGTGCAAGTGTGATGATGATGTGATAGATGATCACTCGTTGCTGAGTATGGTCCTCTTCCATGGGCATTGTGGACCCTCAGGTGGTTGATAAGGCTGATCTTTGAACCACAAATTCTATTACAGTGAGGACAGATGTTTCCTGGTACAGCAGGAGGCTGTACTAGATGGCTAAAAGCCAGTCTCTCCTTCCCCCTGCACCTCTTCTCCTCTTCAGCATGTCAGCAGGCAAATTCAAAATGCAGGAAGCCATTGCATAGGACTTATCTCCATTTCGAGTGATCCTGGGTGTCTCACAAGTGTCAACGTCAGTGTTGCTCTTCGTTAAATTATCCTTTAGCAAGTCTTTATAATGCTTCCGTTGTCCTTGCACGTTACAGTATCCTTCTTTCAGCTGAGGAAACAGGACCTGCTTGGGGAGGCAATGGTCTGGCATCCGAACAACATGACCAGTCCAGCAAAGTTGCTGACAGATGATCATTGTCTCAATACTGGTGGTCTTTACCTTTCCAGAACTCTAGTTAGTGTGCCTATCTTCCCATTTGATCTTCAAGCTCTTGCAGAGGCAGTGTTGGTGATACCTCTCAAGGACTTTCAAGTGATGTCTGTAGGTTGTCCAGGTTTCAGACCCATACAACAGTGTTGGGAATATGGCAGCTTGATAGACAACAGGTTTGATGTCTGTTCAACTCTCATGATCTTCAAAAACCCTGTGCCATAATGAGGAAAGGTCGCACTGGCATAGCTCAGATGATGTTGGATTTCTCCATTAATATCTGCCTTGGATGAAAGATAACTTCCAAGGTAGAGGAAAGGATTGACATTCTCCATTGCCTCTCCATTGATTTTAATAGATGGAGTGCATGGTACCTCATTTGGAGAGGGCTGATAGAGCACTTCGGTTTTCTGGATTTTGAGGGTGAGACCAAGACGTGCATACACAAACACATTCAAGATAGCCTGAAGATCTTTCTCAGAGTGGACAAAAACTGTATTGTCAACAGCCTACTGAAGTTCCACGATAGATGTGGTGGAAATCTTTCTCTTGGCTTTCAGTCTGCTAAGCCTAAACAGCTTTCCATCCATTCTGTAGATGATTTCAATGCCAGTTGGGAGCTTCCCAGCAATTAAGTTGAATATGATTACAATAAAGACTGCAAACATGGTCGGGGCGATGATACAGCCCTGTATTAGAGCAGCAACATGGGGTTGCTGGTGGCAGCCAATATGCGGGGGGACTCAGCTTAAAAGCGTATCGGCTGCTGTATCAGGGGCAGCAGGCAGCTCCCCAGGAGCTGGTGTATGCGAGGAACCAGCAGATGGCCGACTGCTGTCCCACATTGCTGCCTCTGATAAGAATATAAGAAGGGCCATACTGGATAAGACCAAAGGTCCCTCTAGCCCAGTATCTTGTCTTCCTAAAGTGGCCAATGCCAGATGCCCCAGAGGGAATGAACAGAACAAGTAACCATCAAGTGATCCCTCCTCCCAATATCTGACAGCCAGAGGCTAGGGTCACCATTCCTACCATTCTGGTTAATAAGCCCTCCATGAATGTATCTAGTACCGTGGTGTACAACATGTTAGCCACTAGCTATGTGTGGCTATTTGGCCAGTTGAATATGGCTAGTTGGCTTGAACAATGGGACCATTTGGCCAGTTGAGTGTGGCTAGATCTCTATAGCAGTAGCCACTATAGTGGTTACTGCTTCAGAAGTGGCTGGACACCATGGATTTAGTATCTGTATTTTGATAGAAACAGCAGAGTGGAGCAGTAATTGGGAGCCAGTACACACGGGGAGCCAGCTTCTCATACGCACCTGCTCCCAGGGAGCTGACTGCTGCCCCACATATAACCATGTAACCACTGACATTTTCGGCGGTTACACAGTTACTTAATTGCACTCATTTTAACATCCAAGATTGCACTCTTTTGCAGTCTAATCAGCAAAGCCATAATATACTTAAATTGTAGCCAGGAGCAATCTTTTATAGGTAGATTATAAACTTTTATAAGGTTCAATAGTGAAAATACTGGCAATTTAAAGTACAATGACTTCACTAAGGAGATGTAAATGGATATAAAGACAAACAGAAACAAAAGTCAAATTTAAAGAGCATTATAACCGTAGTTAATATATCTCCTGTAGATTTTGAGAAAACAGGTAAGACTTCTAACTTTCAAAATAAACAATATCCATTCCTGTTAGAAGGCATGGTTTGATTTTTAGTGTTTATACTTCTTTGCGCTTTTAGGTTCCATTCCAGCAAAGCATTAAGTACTTGCTCCAAAGCCATTTAGGTCCATGGGAGTTTTTTTATTTGCATAGGCTTTGGGTCAGACTAGCTGCAGTGCAGCAAAACACTTAGCCATGTATTTAAGTATTTTTCTGAATTAAGGCTTTAAAACTATTTCAGTTGTCCCCGTGAGATGATGATTGCATTTCAATACACTACATTTCAGTAACAGATAAAGTGATCTGATAAATAAATTACTTAGATCATATGTGTTGTAATGACAAAGGAAAGATACTGATCAATTTTATTATTGTAGAAATTCAAGTAAATATCTTAAGACTAATATAAAACACGTAAGAATTGCTGCAAATAAGCTTATAGGGAGGTACTGGACTACGGCAACATTTTGTTTCTCTACCTCAGCTTCAACATGCTGTGAAAACTAAGGAGTTTGTTATTTTAAAGTGGACAGTGATTGGATTAGGTCAGGGGTGTCCAAACTTTTTTCAAAGAGGGCCAGATTTGATGAAGTGAACATGCGTGAGGGCCGACCATTTTGCCTGACATTCTTTGAACCATTAAAATTAAATGCAAATTAACTATTTTATGCAAAGTTTATTGCAAACGGCAAACGACATAACACCAACTATACATGTTGTGTCCAAATATCTTTATAAATGATTTAGACCAACTGACATTAACTGAGATTTTACAATGTATTCATCTCAATTGAAAAAAAAACTTGCCTACACTAATGTGAAGGGTGAAACTGAGATCTGGACTGCAGTACATAGGCTAGGTCTGGTTCAAAGGCAGTCCCTGATCTCAGCAGCTGCGGAGTCCGTCCCTGATCTCAGCAGCTGCGGAGTCCGTCCCTGCACTCTCAGCCCCAAGGTAGAGGGCTTGCAGGGTCAGAGGCGGGCGGAGAGCGCAGGGCACGCTGGCCTCACGGCGGCCCGGGGGCAGGGCGAACCCGTAGCCAAGCGGGGGAGCGGGGCTGCGGACGTGCCCTACATGGTGGACTTTAGGACCGCAGCGGCCGCCATGGACGGCGGCGGCACGGCCGGAAGCGGCGCCAGTCAGAGGAGCGCCGGGGAGCCAGGAGAGGGGGAGGAAGCGGGGGCTGTCCCTGCACTCTCAGCCCCAAAGCGGAGTGCAGGGGCAGGGTTTGGGACCACGGCGGCGGCGGCCCGAAGTGGCGCGCTGAGCGCGCCAGTTAAAAAAAGCACCGGGGAGCCGGGAGAAGCGGGGGGCCGTATTAAATCCGACCGTGGGCCGCATTTGGCCCGCGGGCCGGACTTTGGACATGCCTGGATTAGGTGGAGAAGACAGTTAGCTACAGTATTTTCCAGTGGTAGCTGCCTTATTTTAAGGACTTTGTAATTGTATAATAGATGTTCTATAATTTAGATCAGTGTTTCCCAATTTTATTTGACCACGGAACCTTTTTGAACTCGAAAGAATTTTGTGGAACCCCTGACTGACTGCGCACGCAGCACTGAGTAGTGACAACACTGTCATCATTCCCTGGCTAAACTTGCATTACACAGGGATACTTATCGTAGCAAACACAAATGAAAATTGTTTTCAATAAAATTCATAAATGAATGAAAATTCCATTCCATTACAATAATTCAGGCTGTAATGGAATTTTCTCGCTGAACCTCTATTTTCACTTCACAGAACCCTGGGGTTCCATGGAACACCATTTGGGAAACACTGATTTAGACTATTGCTTTACTTCTGTTCCCACTTTTAACTTTGCTCAATAAAAAGGACTGAGAAAGCTTGTTAAATACCAATATACATTTCTGTCTACACTGTAAAGTGCATGGATTTAAAGACTTCTTAATCACTATTAGTTGAGAAGCAGAGTGAAAATTCTAGATTCTTTGTAATGCTTCCAATACATCATTTTTGCAAATGTTACTGAAGCCCCATTAAATCTTTTGCACATTCAGCTGTGATTCAAACAAAGGATTCGTCAAAAAACCTCAGCCTCCAAGACTTGTGCACAGCTTAGCTTTACAATGCTCATAGTGCAATAAAGTTTAGTAGTATCTGTGTATGTCTTTGCAGGATCTAAGCCTAAAGAAAGCTTGTCCCACTAGAAGTTCATTGCTATATAACCTTCACTGAAAGTAGGAGTTTTGATTTCTGAAGGAAATGCATCACCTAACTCAACAGCAACCATGAGAAGCAAAACGTACAGTTCACCTTCACTAGTAGCTGTGATCTACAGAACAAAGCTGAGAAGCAAAAAGTCAACCAGCCAGGTTTGCTGCATTTTTAAATTAAAACATCCTACTTGTAAATCAGGTCACTAATGATAATCAATCAAGCTAAATGGTGCTTTTGACCAGATATGATAGGCAAATGGGTAATTCTGCTTTTAGCAACTTAAGCAAATGTGCATCATGCACCTCAAGCCTATACATCAGGGCTATGTCTACGGAAAAGTTTTCCGTTAAAAGCATTTGTGGAAAAGAGCGTCTAGATTGGCACGGATGCTTTTCCGCAAAAGCACCTTTTGCGGAAAAGCATCCGTGCCAATCTAGACTCGCTTTTGCACAAAAAAGCCCCGATCGCCATTTTCAGCTTTGCGCAAAAGGGACTTTTTCCCGAACAGGAGCAGCATAGTATTTCCTCAAGAAGCACTGATTTCAGACAGTAGGAAGTCAGTGTTCTTGTGGCAATTCAAGCAGCCAGTGTAGACAGCTGGCAATTTTTTCCGCAAAAGCAAATGATTTTGCAGAAAAACTTGCCAGTCTAGACACAGCCCAACTGTGCACGTGCTTTTTACAGAAATCAGTCTTTGAAACTTCTGTACTGCATTAACTACTGTGCAGGGGAGAGGAGGGTGGTGGTGGAAATGAATGCTATAACACAAACAGGATTCCCTGATCCTTAGAGCCCTGTATGGATACAACATTCGTATCACATTCCATCCATGAACACCCGCAGATTTGTAGGGCTTTACTGACCCTGAAAGTGACTGCAGGCAGGTGCCCTATTGAGTCCTCGAAAAGTGAATTCCAGGAGGGGGCCTTATATAACCACATGGTCCAGTGGGGTGGGGGCATTTTCCCCCATGCCAATTTAGTTGCCAAAAGTTATGTTGCTAACTTTTTAATTTTTATTTCCTATTTTGTAGATTCCAACAGTCGGCTGTGAAAAGGTTTCAGCGAAACCTTCAAAAAGTAAATAGGACAATACTATCATCCTATTTCCTTTTTGAAGGTTTTGCTGAAATCTTTTCACAATCGACTGCTGGAATCTATACAAAATAGGAAATAATCATTAACAAGTTAACAACTTCCGGCAGCTAAATTGGCGCCCTTGGCATGGTCGATTTAAAACATTTTTTTTCACTTGTGCCGCTGAGGCAAACCTACAATTGGAATATTGACACGCAGGGCTTCTGGCCACGTGTTCACTTGTGACCTTCCTGCCAGCCTGCGAAGGCGCTTGCCAGGCAGGCTGTGGTGCGGTGATGTAGTGTGGGGAAGGGCATGTGTACGGAGGACTCTGGGGGGCTCGTCGGGCTGTGCGCTAAGCCGGTGGGCCTGGCCTAACTCAGCACAGCCCCGAGCCTGCGGAGCCCAGGGGAAGGCCCAGGGGGCGCCTATATCTAACCGGAAGATGACACCCGCCTCCCGCTTCCGCTCAAGCGGAAGTAGCGTAGGCGGTGACAGAGGGACTCGGGTCCGCTCCTATCCAGGTCCGATAGGGGACACTTCCGGTCTATGAAGCCGCGAAACTCGGCTCCTACCCTTGCCGAGGAGGGACTGCGATGGTGACGGACACTTCCGGCAGTGAAGGTACGCGCCTTAGTGGTGCCGCTTTGCACCGAGGAAAGCTGAGCCGGGCAGGTATGGCGCGCGGGAGCGGCCTGAAATAGGGGTGTGTGGAGAGGGCGGGGGAGAGTGTAAGGGGAATGATGGCCAGCGGGAGGGAGGGGGAACGGGAGGGCTGGGTCTAGAGGGGGTGGGTGGGGAAGATGGATGAACGGTTGGGGCGGGCGGGGGAGGGGTGTAGAGTTGGGAGTAGGGCGGGAAGGAGGAAGAGATGAGGGGTTGGGGCCGTGGGGTGGGAGGGAGAAGTAGAGGGAGGGGGGGATGTGTCGGGGGCGGGGGAGGCGTAGTGGTGATAGAGCAGGGTTATGGCCATGAAGTATAATGCTTTGGGACACCATAACCCAGGTCCTTTGTGAGGGAGTAAGTGTGGCTGGGGGTGAATAATATGAGAGGAATTGCAGCACGAGGGTCAACACAGTGATTTGCCTTAATGGAGTGGGCATGTGGTTGTGCTCTACCATTTTCCCTACTTGCTGTCAAGTCAGAGAATGGCTGTCTGGGTGAAATGAATTGAGGGGTATCTATTAGGTAGTAATATGACTAAAACTATTACTGATCTTGTTGGCAGAAGACTCAGCAGAGATGTTAGCAAATCAGTGGTTCATGGCAGCATGCTTGATTTCTTCATGTAGCAGCTAACGTAGCTGCAGCTCTAAATGGCCAAAAGAATTGTGGCTTAAAAACTTTTCTGTTTTACTAACAGAAGTTGGCCCAATTTACGAGATATTATCGCATTCACCTTGTCTCTCAAATAAAAAAAAGGCAGGACTAAAGGAAGCCTTCACAGGGTGTGTCCCTACTAAGAATGTAAGCAAGTAGTTAACTACCTGATTACTCACATTCTCTCTGTATCAGAGGCAGCAATGGGATGTGGGAGCAAGAGCAGGAGCAGTGCTGCCTTTCCCTTTCCCTAGTTAATTGGCTTGTGCTGGGTACAGGAGCTACCCCCACTGTGGCTCTGCAGTTTAAATGTAGTAGGCGCAGGCAGCCCAGTTCCTATTACATTTAAATTGCCAAGCCACAGCGAGGGTAGATCCTGGACTCGGTGCAAACCTGGACTGAGCGCTTTCCCCTATCCACTAATCATGTAGTTAATACAAATTGCCAGTTACCTGCCTCTTAACACCCTTAGTCCCTACTGAAAATTTTTATCTTGAGTTTACTGCTGGATAACTAAATGAACATGATTATCCCATTTGTATGCATAAATCATTAGTGTTAGGGATGTAAGTGACTAGTTGACTATCTGATAAGTAAAAGCTTATCACAGGTGTGGGGAACCTCCAGCCCATGGGCTGCATCAGCCCACCAAACAATTTAATCCAGCCCTTGGGGTGGGGGGATCCAGCAACTGTAAAACACTGCAGAGAGTCCCAGCAGCTGCTTTAAAAGCTTCTCTAGCCTCCTCTGCAGCACGGATTAACACTTAGGGTTGCCAGATGGTTAAATAAAAAATACCAAACACTCCACCTGCAAGGAAAAAAAAACGGGGAAAAAAATTCTGTTCAGGGGGGAAAAGAAAGGGGAGACCAAAGTTGTTGAGAGAGAGAGGGAAAAAAAAAGCTGAGCCTGACCCTGGCGGGAGGAGGAGAGCTTGTCCTGCATTTTACACCTCTCCCTCCAGTTTGGGTCCACACATTAAACCCCAGTGCACCCACCCCTCCCCCTGAGCCAGGCACCCCAAAACCCCCCATCCCAGTGCACTCCCCCAAAGCCAGGCGCCCCAGTGCCCCCCATCCCGATGCACTCTCCTCTCCCCTAGAGCCAGGCCCCCCACAGTGTCTCCCATCCCAATGCACTCACCCCTGCCTGAGAGCCAGGTCCCCCACAGCGTCCCCCATCCCAGTGCATCCCTCTGAGCCAGACATCCCCAGTGCCAGGAGTGCCCCACCCCAATCAAATCCCCTCCCCATCTACCCCCCACTCCGCAGAGCCAGGCACCGGAGGAATGGGATGGCCAGGTAAGAAAATACTTTTAAATTCGCTGCTCCTGCCGCCCGGTCTGGCTGTCTCCACTCACAGAGTGTACAGGGAGGCATCACGTGGCCAGCTCCCGGGTCTCTGCTCAAAGGGTCAACGTGGGCCAGAGCAACGTGCGCTCTGCTCCCACCCCAGTCTTGCACCCCCCTAGTGTGGTGCCCGGCAAGTGTGCCCTCCTGCCCCCCCCTTTGCTTCGCCTCTACCATACTCCTCACTCCCCTAGCTCCCGCCAGATGTGGCAGGGGAAAATTGTCCCCGGTGGGCTTCTGTCCGAGGGAAACAGGAAATACTGGACATACTTTCTGGTTTTTTTTTTTACCGGACGGGGACCCAAATAATGCACAGTCCGGGTGAAAATCGGACATCTGGCAACCCTATGAACACTTCGTTCCTCTCCTCCATGCAGGAGATCTGGCCTGAGGGGAAAACTCCATGTGCTGGAGCTCAGTGTTTCTGTTTGCTTGCTGCCCTCCCCCCTCCTCCACCAGGCAGCTGCAAGAGGCTGGAACTGTTAAGGAGGCAAGCAGGGACTGGAAAGGGAAGGGGGAAATCATCCCTGGAGTGGGAAGGAGGTGAAGCCCCCTAGCCCCATTCTCTGCATGGGGGAGGCCACAGCAGGGCCAGCTTCTCCCCCACACCCCCAATCTCTTCCCTGCATAGGCTTGCGCTGCCAGCACTGTCCCCCTTAACAGTTAAGGAGGTGTTGGAGGAATGGGGGGAATGTCTTGCAAGAGTGGGAGTGAAGGGATACCCCTCTCCCCAGGCCCTTCTCTGCATGGGGTGCCTTTAGGGAGGAAGGGATGGCCACAGCTGAGCAAGGAAAAGCAAACTCAGCCATCATACTAAAATTCTAAATTTAAAAAAAGAGAGACCATTTCACCACATCATGGGGGGTTTTGTGTGTGTGCTTTTTTGCTTCTCACTTTTGTGTGGCCCCTGGCTGATATCTCTGTGGGTTAGTGACCCCCGAATCAAAAAAGGTTCCCCACCCCTGGCTTATTGGATAGTTGACTAGTCGCTCCCCCCGCCCGTTACCTCTAGCAGAGGCAACAAGGTGAGGGAGCAGAAACCAGTGCTGTGGGGAGCCAGCTTAAAAACTGGTTCCTCCCCAGCACCGTTTCCACAGGAGGCAGGGGCATAGAGGGGACCGGGCGCGAACTGGGAATCAGCTGATTCCTGGCTCATGTTCAGTCCCAGATGCTGCGCCTCTGCTTTTTAAATGTATTAAGAGCCTGCTGCTGGCCTGGCTGGGGCTCTCTGGGGTTGGAGCTCCCCACAGCGTTGCCGGGGCTGGAACTCCTTGGTAGCCGGGGCTGGAGCTCCCTGCTGCGCCACCAGCTGCCTCCGAGGCCTGAGCTCCC
The DNA here is from genome assembly GCF_049634645.1 of Pelodiscus sinensis. Lineage (NCBI taxonomy): Eukaryota > Metazoa > Chordata > Testudines > Trionychidae > Pelodiscus > Pelodiscus sinensis. The sequence goes on along the minus strand of NC_134732.1, from coordinate 15,309,701 downwards.
TGCTAAGCTTCCGGACCTGAAGCTCTCCGGTGGCCGGGGCCAGAGCTTCCCGCTTCACAGCCAGACTCTCCATGGACTCCCTCCAGGCCTTGCTGCCAGACCTCCCTATTCCTGGGCTCTGTGGTCCAGCAACCGGACCCCAGATGTTGCTGGACCAGAGAGTCCCATTTAGGGAGGTTCAACCTGTACTGACTCATGTAAGATGGTCACACTTGATATACTAACCAGTTGCTTGGACTGATGAACTGATCCAGGTGTCTGTATGCGGGTGGGGGAAGACTCTGCAAATCTGCTGGTAATCCATGTATATCTTCTACATATGATACTTGAGCCAGGATACAATTCTCTTCTATAACTCTGTTAGTTTTGGACAAGTTACATAATCAATAATTATTACATAATCAATACTTATTTTTGTCACTATAGCAAAAAGATATAACATGAAATGAATAGAACCTGGGGGCACTTCTCTTGAGTAAGAATGTACTACTTTTATTTAGATCTTAAAAGGTGAGATCTTTTATTGGACTAATGTTTACCTAGTGGCTTTTCAAAGTAAAAATACATTTTAAAGCACAACTGCTTAAGTTATTTGATTCTTCAGGCAAATTGGATGACTCTGAAGTCGTGCCAGTGGTAATTTTAAATATCTTTGTTTTTCTCCATGTAACTCCTATTTAAGGTGTTGGCGTGAAGATTTATCAACATAGTATCCAATTGCATAAAGTTTATGTAAATATGACACTTGAGTAAAACGTCTTTTCTTTTTCTTATTAAAGTAAAGCAAAGCAGACATAAGAAGTAAGCAAATTATTTTCATATCACGGACTTTATAAATATGAAGAAGAAAAACAGGGAACATAGTGAGAGCCTTGAAACCAGCAAAAAGAAATGTACGCAGAGTGTAGACATTTGCCCTCGTTCTCCTTTGCTCTTTGAAGATCGATCTTCCCAGGACACTGTTGTACATAAGAAGAAATTGAAAAAAAAAAAAAAAAGCAAGCAAGAGAAAAAAGACTTCTTGTTAGAGGATTCTTGTATTGGTGGTACGTGTGAAATAAATAATGAAACTGTAACAGTTTCCCAAAAAGATGCTCCCAAAAAGAAAATGAAAAAAAAGAAACGGAAACACGGTGATACTGAACAGGAGCAAAATAATGTACTCTGTATCCCTGTGAACCAAGAGGATTCTAATACATTGCGTGAGATGGATGTTAGTTTGGAGAGTGTTGATTATATTTATGTGGATACATCTACTAAGAAGAAAAAAAGAAAGAAGCATTTGTCAAAAGAGCAGGATGAGGTAAATGAGCAGCCTGTCTTGTATGCAATTGGAAATAATTGCAGAAGTCAAAAAAAGAAAAAGAGAAAGCACACCAGCTCTTGTTCTACACAAGAAACTACAGATGAAGCCTTTTCCTCATCTTTTGTGTCCTCTCATGATGAGGATATAATGTCAGGATCATCTACTGAAATTAGCACCTCAGTGATGCCCAAAAAACGCCACAAAACTCATAAAAGTGGAAAATTCTTCAAAGATGACAATGCTGACGTGACAAAGATTTCTTCCGTAGTCAATGAAAATCCTCTGAAGGTGACTGCTGACATTTCTAAAGTTACTTCAGAGAGTAATAATGGCTGTTTTGAAGAAGCTGTAGCATCAGTTAGAAAGACTGGAAAGAGAAATCAATCCCACTCAGAACAAGTAACCTCAGAAGTTAAGAGAAAGTAAGGCTTGAATTTGCTTTGTCTCATTATTTTGGTTGCATTGATCACATAGTTAGCTGATCTACTGAATTTGGTGAAGTGTAGTATTTTCTAAAAATTCTTTCACTATGAATAATTGAAGGTGTTAGTAGCGTAGAGAAAGGGAAATGTTTTACGTCAACAATGTCTTTCTTTGAAACATCTCTGGATATAAGCTGTGTATTGGGGATGTTGATGACCTTGACAAGCCATTTGATCAGGATTTGTTGTTGTAATTACAGAAATTTGTTATTGTAATTATAGAAATAGGTTGGGATGAGGTGAGGAGTATAGTTCCTTACCCTTTGCTTGATGAATCATAGGTATGCTAATAATCATCTGCACTGAGTTATATAATTCTCTTTATCAGGTTACCAGGGTCAGAGGCATCTGAAAATGAGGATGACCAGGATGGTGAATTTAGAGAATCTGGAAACTCTATCATGTTCAATGATGAAGAGTTCTTTGAAGCTTCCGTGTATTCAACAATGGACTTGGAGACTGCAAAACGGGAACTCGAGGAGTTTATTCCTCACGTTCATACAATGTCAGAAAAATCAATCCTAAAGATGGCTACAAGAGACCTGATCAGGTTTAAAAAGTTTAAAGAACAAGGTAAGCTCCCATGAGGACGTTTTACTATTTGGGAGACTAAAAGTATTTGGGTAGAGGAAAATGAAAAATGGATATTTTTTATAGTGCCTTTGATGTCCAAAATATCTGGCTTCTAGAAACTGAAATTCAGAAGACTCTATCACAGCTTTCAATTCCAGTGGAATAGCAGCAGATTTAAATTATTTAACAGAAAGACAAAAAGCCTTAGTTAACTCCAGGTAGAATATTTCTTTAAGACAGAGGTTCTCAAACTTTTGGTCTCCCTCCACTCCCTAGACCTGGGAGCAGGGCCACAGCTCCAGGAGTGGGGTTGTGGACAGCAGTAAGAGTCTGAGGCTGGGGCAAGTAGTAGATCTTTGGCCAGAGGCCAAGGCCTGCAGCTGTAACTGGTTGTGGAGCAAGTTGTTGGGACAGCAGGCACAGGACCAGCTGTGTGGCCAGGAATCAGGATCCTGGGTCAGCAGCTGAGATCCTGGGCATGGATCCCTGGGACAGAATGGCAGCCAGGGCCAGGCTAGGAATGGAGTTGTTTCCTTTCTGCCCCCTGTGGGGGCTGGTCCAGACTGTAGCCATCCCTTCCTCCCTGAACGTTACTCCATGCCCTACTGATTGAAGGCCTCTGCTTTAGGATATAAAATGTTTACTGTCTGAATATTATTTCCTTATTCTGTATTAGATGTTGAAAACTATTGTTTTGTTCCATCTGTTCTCAGCTTTAACGTGCTCGTTTCCAATCCCATTTTTCTCTTATTTCAGTCTTTGTTAGTGTGCATTTATCCTGGCACTCAAATTACAGTCGTAAGTGTACATCTAGGTCATCCATCATTGCTCCCTTTCTCTATGAATTGCTATCTTGTCTCTTTACCAACATTTCCTGTAAACTCATTTTTTCAAGATGTGATGCAATTGAGGATTTGTTTGTTTCTGTTTTCCTAAACCTCATTTATTGTATATTTCAGGAATGTCTATCAAGTTTGGCAGGTTTTCAAAGAAGGAAAATAGTCAGATACAGAAGAATGTTGAAGACTTTTTATCACTTACAGGGATAGAGAATGCAGAGAAACTATTATTTACTTACCGATACCCAGAAGAGCAAAAAGCCATCACTTCATTGAAAGTAAAATACATTTTCAGTATGAAGATTGGTAAGTATTATAGTTTCACTTTAGGTAGATGGATCCTGCCCTCCAGTATATGGTGGCATCACTTGCCTGTCTTATGAAATGATCTTTTTTAAAATTGTCAATTATAAATCTTATTAAAATGAAAGAAACACAATTGAGATTATGTAGTTGGTAAAATTACTCTTTATGCTGTTGAATACCTGTTTCATTTGTGAGGGTGTTGGAGGCTGGGATTCAACTTCCTTCCACCTAGCAAGATTAATTGCTTTTTAAAAGGCCATTGTGATCAAAAGTGCAATTTGTGCCATTTCTTACTGGCTGGGCAATAACATATGCCAACGGGTTGCATTTTTCCGAAACAATCTAGGAGGCATATTAATGGTAGATATGATGAGTCTAAATCCCTTAGGTTGCTTTGTAAATCTTAGCCATTGTTCTCAGTGTGCATGGTAAGTTCGCAAATTTTGTGCACAGTGTTGGCCTAAACCAAACAAAATTAAATTACCAAAAGCAGTCAGTCAAAATGTTTGGGTGTAAAATTTTAATCGCTTTGTTCATAGAAAATCTACTATTGAACTTTTATATGATTTTACAATTTACTTGCTAAGTCCCTTTTTCATCTGTGCTAGAAACAGGAGCAAACTATTTTTTGTCTTCAAAAAACAGATGCTTCAAATAATATACTTCTTCATCTATATCTATTTAATGCACTTTCTAATTGACTTTCCATACTATGGGTTTTTTTTGTATTTTGTACTAACTGTTGACAAAATTATTCAAGAGGTTCAATTTAAATTGGTCCCTACTCTTTTTTCTTCAGCACCACAGAATGTGTTTTTACACAAATTGTATAAAATCACTGATACTTTTCTGACTACTGTGTTATGTTACTTTTCTCAGTAGCTTTTTCTCTGTCAAGTACATTTTAAAACTATATTGTTTGTCATGTAGCTGAGGGGATTCCACGGCCCTGGAAACAAGTATACTTTCGGGCAAGGAAGATGTTTGACCCAAACAACTATAAAGGGAGGTAAGAAAATAATTCAGGCAGCTGAATTCACAAATTTTAAAACATAGAGGCTACATCTACATTGCACATTCTTGCACAAGAAGATATGCAAATGAGGTGCCATTTTTACGCAAAAACCGGCTCTTGCACAAGAGCTGCTCTGCCACTTATTTTCAGGCAGAATGGCTCTAGCACAAGAGGGAGTTTTTGCACAAGAAGGAGCAGTGTAGACACAATGTAGATGTAGCCATTTGGTAAGAGGACCACTCACCTCCCTGATGTGAGAGGACTTTTCCGTTATTAAAACAGAATGATGCATTTACACAATTCTTCTGACGGGTCCTAATTCATTCCTAGCCCATGACTATTACATTGCAATTCTCAAGTAATGAAATACCCTGTTCTGCACTCAGTCTAATCCATATGCAAATATCTGAGCAAAAAGAAGTTCAAAAAATATGGCTGTTAACAGAATGGGAAGAAGTACATTTCAGAACTGCAGGTGTCTCAAAGAATGCCCATCTGTGAATTTTGACTCCAGAGTTTCTGTTCTGATTTCTACTCTGTCAATATGACCAAGGAGGAAGGGGTTCTGTTGGGCAGCACATCTTTTTGTAGATTTGACACTCCATTAGAAGAATCTCTCATGGTTGCATTCGATGTGGATTAACTGAAAAACAAAATGTGGCATGTATAATTCTTTGTGGATTGGGTTTTTCCTTTTAAAAAAATAAATCGTTGAGCCCTGTAGTAAATTCTCTCACAATAACTGCATGAATAAATTATAATCTCTCCAAGTACTGCTTCTGAGTTCCTCTGCCAAGTCTGTGCTTTTACAATCACAATTTTTACTCTAAAATATTTTCTCGACATTATTGTGTCATCCATGTACAGCAGTGAGGGGCAACCTAGGCTAGCAAGTGGGCCACATGAGTGGCCCTCCTTTGTCTCATTGGTCTGGAAGATTGTTGTAACCAAGACAGTCTCCCAGGATAGGGTAGTTTTGCTAACTGCACTTGCGTGCCTAGAATTTGCAGAGCTTGCTTATTGAACTGTAGCAGCACTTGGATTGGATGCAGAGGGAGCACACGGCTCTCACAATGTTTTGTGCAATCAGCGTGCACACACTTCACTTGTCCTTACTTTAAGTGCATGTCACTTTTGTAACATGCAGTAGGAAAAAAACGACCCAGACAAAAAACAGCAGAATCTCTCAACCTTGTTAATGGGCAATAGTAAACAAAATGTCTTGTGGGCCACACATAGAACCCCAATAGACCCCATGTGGCCCTCGGCCCACAGGTTTCCCACCGCTGTTGTACAGGGAAAATAGCTTTACTCATTGTTAAATGCACAAAGTAAGCAAACTAATATTCCTGTAACTATGAGACTAGAGAGAAGGAAAAGTCTGTTTCATAATACTACAGTATAACAAGAGCAGGTATCTTCAAATTCTTTAAAGTTCACATTCATCTATAGCAGCTTGGGGGTTTGGGGATTTGCGACTGAAACTGCTTATTTTTTGCTACCTTAGATATTCTGAGGACGAAAAGGAAAAACTAAAGAAGTATTATACTATACATGGAAACAACTGGAAGAAAATTTCTGAGCTGATGTCCCGCAGTACCCACTCAGTTGCTATGAAGTATTCTCAGATTAAGTCCCGTAAGTTGTAATATGCATTGCTTTAAAAATAACAATTCACATTTTAAGTTACTACTATAGCAGATATTTTTGGTATTTGTTTTAGTTATTATGAATTAAACAAATCAGGGGATTGATTTTTCTGGGGGGTTGCATGGTGTCACTGAAGTATGGAGAGTCATCTGGCCCAGCACCCTCATCTGCAGTCAGATGTGACTCTCAGCCAGCAGGTAGAACAGAAGTCTTATTAGTCAACAGGGATATTGTGTAGAACAGTCTTGTCATCACAGTAACCAAAAGTAGTCAGTACAGTTGTTTCTGGGAAAGGGGGGCCCAGAGCTCTGACTCTCCCCTGTTGCACCTCAAGCTAGCAGAAACTAGCCAGGCCCCTCCTCCAGCCTTTGTCCTGCTTCCTGGGCAAAAGGTGTCACCTGGTTACACCTCCCTCCCAGGCCTCAGCCATTGTGTACGTGGGAGAGGCTATCATACCTAGATGGTGATGGGAATTTCAGTGTAAGGTGCAGTGCTCAGGGAAACGGAGGCGTGCACACACACAGTTACTACAGGATTGTAGAACTCACATGTAACATAACAAGGTGAATAAAATCCCCACTTCATCCCACATGGGTTCTTGCTTTTCCAAATCACTCTTTTAGGTGCGTAGAATTTTAGAATTGTGGGGCCAGAGGGTACCTTGAAAGGTCATCAGGTTCAGCTCCATGCACTGATGTAGGACCAAGTAAACCTAGACCACGCCAGAACATTTCCTAGACCTAAAGAAGAGCTTTGTGTACCCTCAAAAGCTTGTCTCTCTTGCCAACAGAAATTGGTCACGTTAAAGGTGACCCACCTTGTCTCTCTAATATCTTGGGGTATGTCTACACTACAGCACTAATTTGAACTAACTTGATTCGAATTAGTTTTTAGGTCTAGATGCACTAATTCGAATTAGCGTTTTGCTAATTCGAAATAGCATGTCCACATTGAGTGGACCCTGAACTGAAGTTAAGGCTGGTCGGAACCAGTGCCGGCAGGGCATCAGATTAGGACTTAGAGTGTGGAGCTGCTGCCTCAGGCTAGCCGAGGGCTGTGCTTAAAGGGACTCAACCCCCACCCTGGACAGACAGTTCTCAGGGTTCCCCCCTTGCGTGTCTAACTCGATGAGGGACAGCAAAGCAGTCCTGTCTTGGAGTGCCCTGAGTGCCCACACTCGGCACATCACAGCACTCGGCCATCAGCCCGGCTGCACTTGCCGCAGGCTGCCATCTGGGGGAATGTCAATCGGGGGGCTGTCAGGATCCAGGATGCCCTGCAGGAGAGTTTCCACCCCGAGGAACCCGCAGAGCCACCCCAGTCCTCCCCATGGGGGGCTCATACCCCATTCCTCCCTCACCTCCTTCCACTTACCCCTCCCTATCCCCCCTTCCTGATGTAAAAAATAAAGGATACGTGTGTTCAAAAATAGGCTACGAGCTGCAGGGGATTGACTTGCCATGGAGGAGGGCAGGAGGTGCAGGGGCGAGCGGCCACAAGGATGCCGGCCTGCCAGGAGCCACGGGGGGCTGACCTTCCAGGGAGGAGGCCAGGAGGTGCGGGGGGTGAGTGGCCACGAGAGTGCTGGGCTGCCGGGAGCCTAGCGGGGGGCTGACCTGCCGGGGAGGAGGCCAGGAGGCACGGGAGGGTGGACGAGCAGCCACGAGCCGCAGGGGTGCCGGGCTGCTGGGAACTGTGGGGGGCCGGGATGCGGTCTGGCAGCCGTAGCAGCTGTTCGCCCCTCCCCCAGATACGTGCTGCACACGCGGCTTAAAGCGCCAGTTTCCTTTCTCTCTCTCTCTTTTCCTGGCTTGGAAATTTTCCAGTTTCTAAAGTTTTCTGTCTAGTTAAGTGCCGGATAGCACAGGTTTTACTGTAATACTGGAACAGACCTCTTGGAACCCTAGTAGCAATGCCCTCCAAGTGTGATAGCAAACCATTAATAACTATTTTTAAGTTTTGTCTTTCATTCAGTTGTCATGCACTTTATAATAATTTCATTTAGGGCACACTTTCCTAATTTCATTTTGAGAATATAATGTAGACTGGCAGAGGCCCTGAAGGTTTTTCGCCTTCCTCTGTAGCATGGGGCACAGGTCACTAGCGGGAGGATTCTCTGCATCTTGGGGTCTTTGAACCATTGTTTCAAGGACTTTAATATCTGAGATATAGGTGAGAGGATTATTCTAGCAGTGGGTGGGTGAGATTCTGTGGCCTGCACTGTGTAGGGGTTCAGACTAGATGATCAAAATGGTCCCTTCTGACCTTAAAGTCTATGAGTCTATGTAGGACTGCACCAAAAGCTTTACTAATATAAAGAGATGTCATGTCTACTGCTATTCACATGGCTAATAACCTTATCAAAGAAGGAAATAGCGTAGTTTGGCATTTCTTATTTTTGACAAATCCATATTGGCCATTCCTTTTAACTTTGTTATCCTCTAGATGCTTACACATTTTTTGTTCCAGTATCTTTCAAGGTAATGAAGCGAGATTTTTTTCAGCGCAATCAACTAGCTTATTAATAATGTATATAATGGTATTCTTGAGCTCTGGAATAGCTGTAATTTCCATGTACAGGGAAATACATCTTTTGCAAATTCAGAAATTTAAAACATTCAATTGGCTATAGTCCCTTTAGCCAAAGAAATGGCTAAGTATACTTTTTTTGGTTTGCTTCTACACAGAAACACACACAAAACTCTAACTTGCATAGGGGAAAGATTTTCCTGGCTTCATGGAATGTCAGTACAATATTCAGTGGGAGGCTTTTGTAATACAGTGGCTGTTACATAAAACAGTGTGTGTATCGCTTCCCCATCCTCCTCCATTGCAAAAATAGGAACGTCTCTCTTGTTAGCCAAAATAAGTAATGCATATACACAAGCTACAGTACAAATATTTTCAATTTAGTAGTTATGAACACTCAAATAAACCTTGTTTTCTAGAGAAATTAAATTGGAGATTGAAGCCCAAACTGTGCAATAATCTAATCTCTCTCTCTCCTTCTACATAAACACATTTTCTCACACCCATACCTAGTTCCCATAGTCTCCTACAAAATGATGCCATTGTTAGAAACTGCATTGTGATTTAAGGTGAGCTGCTATTCTTCAGCAAATACTGAGGATGAAAGAAATCACTGTTCTGAGAGAGGTCCATTTTTATTTTTCCAGCTGTAAGTACAAAAACAGATGGCATTAGCTTATAACAGTTTTTTCTTGTTTGCCTAATTAGCTCTTTGCACTGCACTTTGAAGACACAATGTGTTATACAAACAATAAGTAAGCATCAAGCAGTCCTTTGTGAAGTAGGCAAATATAATCTGTATTTGTCAGATTAGGAAATTGTAACAGAGGCCAGTTGTCAAAAATGGATGCCTAAAGTTAGGAGCCCAAGACCCTATTTAGGCATGCAAATTAGAGGCTCAACTTTTCAAAAATGCCAAGTACCCAGCAATGTCTGCTCAAGACTGTGGGCATTGCTGGGTTGTTTGTCACTTTTGAAAATCAGGCTACTTATTTGTATTTCCTGGATATGGATTTCGACTTCTAACTTTTGGTATCCTTTTAGAAAATTTCAGCCAAAGAGGTGAGGTAATTTAGCCAAAATCCACTAGAGGAGTTGGTGATGCTTCTGGGAATGGAGCTCTGGAATCCTTTGTCCACTTGTGATGCAGGATCAAATTCTACTTTTTCTCTCTTTCTTTTTTTTACTCGTGAGAGATGCTCTATAAATCAATAACTTTATTTAACGTAAAAGTGATGAAGGAGTCCTGTGGCACCTTATAGACCAGTGATCTCCAACCTTTTTACACCGAAGATCACTTCTTAAATCTCAGAACAGGCGAAGATCTACTGCCCCACCCCTTCCTTGAAGCCCTGCCACTTCCTTGAAGCCCCGCCCTCTCTATTCTCCTCCTGTCCATCACTTGCTATCCCCAGCCCTTACATACACACTCTGATAAACAGTTTATTTTTAAATTATCCGCTATATAAAATTAAAATCACATGTATAGTTATAAAATAAATTATCTGTTTTTATTCATGCTATTTAAATCTAAAATGAAGCATTTATAATTATATATTTTGTGGGGACAGAGTTCTGCGGCTGGGGGCAGCGGAGAGGGAACAGGGTGCTGGGAGGGCAGAGGACAGGGTTCTGCAGCAGGGGACAGGGTGCCAGTGGGGACAGAATTCAGGGAGTGGGGACGGGAATGGGGACAGAGTTCTGTAGCTGGGGTCAGGAGAGTGGGGGACAGAGTTCAGGGAGTAGAGATGGGAATGGGGACAGAGTTCTGTAGCTGGAGTCAGGGGAGTGGGAACAGAATTCTGTAGCTGGGGACAGGGGAGTGGGGTCTGAGGAGTGGGGACAGGGGACAGGGTGCCAATAGCAGCAGAGAGTCCCCTGCATCTGCCTCCTCCCAGGATTCTGCTTCCCCCTCCTCCCCCCCCCCCCCCCAGAGTGAAGCCAGCACATGCATCCTCCGGGCCCAACCCCTACCTCCCCACGGCGCCGGGAAACCCCGCGCGTGCCTGCCCTGGGGCCAAACCCCCGCGGGAGCCTGCCCCAGCACCAAACCTCCCTTCCATGGCGCGGCCCGGTCCATCCCCCCCCCCCAGCGCGGCCAACCCCTGCGGGCACCGGCCTTGGGGCCAAACCCCCTTCCCACAACACAGCCAACCCCCGCCTGCAGCATGGCCAACCCCCGCGAGTGCCTGCCCTGGGGTCAAACCCGCCTCCCACGGCACGGCACAGCCCGGCACAACGCAGCCCAGACAACCCCTCCCGTAGCACGGCCAACCCCAGCGTGCGCCTACCCTGGGGCCAAACCCCCCTCCTGCAGCCCGGCCCGGCCCAGCCCAGCCCAGCCAACTCAACTCCCTCCCCTCCCACAGCGCGGCCATACCCCGAGGCCGACCCCCGCTCCCGTGGCTCAGAGAAACCCCTGTGCTCAGCTCACCCCTCTGGTGCCGGCGGCGCAGGGAAGCCTCTGCACTCCTCCTTCAGGGCCAATGCCCCCTCCCCCAGCACGCAACAGAGCTGTGGGAGGGGAGCAGCCCGCGCACTTCTGGAACTCACGTGGGCTTCAGACAGGACTTCCATCCACCCCACAGGAAACTGGCACTACAGTAGAGGGAGGTAGTGGGACTTCTCGGGGGTGGAGGGAAAATGGGGGGTGGGGTTGCCCGAACGCCTCGCGATCGACTGGTCGAGGCCTCGCGATCGACCGGTTGGTGACCACCGTTATAGACTAACAGGTGTGTTGGAGCATAAGCTTTCGTGAGCAAAGACCCACTTCATCAGATGACATGGATCTGACGAAGTGGGTCTTTGCCCACGAAAGCTTATGCTCCAATACATCTGTTAGTCTAGAAGGTGCCACAGGACTCCTTGTCGCTTTTGCAGATCCAGACTAACATGGCTACCCCTCTGATACTTTATTTACTGTAGAGGTTAATTCTGGTCCTTGGAGTCAGGAAGAGACACGGAAGCTTCTTCAAGCTGTGGAGGAGACTATTCGGAAGAGGGCTGATTTGAAAGACATAGGATTGTTGCTACAGGCAGAGAACTCAGATGGAACTCTCTCAGTTGAACGTGAACAACTCTACAAGAACGTACCTTGGACTGAGATAGAAGCTAAAGTGGGAACCAGATATTGGAGACAGTGTAAACAGAAATGGTAAGATTTATTTTGGGCGTGGACGTTAATACATACTTCCAAAGTTACTTCTCACTTTCCTGTTCCCTTTGCCCAAGGTAGATGTACTGTGGCATAGGTACGCATGATTAAACAACTGATAATAGTAGATAAGTGTTGCGTCAAGTGGCTTAAAAAGACGTTTTTTTAGTTCAACTTGTGTACAACTTATGGCCCCAGTTCTGCAAAATAGGGATGTTAAAATGTGTTTAATTAAGTAACTATAATTGCTGAAAATGTCAGCGGTTATACACGGGATGGCAGGTAGCTCCTTGGGAGCTGGTGCATGTGGGGAACTGGCTCTCGCCTGCCCTCCCCTTACCCCACTCCCACTGCTGCCTCTAACACAGAGGCAGCAGCCTGGGTATTGGGAAAGGGGCATTTCCCTGGGCTTTTAGACCAGCTCCCCACAGATACCAGGAGCCTGCGTGTAACCATGAAGGTTAACCGATGATGCCAGGCTCATCCATTAACCATGTACTGTACACGGTTACACTTTCACATTCTCATGTCTTTGCAGTAGGGATGTAAGTAACCGGAAGTGGGGTTGCTTTAGAACATAAGAATGGCCATACTTGGTCAGACCAAAGGTCCATCCAGCCCAGTATCCTGTCTGCCGACAGTGGCCAATGCCAGGTGTCCCAGAGGGAGAGAACTGAACAGGTAATGATCAAGCGTTCTCTCTCCTGCCATCCATCTCCACCCTCTGACAAACAGAGGCTAGGGACACCATTCCTTACCCATCCCGGCTAATAGCCATTAATGGACTTAACTTCCATGAATGTATCTAGTTCTCTTTTAAACCCTGTTATAGTCCTAGCCTACACAACCTCTTCAGGCAAGGAGTTCCACAGAATGACTATGTGCTGTGTGAAGAACTTCCTTTTATTTATTTTAAACCTGCTGCCCATTAGTTTCATTTGGTGGCTCCTAGTTCTTCTATTATGAGAACAAGTAAATAACTTTTCCTTATTCACTTTCTCCACATCACTCACGATTTTATAGACCTCTAGCCTATCCCCCCCTTAGTCTCTTCTTTTCCAAGCTGAAAAGTCCTAGTCTCTTTAATCTCTCTTCATATTGGACCCATTCGAAACCCCTAATCATTTTAGTTGCCCTTCTCTGAACCTTTTCTAATACTAGTATATCTATTTTGAGATGAGGAGACCACATATGTACACAGTATTCAAGATGTGGGCATACCATAGATTTATATAAAGGCAACAAGATGTACTCTGTCTTATTTTCTATCCCTTTTTTAATGATTCCTAACATCCTGTTTGCTTTTTTGACTGCTGCTGCACACTGCATACACATCGTCAGAGAACTATCCATGATGACTCCAAGATCTCTTTCCTGATTAGTTGTTGCTAAATTAGCCCCCATCATATTATATGTATAGTTGGGGTTATTTTTTTCCAATGTGCATTACTTTACATTTATCCACATTAAATTTCATTTGCCAGTTTGTTGCCCAATCACTTTGGTTTTGTGAGATCTTTTTGAAGTTCTTCACAGTCTGCTTTGGTCTTAACTACCCTGAGCAGTTCAGTATCATCTGCAGACTTTGCCACCTCACTGTTTACCTCTTTCTCCAGATCAATTATGAATATGTTGAATAGGATTGTCCTAGGACTGACCCTTGGGGAACACCACTAGTTATCCCTCTCCATTTTGAAAATTTACCATTTATTCCTATCCTTTGTTTCCTGTCTTTTAACTAGTTCTCAGTCCATGAAAGGATCTCTTATCCAGTGACATCTTAATTTATGTAAGAGCCTTTGGTGAGGAACCTTGTCAAAAGCTTTCTGGAAATCTAAGTACACTATATCTACTGGATCCCCCTTGTTCACATGTTTGTTGACCCCTTCAAAGAACTCTGAGGGTACGTCTTTGAAAAGTGTCCATACAGCTTGCAGGGATTTTATTTTAGTCACTCTACCTTTTAATTTCTGTTTAACTAACCTCCTCATTTTTGCATAGTTTCCCTTTTTGAAATTAAATGCCACATTGTTGGGCTACTGAGTTGTTCTTCCCTCTATAGGAATGTTAAATGTTGTTATATTATGGTCACTATTTCCAAGTAGTCCTGTTATAGTTACCTCTTGGACTAGATCCTGCGAGCCACTCAGGACTAAATCGAGATTTGCCTCTCCCCTCGTGGGTTCCTGTACCAGCTGCTCCAAAAAGCAGTCGTTTAAGATATCAAGAAATTTTGTCTTTGCATCTTGTTCTGAGGTGACATGTACCCAGTCAGTATGGGGATAGTTGAAATCCCCCACTATTATTGAGTTCTTTATTTTGATAGCCTCTCTAATCTCTCTTAGCATTTCATAGTCACTATTACTGTCCTGGTCAGGTAGTCAATAATAGATCCCTACTGTTATATTCTTATTAGAGCAGGGAATTTACTATCCATAGAGATTCTATGGAACATGTTGATTCATTTAAGATTTCTACTTCATTTGATTCTAAATTTTCTTTCACATATAGTGCCACTCCCCCACCCTCATGACCTGTTCTGTCCTTCCGATATATTTTGTACCCTGGAATGATTGTGTCCCATTGATTGTCCTGGCTCCACCAGGTTTCTGTGATGCCTATTATATCAGTATCCTCCTTTAACATGAGGCACTCTAGTTCATCCATCTTATTTTTTAGATTTCTGGCATTTGTGTACAGGCACTTTAAAAACTTGTCACTGTTTGTCTGCCCTTTTCTGATGTGTCAGATTCTTTATGTGAATGTTTTTCTTCTGATCTGGCCCGTACTTTATCCTCTTCCATCCTTTCCTCATGACTAAAACCTAGAGAATCTCTATCAATAGACTCTCCTCCAAGAGACATCTCTGTCCGATCCATGTGCTCCTCTGCATCAATCGGCTTTCCCCCATTTTTTAGTTTAAAAACTACTCTGTGACCTTTTTATGTTAAGTGCCAGCAGTCTGGATCCATTTTGGTTTAGGTGGAGCCTGTTCTTCCTATATAGGCTCCCCCCATCCCAAAAGTTTCCCCAGTTCCTTATAAATCTAAACCCCTCCTCCCTACACCATTGTCTCATCCACGCATTGAGACTCTGAAGCTCTGCCTGCCTACCTGGCCCTACATGTGGAACTGAAAGCATTTCTGAGAATGCCACCATAGAGGTCCTGGATTTCAGTCTCTTTCCTAGCAGCCTAAATTTGGCCTCCAGGATGTCTCTGCTATCCTTCCCTATGTCATTGGTACCTACATGTACCACGACCACTGGCTCCTCCCCAGCACTATACATAAGTCTATCTAGATGCCTCGATAGATCTGCAACCTTTGCACCAGGCAGGCAAGTCACCATACTGTTCTCCCGGTCATTGCAAACCCAGCTATCTACATTTCTAATGATCAAATCTCCCATTACTAACACCTGCCTTTTCCTAATGATTGGAGTTCCCTCCCCTGGAGAGGTAACCTCAGTGTGAGAGGATACCTCAACATCTGGAAGGAGGGTCCCAACTATGGGAAGGTTTCCCTCTGCTCCCATTGACTGCTCTCCTTCCCTGAGCCTTTCATCCTCCTTAACAGCGCAGGGGCTGTCTGACTGGAGGTGGGACAATTCTACACTGTCCTGGAAAGCCTCATCTACATACTTCTCCGCCTCCTTCAGTTCCTCCAGTTCAGCCACCCTGGCCTCCAAAGCCCATACGCCAGTGGTTCTCCACTCATTTCAGTTCACAGACCACCAGGCCAATCAAAAAATTTTCATGGACCACCTCCAGCACATGTAGCACAGGACGAACGACACAGCAACTGCTCAGCACGATGGCGGCAGCTACACTGACGCTCAGAGCCTCAGACGGAAGTTACTGGCAACACAATGCGGTTGCGTCCTAGGTGACACTATAGATGACGTGCTGCGTGCTAGTGAACACGGCGTAAAACAGCCTTACGGCAGCGTCTCCTCATGCTGTGTGACTTTGGACAGTGTTGCTGTGGTCCACCGAAAAAGTCTCCATGGACAAGCAGTTGAGAACCACAGCCATATGCGATCTCTGAGGGCCAGGAGCTCCTTGCACCGAATGCACACACATGCCACCCTCCCATAGGGCAGGTAATCATACATGCTACACTGAGTGCAATAAACAGGATAGCCCCCACTCTGCTGCTGGGATTCTGCCTGCATTCTTTCCTACAGCTACCTAGGTTATTGATAGGGTTTCTAGTTAACTTTCATGCATAAAGTTACACACATACTTAGGTCTTTGCATGATCTAGGCTTATTCTGTTGTGTGACAGTGTGGTGTTACATATTATGAAAGTAAAAGTTGTAAGAAACGGGCTCTAGAACCGAAGTTTGTCCTCATACTAGTGCAAATCTGTTGTAATTATACTATAGTGAGTGGAATTTAGGGGTGTAACTGTTTAAATTGTTAACTGATAAGCATGAGATTATCAATTACCATAATGATTACACTCCGACTTCCAACCCTGTTCCTGGAGAGCTGGCTGCCACCCCACGCTGCTGGCTCTGTATTGGAGCCTGAAGCGCATGAGGGCAGCTGACTCCCTGGAAACAGGGCCATGGGCTGTGGGAGATGGCTCCCTAGAAGAAAGGTGGGAGGCAGGAGCCAGTGCATGCTGAGAGCTGGCACTGGCTCCCAGGGAGCTGACTGCTACTCTGCGCTGTTGCCTTTGATACAGAGGCAGCATTGCAGGACAACTGCCAGCTCTCCAGGATTGGGGCAGCAGGCGTGAGCTAGTACACACCAGTAATCTGCTTAAAAGCCAGCGCCCTGCACATAGCAGCTCCCAGGAAGCCAGCTGCTGCCCGAGTTGTAGGCTCTGCAGTATAAAACTTATATTGCAAAGCCGGCAGCACAGCTGACACCCCAGGAGCAGGACAGGTAGTTGAGCATCAGCTCCCAGCACACACTGGCTCCCGGCCCCACCCCCAAGAAGCTCACAGAATGTAACCACTCAGACTCTTTTTTAACAGTTACTTAATTAACCACTTTTTAACATCCCTAGTGGAATTACACAGACACGACAAGAAATTCAAGACCTTAGATTTGAATGTTGCATTAGACTGGGCCTCTTGGATAGTTTTATTTACAGAAGATGTTAGCAAACTTATAAAACACAATAAAACTATTGGAAGGTGAGGGGAAAGGGTTTTACAGGAGAGAAAAAAGCTATAGGGCCATATAAGACAATTAACAAAATAATTCTCTAATTTGGGCAACAAAAGTTGATTTTTTTTCACTGACATAGGAAAATGCTCATTTCTTACCTTTGTTTTCCCCAGGATTTCAATTGTAACCAAGAAAATGTCCAATGGGCAGAAGCTATATAGTGGGGCTAAAGGTTTACAGGCCAAAATCAATCTTATTAAGAGGTATGGATCACATTTGTGGAGTGTTCTGTGTTTTTTGTCTTGGAATCATGGGTTATGTCCTGGTTGATAAGAACTTACTATTAAAATAAAAATCTGGAGTATATGTAAAGGAAAAGTGGGATGTTTCTGGGTTGTTAAACTGAAAGGACAGTAAACTCCATGGTGTTGTATTCCCTTGTTAGGTTTCTGTACTGGCATTTTGTAACAGAAAAACAGTTACAAAGCACCCTAATAATGATCCTGGGGACTTAATGTGTCTTGGCTGTTTAAAAACAGTACTTCAGTACTCAACAGAGCTGTTCCTTGTGTGTGTTCAAATTCATATTTGTTCTCCATTTCTTTTTATTCTTGTTAAGGCTACAGAGCCAGCACAGCTGATATTGAGCAAGTAGTATGTTTCTTTCCATCGTGTGCATCATCAGGAAAATTATTTGCATTCCAGTCAGTAATAACTGTGTAATCCAGTTGCCTTCCCTGGTTTTGCAACAAGGGAATGAGAGCATGACCTGAAGACAGACAGTTGCATGCATGTTAAGTTTTATTAAGAATCTGATTTGGCTTGCAATACCTTTATCTACTGGTAATGAAGCATGAGATGGAAAGAGTGTAGGCTGAATCTTCACGGCTGGTACTTAAAGCATGTTTTGATTACAAGAGTAAAAACATTTTTCTCTATCTGGAAAATGTCAGCCCAAATAGATTAAACTTTCAGAAAGATATGAGCAGTTCATAATAAGGATTTTAATTTAGGGATGTTAAAGGTTAACTGGTTAACTCGTAAGCATTTAGTGGTTAACCGGTGGGGGCTGGAGTAGCTTCCTGCCCACTGTGGGCAAGGGTCTGTTTCAGCGCTGTGGGGCCTTCTATGGACAGGAGCACTCCAGCCTAGGCAGAGAAACCCCTGACCATGGCAGGCTCGGGCACATCACAGGCAGGGGCTCCTCTTGCTGAGCTATAGAGCAGTCCCCACACCTGCCCCCCCTTTAATTGATTAACCAGTGTGACAGGGTCAGGCCAGAAGGGTACAAGAAAGTGGTGGAAGGGGGGTATATTAGCCTTAGATTGAGTAAATCTCTGTTCCCATGGTACACTGGCAAGGCTAGTCTAAAACCAGGGGGAACTTGCCAGAATCAATCTGGGCAATTAAGTACCTGGAGCTAATTAAGTGGGCTTCCAGAGTCAAGTAAACCACAGCTAGTTGGAACACCTGGGGCCAATTAAAGACCCAGTTGAGACTGGTTAAAAAGAGATTTCTCTGCACTTAATTAGTGCATGGGAAGCTGAGAGGACAGAGGGAACTCTGCAGACAATCTAGGATGGGGTGGGCCAGATTTAGCCCACCAAACCATTTAATTCGGCCTGGAGCCTGCTCTCCCACTTCCCTGCCCCAAGGCCCATCAAGACCTGGGAGCTGGGAGAGTGAGCGAAGTCATTCGCTGTTCAAAGTGGCTGGTAGCTCCCTCCCCCTTTCAGGGGTCATGATGCCTAGAGGGAACCACCAACTGTTCAAAATGGCTGGCAGTTCCCTTTAGGCACTGCATATCTCTGGCAGGGTGTGGGTGGGAGCGAGAAACTTTGCACATTCCCCGCCTCCAGGTCTTGATTAGCATGGGGGCAGGGGAGTGCACCAAATCTCTCCCTGTCAGGGACGCACGGCGCCTAGAGGGAACCGCCCCTTCCGCCTGAGGCCCCACCCCGAAGGGGGACAGAGCCAACCCATGACCATGAATCAAAGTTTATGACGTGGCCCCCCTCTGATAGAGGTAGCAATGTGAAGAGTGAGGGGAACAGGCCAAAGCCAATATGTGCAGGGAGCCAGCTTTTGAGCAGGCTCCACTTGCGTGCTGGCTCTGCGGACCCACCTGCCCCTCCTTGCTGCCTCCTAGAGCACCAGTTTTCCTCAGCACCAGCTCTGCTGCCTGCCCTGCCTGCCATGTTGCTGCCTCTATCAGAGGCAGCAGCGGGGAGGGGCAGGAGAGGCTCCGACCCCCCACGGACAGGGGCTGCCGCCATAGAGCAATCTCTGTTCACGGAGAGTTCGGACCCAAGCAGGCAGCTGGTCTGTGTGAGGGACTGGTTTTTAAACTGGCTCCCCCAGCAGACCAGCTCTCACCTGCCACCCTGCGCTGCTGCCTCTGATAGCGAGGCAGCAACGTGGAGTGGCAGGGGGCTCCCCAGGAGAGTGGGGCCAAGAGCACACTGCCCCCACCTCCGGAGAATATCAAGATTTCATGCGGTTACACGACTATTCAGTTACACGATAGCTAACATCCCTAGTGGGTACTAGTAGGAAGAGCCTGTGATAAGGAAAGTCTGGGGAAGTAGCCTAAAGGTTTTGTAGCTGTCTCACAGCTACTGTTGGTGATTTTTCTATACAGGTGCTTTTACTAGGCCCTGGGCTGGAACCCAAAGTAGAGGGTGGGCTCGGGTTCCCCACCATCACCCACTTCCCCATTTCCACTCAGGGAGAAGACTGCCTGGGGAAAAGAAAAGGGTTTACTTAGCCTTGTAACATTTGGGGCATTCACAGAAACTCTGCAGTTTGGTTTCCCACTATATCTCATGCTGGCCAGTGACTAGAGTAGTGGAACAAACAGCAAGCTGATACCTTAGGAATGGTGCCTAAATTGAGGGCTGCTGTGAGTCTCTGAGGCAAGCAATTCATCTGAAAGTGCAGGACCCACCAAGTTTGCGTAGGAGCTTTGTCACACCGGTTAAACATCATGTCTAACCGGTTAACCAATTAAATGGGATTTTACATACCCATTTTAATTAACTAAATGCTTCTTCTTTAACGCCTTAATTATTATTGTAATTTATTATTTGTGGTTTTGTAGCATGTAAGAGCCCCCCTAGATGAGGACCCCATTGTCACTGTAATAAACACAGAACAAAAAGATGATCCTTGCCCCACGGGGCCTATAATCTCTAATATATGAGACATCAGGTGGATATAGACTGTGTAAATCATGCTAGTGCTCATGAAACAGTATTTGAAAATGCTTTTGTGAGCACAAGGAGTAGAAGATTTTTTTTCATATAACTTGTTTTGTGCACTTAACACACAAGCACACTTACACACAGATTTTGCCAGTCCAAAATGTGCTGTGACTTGTAATGGAGAGGTAAAACTGACTCAAGGTTTAGTTAATTGTTGTCTCAAGTCTCTAAGTTCCTTCTGTATTTGGATTCCCAGGTTGTATGAAATGAAGGTGGAAGATGCTAATGAAGTGAACTGGGAAGAGCTCTGTGAGATAATTGGGTAAAAACATTTGTTTGCTATTTGGCCACAAACATGTAGTTTTTATCAGACATCTTATGTGGCTTGTGCCACAAAGGAATCCACAGATTTGAACCCATGCAGCCTCGTGTTTTCCTGTTAAATTCAATAGGATTCTGCACTTGCAGAGATTTTCACAGGATTAGACCCTAAAACTGGGGATCAGGATTGAAATATAAGATTACAGAAAGCTATTTCTTCTACCTCCCTCTTCGTACAGCCATACATATACTGCCTATGAGGCTGAGTTGTTGCTCCCTAGTTGAAGGCCTAACACCAGGGACATTATTTCTTCATTTTAGAATAATTATTGGATAATTGAACAACAATTTTGCAGTGTTTTCTTAGAACAGAATGGATGCTGTATGTAAAATTACCCAATTCTTTGGATTTAATGTGTTCAATTTTCCAGATCATACAATAGATCTGATTTCAAGGGAAAATATTTTCCACTATGAACCCCACTTACTGTTTATTACACATTAATAACATACAATGTTTGTATTGATGTATTAATGTTAAGGGATAAGAGTGAATTGGCCTATCTATTTTTTATTCTTTTGAGATCTTTATTCAGTCGTCTAAAGTCCAAAAAGACTTAAGGACACTTAGCTAACACTGTGAGAGATTGGTTAGTTGGAGCAAACAGTACCATTCTCTAGAATAGATACCTTTATAATAGTAAAACTTCCTGATAGCATGTTGGATCCCTAAATTTGAACCTTTCTCTTTTCAGAGATGTACCAGAAGCCTATGTTCAAGCAAAATTTTACAAGTTAAAAGCTACCAGTGTCCCTTCTTGGCAAAAGAAGACCTTTCCTGGTTAGTGTGTTTACGATTGCTTTGCATCAAACTTTCAGTTTTCCCTATAGAATTTGTCTAAGATCATGCACATTCTATTATTAATATTTAATTTTATAGTTACACAATAGCACCCAGTCACTGATGTATTTCAGAGTGTTAGTCAGTCTTGTCCAACCACGGGAAACTTGGAAACTTTAGTACTACATTCCTTATAAAGCATATATCTGTGTGTACTAACATGATTATCAGTTCAAGCTTTCCCCGTTGGAGGTGCTGCTCTCAGTAGATATTCAAAATATGATCATGCGTGGTCTCTGTGCTTGGATTCCTCTCAGCAAGACCAAATATGCCCATGGGCCTCCTTTGCAATTTGGATCTGGCTTGTCCTGTATTAGAAATGTATGTCCCATTGGACTTCTTGAACTTGGCTCTCAAAAGAGGTGGTGATCTCCTTAAGGAGTTCTGCTAGGCTCCCTTGGCTTAGTTCTTTCTTGGTTTGAGGTGGGAAGAAGTGATTTTTCCAAATCCTCTTACCTATGATGCCAAAATGGTCCTTATACATTGTGCAAGTCTTCACATATTTTCTTCCCGTTCCTTTTGAGGCATGCTTTGAGGAGCCATGCAACTATTAACAATATTGACATTGAAAGTATTATCAGATTAGTGCCCACTGTCTGATATGACTTAAGGCAGGTCAGACTTCTCAGAGTTGTTGCTTTGAGCATTGCAAATGCAGTCAGCCATCAGTGTGTCAATTATATACTCAGTTCACATTTTCAAGGCTGTCAGCAACTATAACAGCTAGAAAATAAATGTAAAAAAATCCGAGATTCTGGAGAAGAAAGAGGCAGCATGAAAAAAGGTGTTGGTAGCCAATGTTAGCCCTAATGAGCACAAACAAATTACAGTCATGGAATATCAAACTGTGAAGGCGTTGAGGTTTCCCATTTAAAATATTGCATTAAATCATTTGTTTTTAAACTATCCAACATTTATATAGTACTGTTATACAAATCTATCACACTTTTAAACCAAAGTTCTTAAAACACTTACAACTAATTAAGCCCTTATAAAACACTTTGTATGAGCATCCCCATTTTACACAGGTTAAGGGATTTACTCATGTGTACATAGTGAATCATTGACAAATGAGAGGACTCAGTAAGCTGAGCTCCCAGTCCCCTAATCTGCCATTCAGCAGCATCCATCACATAATACCTTTCTGATATTAAACGAGATAAACTTCCTTTTTGAGTCTGTGATTAAGAATGTGCAAAAAATGCATGGTTAGAGCAGAAGACCAAGAGTCTAAGGATTCCTGGGCTCTATTTCCAACTTGCTGACTTGCTCCCTAAGTTTAGTCAATTTACTTCTCTTTGTTAAAGTTCTAATATCAGTAAAACAGATTTTTTTGTGGGCACATTGCAAACATTAATGTCAATATGGTACCTTGAGAATGTCTGCAAAAAGTGCACCTTATACTCTTAGCACATAAATGCAGCTGTTACTTTGTTTTTATATTATTTTTGCTGGTTAAATGAACAATAATTCAGTTTTGCAAACCTTTGAGAGAACAGTTTGCTTATGAAAAGACCAAGATGAAATGTAAACTAAACTGGGTGTTGTGTTTGTTTCTAAAGAAATAATCGATTACCTTTATGGTGAGACACTTCCATTGCTTGAGAAAAGATTAAAAAAAAGTAAGAAGAGGCTTCAGAGCTCTGACACTCTGCATTCCAGCAACGAGAAAAAGGTTTTCCAGCTCAGTGATATCTTTGACAATGATGAAGATGATTCTGAAAGCAGTGACTGATTATCCTCCAAAATGCTCCCTTTTTGCACACTCCGCAAATGAAAAATGTATTCTAATGAAATTGGGGTTTAATCAGAAACAGAATGTACATGACCATGAAATAATGGGAAGGATGAAGACACACAAGCCAGCTCAATTGTTTTGTATTGAAGAGAGAAGTAAATATAGATATTTTTGTGCAGTATCTTTGTTATTCGAGACTTTTTAACCTTATCTTCAGATTGTTTTGGGAAGGTAATGGTAACTTTGGACTGGACTTATGAAAAAACTAAAATGCAATATTTTTTCTTAACTCTTCATTTGGTTTACTAAATTCTGTCTAACCTTATCTGAGTGAATTTCAGTTTTCAGCATTCTAATGTCAAATTAAGCTCTCTTTTAAAATCTGCCTTTTAAAAAAATCCATTTATTTTAAATCGGTAAGGATTTTTTAAAATTTGGTTTGTATAGTATTTATTTAAAAAAATGCAACCAGCTCTTTAGGTAAGTAGAGGGTACCACCAGTTTTCAGAAATAACAACAACTGTAGATAAAGCAACTTGAAATGTAATGACTAAGAATTTGTAGACTCTGTCAAACATTTCCCACCTAACTGGAATATAAATGAAATTAGTGTACGATTAGCCAGACTGCAGAGAATTGATTGCTATGTGCTAATTTACATTGGCAAATCAGTGACTGCACAGTTGCCCACACGCTTTGATCTGACTGGCCAAGACAAATCCATTTCAGTATCATCATTTATATGACCAAACTGATCTTGACACTGTAAAAATGGTCAAATAACTAAAGTTTATAAACAGATTGTATTGATCTGAAGAATGTCTCCAGAAAAGCATTCTTAAGTATCTTTATTGCATAGCCCACATTGGGCACTATAAAAGTATTAGAGTAATAATTTTTGATGAGTTATAGAACATTTCTGGGCCTTTGGTTAAAATGGTGTCTGTGTATAAAATGTTTAAATTAATTAAGGAGCCATAGTGTGGTCTCTTACATACATCATGTGGTTGTTTTGGCCTGTGTATCTTATATTTTTCTTAAAGATATTAACTTTTATGAGTAAAAATGTTTAGGTTGTTTCCTAAGGGGTTGTCTACAATTGAAAGCTGTTCTAGAAAAAGGAAGAGTATAAGTTTAGTTCAGAAAACAGGAATAATAAGACTGTTCCTGTGGCCAAGCTCTATATGTTGCCAGGTCTTTACAACTAAAATGATCTAATCATAGTAGTTAAAACCAGATGATACCCCTGTGGTCATCTAGTCAGAGCTCTAGCATAACACACACCATAGCATTTCCATGAATTCAATGATTCAGTGTAGAAAGTTATTTACCTGCTGAGACCTGAAATATTTCTCCAGCAATAGTTGATGACCCAATAACAACTTCAAGGTAATTTCAAAATAAAGTGCTATTTCAAAACGTCCCTTAAACCTTGTGGAACGAGGTTTACAGGGACTCAGGAATAGCGCTCGCATTATTTCAAAATCTATTTAAAAATAACGGGCTGTTTTAAAGACATGGGATAGCTATTTTGGGAGACTTCCAGTATGCCGAAATAGCTCCATAGTGTAGATGTAGCCTAAAAGAAGTCAGGGAGCTACACTGTTTTAGATGTTTCTGATGTTTTATGTTGGTGCAGCGGAATTATAGAAGCTTGAATTATCATTTTAGCAGCTATTTTGTTTTAAAAGTAGCTGTAATATGTCCTGCATAAATTCTTAGTAGTTTTGAATTTCAGGTTACTCTGTTTTCATCAGTTATACAACAAAAAATGGCATAGGTGCCTTTTTATTTTGTGATTATTTTTAATGTTTCTATGAAAACTAAAGTTGTACCCTTAGGATTCTCTTAAACTTTTTAATATAATGATTGCAGAGAGAAAATAGTCAACAGATCATATATTCTTTTTTTCTTAGAGAAGTATTTCTTTGTAAATACTACAATAATACGAAGGTTGGTGAAATAGATGAAAACTGTACATATGTCTTCATTTTATGATTTAATTGTAAGTTAATGGCAATTTTCTATAAAATGTCAATGTAAATAATGTGATATGACTGCAAGTAAAGCTAGTTTTTGTGTAGGGATTGTTCTATAAAAGACTCATCAGAAAATGAGGATTCAAGCAGCACTGCAACCTGTTATGATATTTAGTGTATTGCTTAACTTCCAGCTCTGATTGTTAGGTGAGAATTTTCTCGCTCACTTTTTAAAAAAGTTTACAGTTCAACATCAGAAGGCAAATAAAAAGGAACCAACATGAATTAATTTTAAAGTCTCAATCATGATTTTTGACTGTCAGATTAGCAATACTATATAAATGGAGGCTGACTAATCGTGCCATACAATGATCAAATTTTAACATCTGAAAAACAGAGACGCTTGTTCTAATCATATGCACTCAGCCAGACCCAAAGGTTGTTGGCTGTGTGTGTGTGTTCTCTTTGCGTGCTGCACCAGTTCTGATTGGGTAGCCAGTATAACTGATCAAACTGCGCAGGAAGACCACAGATTCAGATCTGCAGTGAGGGCGTTCAGCCATATTTATTACCAACAAAGCACAATACCAATGCCCAAACCCAATGGTTATTAGTACAGAGTGGAGCTGACAGCCTCACTGGGCCCCTAGGCGAGGTGGGGGTTGGCTCCGTGTCCCCGGCGGGGCTTAGGGCAGAAGTGGCAAGGATGGGGCTAGCTTCTCCCAGGCAGCCTCAGCACTGGGGCTCTGGTAGTGGTTTAAAGGGCCTGGGGTTCTGACCACCACCGGTGCCACAGTTGCAGTGGCCAGGTCCCGTGGGCCCTTTTGAATCACCAGACCCTGGGATAGATGCCCCCTTTGTGCCCTCTCCACTTTGGTGTGCCTGCCAGTACACATGTATGCCTGTGATAATGGACCAATTCAAGAAGCAGTAGGACTTTCTACTCCGCCCCCGCTTCTGACCTCTCATTTGCACTGTGATACAAAGAAGTTATGTATTGTCCATCTTAACAGGGTTAGTTACCACCATTTACCTTGTATTTGTTGGTCCAACCAAATGTCTCTCTCTATCATTGTCATCCTGACCTTATTAGGAGGGGTCACGTGTCTGTTGGGAGTAAATTTGAGGTGCCATGATAGACAGTGCGACTTGGCTAAACTGGCTTTTTCCGCCAAAAGACTAATTAGAATACTATTTCAGGATTTGCACTCAGCACCAATCATTTGTTGCACTCAGTACCAAGCATCTGCTGCACTCAGCACTAATCTGCAGCACATGACACTGAGCAGGATTGCACACGGCACCATTCCCGTTTTCCTGCCAAACAGACTTTATAAGCCTGCCTCTTTGAGGGCTCGTGTTCTTCATTGGTCATCTTGATCCCTTGTGTTCAGTGGTGTGGTGAAGAAACTTGGGTCTCTGTGGCGTTCCTCAGTGCTAGCTCTAGCGAAGGCTGGGTGAAGCATCTGAGTTACATCAACTAGAGTCTGTTGAATCTCACCATCCCCGTGGAGAACCATTTCAGGCATCTCCTACCTTACCAGCTGAGTTTGTGGTGAATACCCAGACAAGGAAGAGTGGAAAAGAAGCCTTCAAGACGGGCTCAGCAGCTTGTAGCGAAAGCTCAAGGCCGCGATAGAGAACTGTTTTCCTGCCCGTCATTAACATCTTGATAACACCAGCGTGGGACTACCTAGAGATCCTCCCCAAAAGCTATGAGTTAGCTCTAGGGTTATAGATCCTAGGCATCACTTACCTCACCATTGACTGCCATCTGAGTGTAAAGTATTTCTTTATTGTATTGGGATTATTCTTTATCTGTTTGAGACGTGGGTGGATGTGTTCAATATCAAGCGTTTGGGACTTGTTTGTTGTTGTTGTGTTTCTAAATTTTACAATATACTTACCTTTGATTTAAACATATTTGGTCTTTGGTCATTCATTCAATTACCAGTGATAGAGATACAGAGTGCCAGACAGGTCTCACTTCTGGGACACAGGCATTTAACATCATTCAGAGCCTAAATCTACTAAATTGTTCAAGGTACTGGGCCTCTCGAGTAACATGTCCCTGACTCCTCTGCGGAGAGTGTGCTGACACCATAATCTTGTGTCGAAATATCCACCAGAATCCTTCTGGAGTGTGTTTATGTGAATAGTTGGTGCCTAATAGTGCTTGTGGTTTGTTTGCAATGCCAGCCCTGTTCTTGCCAACTTCACACTGTGAATAGTGAACCTGCAAGCAGGCATCTGCTTTATAAATAGGACCTGTCTTTTACTCATAGGTGTAGTAAGATGAAGGCAAAAACATAAGCCAGTGTAGCACAGGCCTGGTCTGAGGACTAGCTAACAGACAAAACATGGCTAACATAAAGGAAAGCTAAGCTGTGAGCAAGGGAGGGGTAAGGCCCCTGCTCACAGAAACTGGCATGAACAGGGTTGAGAGTACAGAACATTAAGGCTATGTCTACACTCACAGTTTCTTGCACAAGTATGGCCGTTCTTGTGCAAGAATCCGCAGAGCATCCACACTGCCCGCCTGCTCTTACGCAAGGAAATTTACAGTACGGCATAGTTAGAGAGGGCTTCTTGCGCAAGAGCTACACTCTTTTTTAACAGGTGTAAGCCCTCTTGCACAGGAGCTCTTGTGCAAGAGGGCAGTGTGCTCAGCAGGGATTTCTTGCGCAAGAAAACCCTATGGCTAAAATGGCCATCAGAGCTTTCTTGCACAAGAGAGTGTCCACATTGCCATGGGCGCTCTTGCACAAAAGCTCAGTTCGCACATGGCAGTGTGGATGTTTTCTTGCACAAGACTTCTTGCACAAGAAGCCACCAGTGTAGACATAGCCTAATTGGTAATAGGCCCAGGTGTAGAACCATAATTGGTACTGGTCATAAGTGGAAAATACATGGTACCACTAGCTCATTAAAAAAGACCTTGGCACCCACTCCTTACAAATACAGGCCCAGGTTCAGGAATGGGTCTAAAATGACAGCATGATGGATAGACATGATCTAATCAAACCACGATGTATAGAGTGATGGGTGGTATCTAAGTAGCATCACAGGGTGTCATCCTGATATGTCAACAGTGATGTGAAAGTTGTTTGTACCTGAATATAAAATGGTGTCTTAGGGAGACAGTCTTTGTATGACTTAGGGGGCAGTGGAAATTTCTCACTGATTGAGTCATTCCATTGTTATGGGGTACATATGCATTGTGGGTCAGTAGAGTCTACTGACAACTATTACTGTACTTTGCTTAACAATAAACCTGGCCAGGCCCCTTTGATCCTAATCTGGTTTGTGGTATTTGGGGGCTCTCTTGGGATTTGCTGTGGAGACTAAGTGCACAAGTCAACACGGCACACATCACTGAGCACACACGCAAGCAGCCTTCTGATTATCATCATCAGCGGAGCCAGAGACCTGTGAGGAAGCCTTGGCAGTAAATCCTGGCTGCCACCTGAATAATTGCAATACGCTGACTCTTGCTAACTTTGCTTTCTAGCATCAGGGCCTGACTTTTGCTTATTTTAGTTCAGCCTTAGGCCTTGTACCAGATCCTACATTTCAGGATCATTCTACTATGTACCCCCCCATGCTTTTTATGGAGAGGATGGCTTACCCGCCATCCTGGAAAAGCAGACTGCATGGACTGAAGATGACCCGGTGGGCTAACCACTGTTATATGACCACGTTATGGGTGCGTCTAGACTATATTCCTCTTTTGAAAGAGGAATGTAAATAAAGGAAATCGGAAATGCAAATGGAGCGCAGATTTACAAATCTCGTGCTTCATTTGCATAATCATGTCCGATCGCTTTTTCGAAAGGTTATTTTGGGGGGAAAAAAGTCTAAACACGGTTCTTTCAGGGAAAAAAAAAACCTTTTTGAAAGAACCCAGTAAACCTCATTTTTTCAGGAATAAGGGTTCTTTTGAAAAAGGTGGGTTTTTTTTTTTTTTTAAAGAACCGTGTCTAGACTACTTTTTTTTTAAATAACCTTTTGAAAAAGCGATCGGATGCGATTATGCAAATGAAACTTGAGATTTGTAAATCTGCGCTTCATTCGCATTTTTTATTTCCTTCATTTACTTCCTCTTTTGAAAGAGGAATGTAGTCTAGACATACCCTATGTTACCATCCACAGCAAAAGTAGGCAATAATTTTTTATGGGGTGCCACTCCCAAGATTTTGGTCAAGAGCTGCACTTTTCTATACAGAGTGTGCAGTGCCCGGGAGGAAGGCTGAATGCAGAAGGGAGTTTGGGGTAGGGAATTGCGGTACAGAAGAGGTTGTGGGGTCTGAGAGGGAGTTTGGGTGAAGGAAGGGGTTGTAACCTGGTGCAGGGTATGAGAGGGGCTATGGGTGCAGGAGAGGATTCTGGCCTAGGGGAGGAGAAAGGTGCAGGTTCTAGGAGGGAGTTGCAACCTGGGCCAGAGGGGGTTGGATTGTGACCTGGAGCAGGAGGGTACCTGGGACAGGGAATTGGGGTGTGGGCACAGAGAGGCACATGGAGCAGCCAGCCCCTTTGTCATCTGGGGCTGTTCCCTGCCTGAGGGTCCCAGTGGGGCAGGCTGTGGGCTAGATTCAAACGCTTGGCAGACTGGTGGGCCAAATCGTGCCTGTCCCTGATCCACACATTTATGCTCCTCTGTCCCTGGATCTGCACATTCCCATGTAGGGGCAGTGGACAGATTTTGTTTTCTAATTGTTTTTAGTCTCTATGGTGGATCTGGGAAAGTTAGATCCAGGACTTTGATGGAGGAATGTAGTTTTATAGTTCTGAAATACAGGATTGGGCATTATTACAAGTTCCTCATATAATACATATGCATACATTGCCTTGTATATTAAAAATGTATACACTTGGACTGAGGTGTAGATGGACATAGGAGACAGACTTGTTGAGAGTCTCTGGGTTAGGTTAAAAGGGGTAAAAAAACAAGGGTGATGTCATGCTAGGGGTCTACCACAGATCACCTACCCAGGCAGAAGAGGTAGATCAGGCTTTTTTAAACTAACAAAATCATTCAAAGTGCAGAATTTGGTGGTGATGGAGATTGTAACTATCCAGACATAGGTTGGGAAACTAACATAGTGGGGCACAGATTATCCAACAAGTTCTCGTACTGCATTGGAGACCATTTTTATTTCAGAAGGTTGAGAAAGCTACTGAGGGGAAGCTGTTCTTGATTTGATTTTAACAAATAGAGAGGAACTGGTTGAAAATTGGGAAGTGGAAGGCAGCTTGGATGAAAGTGATCGTGAAATCATAGAGTTCATGATTCTAAGGAGTGGTAGAAGGGAGAACTGCTAAATAGTGATAACGGATTTCAGGAAGGCAGATTTTAGTAAACTTGAGAGCTGATAGGTTAGGTCCCATGGGAAGCAAGACTAAGAGGAAGAACAACTGAAGAGAGTTGGCAGTTTTTTAAAGGGACATTGTTAAGGGCTCAAAAGCAAACTATTCCACTGTGTAGGAAAGATAGAAAGTATGGCAGGAGACCACCTTGGATCAACCAGGAGATCTCACATGATCTAAAAATCAAAAAGGAGTCTCATAAAAAGTGGAAACTAGGTCAAATTTCAAAGGATGAATATAAGCAAACAACACAGGTATACAGGGGCAAGATTACAAAGGAAGAGGCATAAAACAAGCTAAATCTAGCTAGAGACATAACAGGTAATAAGAAGACCATTCTACAAATACATTAGAAGCAAGAGGAAGACCCAGGACAAGGTAGGCCCATTGCTCAGAGAAGAGGGAGAAAGTAGAACAGAAAATTTGGAAATGGCAGAAGTGCTTAATGACTTTTTTTGTTTCAGTTTTCACCAAGAAGTCTGAAGGTGACGGGATGCCGAACATAGTGAATGATAGTGGAAATGGGGTAGGTTTAGAAGTTAAAATTAAAAAAGAACAAGACAACAATTACTTAGAAAAGTTAGATGTCTTCAAGTCACCAGGGCCTGATGAAATGCATCCTACAATACTCAAGGAGCTGATAGAGGAGGTATCTGAGCCTTTAGCCAACATCTTTGAAAATCATGGAAGTTGGGAGAGTTTCCAGAAGACTGGAAAATGGCAAATATAGTGTCCATCTATAAAAAGGGAAATAATAACAACCCAGGAAACTACAGACCAGTCAGTTTAACTTCTATGCCAGGGAAGATAATGGAACAAGTACTTAAGGAATTCATCTGCAAACATCTGGAAGAAAATAAGGCGATAGGAAACAGCCAGCATGGATTTGTAAAGAATAAATCATGTCAAATCAATCTGATAGCTTCCTTTGATAGGATATGAAGGCTTGTGGATAAGGGAGAAGCTGTGGATGTGGTATATCTAGACTTCAGTAAGGCATTTAACATGGGCTAGTGTGACCTTATCAATCAACTAGGGAAATACAACCTAGATAGGGCTATTATAAGGTGGATGCATAACTGGCTGGATAACTGTTATCAAAGAATAGTTATTAACAGTTCACAATCATGCTGGAAGGACGTAACAAGTGGGGTTCCTCTGTGGTCTGTTTTGGGACTGGTTTTGTTCAATATCTCCGGCAATGATTTAGATGATGGCATAAAAAGTAGTTTGCAGATGATTCCAAGCTGGTTGCAAGTGCTTTGGAGGATAGGGTCAAAATTCAAAATGATCTGGACAAACTAGAGAAATGGTCTGAGCTAAATAGGATGAAGTTTAATAAGGACAAATGCAAATACTCCACTTAGGAAGGAGCAATCAATTTCACACATACAGAATGGGAAGGGATTGTTGAGGAAGGAGTACTACTGAAAGGGATTTAATGGTGATAGAGGACCACAAGCTAAATATGAGTCAACAGTGTGACGCTGTTGTAAAAAAATCAACCATGATTAACAGGAGTGTTGTGAGCAAGACACGAGAAGTCATTCTTCCACTCTGTGCTGTTTAGGCCTCAGTTGGAGTATTGTGACCAGTTTTGGGCACCCCATTTCAAGAAAGATGTGGAGAAACTGAAGAAGATCCAGAAAAGAGCAACAAAAATGATTAAAGGCCTAGAAAACATGTGCTATGAAGGAAGACTGAAAGAACTGGGCTTTAGTTTAGAAAAGAGAAAACTGAGAGGGGTCATAATAGCAATTTTCAAGTATCTGTAGTAAGTTGAGGTTCAGTAACATGGAGTCAACAGGCCTAAATAGAAGCCTGTAACATGAAAACAGCAACAGCCCTGTAATCCAGTGAGCAAGACTTTGGTTCAGTAACACAGGAGCCAAGACTGAGGCCCTACTGATAACTGTAATTGTGTAAGTTAGGTGAAGCATGGAAGGACACAGGGAAGCACCAAGTACAGACTGTAAGCCAAAAGGGAGTAACGGAACATCTTAAGGAATGTCCTGGTACAAGAACTCCCTATGAGTTAGGCTCATACCAACCTAGGTTCAGGACCAGGTCGGAAATGACAGGATGACATATAGAAGGTAAGCCCCCCTTGCATAAAGTGAGGGGTGGTAACTAGGCAACAGAGGGTGGCAACCTGGTACATAAAGAAGTATGTAAGTTGTTTGTACCTGTTTATAAAAGGACACCGCAAAGGGTGCTCTCCGGCCAACCTTGGGGGAGAGAGGGCGGGCACACTAGGTGCCTGAACGGCAGATGTCATTGCCTAAACTTACAAAATGCACAGTAGCTTAACTTTGACTAACTGCTGTTAATATCTGATACACGGCAATAGACCTGCCCGGTGTTTATACCCTGTTAACGCGGGCCATAGTGCCCAGTGGTGTAACATTGTACCGATCTCTGTTACCAATTGGTAGAGCTTCACATTTGACAATAAACCTGCTTGATTGATTTCAAACCTTGCCTGCATCTGTCATTTCCAGGGCCTCTCAGAGATCTCCTGTGTTGACCCAAGTGAACGGGGTCTAACACTCTAGATAAAGGGAGTATTGATTGTTACGCACACAGCCGAAAGTTTATCATCATCAATGGAGTAGAGGTCCTGTCAGGAGCATGCCAGGACAACCCTGACCAGATGATGCTGACATTGACAGTTCAGACCACCAAAGGTATCGAGGTACAGAACACCGAGGTACGACAGAATCTACAGGGTGTTACAAGAAGGTGGAGAAAAATTGTTCTCCTTGTCCTGAATATAGGTCAAGAAGCAATGGGCTTAAATTGCAGCCAGGAAGGTTTAGGGGCAGGCACTTTTTTTCTCAATAATGTCCCCTGACTTTTTTTCCCTCAACAAAAAATCCTTGGTGTTCCTCATAAAAGAAAAAATATTGCTTGGTGTTCCTCAGTCTTAAAGTTTAAGAAACACTGGTCTAAATGGTACTGAGTCCTGTCCTCTCAAGGTCCAGTTGTAGTGTTCTATAATTCTACCTGCTTTAGAGCTGTCCCATTCATAGGGACTGTTCAGGGCAGTTTCCCTGCACCTCGTGCTTTAGGGAGGGCCCCGCGCTTCAGGGTGACATGGGGCTTGGGCAGTGTGTGGGCCAGCACCAGTGTAACCAGCCATGCTGCCCTTTGCCCCACCCCTGCTTCAGGGGAACACAAGGCCAGGGGAACACAAGGCCTTTCTACTTCTTGTAAGCTTCCTTTTTGTGTTTAAGCTCACGAAGGATTTCCCCAGTAAGCCAATCTGGTCGCCTACCATATTTGCTTTTCTTGCTGCGCATTGGGATGGTTTCTTCCTGTGCCTTTAATAATTAATGCATAATTAATGAGCACCCGCTTTTTGCGTAAAAGCCTCTTGCTGGTGCTCATATGCAAATGAGGCTCGATGATATTCCACGCTTAGTCTCATTTGCATATTTCTTGTGCAAAACGGGCACTGTATACATAGCATAAGTGTTCCTATTTTTGGTAAGAGCATGTAGATGCTGCTAGCTGTAATTTCTCCACAGTCACAGAGTGTTGTTAAAGTCTTTGTAGTGGGGGAGTGACATGACCTCATATGTATTATATGCACTGGTGGTGATGGAGCAGTCTGTTTTAAACAGCAAATTCCCTGTCTGCTGCCAGATAAATTATGTCTGGATTTGTCCCAGTACAGTAGTTAGGGGGGAGGGCACAACATTGTTGTTAACTCTCTTAATTTTGTCATGAATCCCATGGGCTACGTTTAGACTGGCATGATTTTCCGCAAATGCTTTTAAAAAAGCACTTTTTGCGGAAAAGTGCCAATCTAGACGCGGTTTTGCACAAGAAAGCCCTGATCACCATTTTTGCCATCGGGGCTTTTTTGCGCAAAACAGTTTTTATCTGTCTACAATGGCCCTTTTGCGCAAAAGCATTTCCGGAAAAGGGCTTTTGCCCGAACAGGAGCATGAAAGTATTTGCAAAAGAAGCACTGATTTTGTACATTACAAAGTCAGTGTTCTTGCGCAAAATCAAGCGGCCAGAATAGACAGCTGGCAAGTTTTTGTGCAAAAGCAGGTGCTTTTGCGGAAAAACTTGCCAGTCTAGACACAGCCATGGTGACTGGTTTCCTTAAAGCCTCTGCTCCTGGAGCCCAGTGGATATGTGATGACTAAAGCTTCCCCCACCGTCATGCAGGCTAGAAACTTCATTTTTCTGAAAGGAAAAAAAAAAAAGTTTCTAGCCTCTGTGACTGTGAAGAAAGTTTCCAACTCTGACCCCAGAGCACCCTATAGGCTCCAGAAGCAGAGGGTAAATAAAAATAACACCCCGTCTATTATATTTACAGTCCTGTCATTTTTAAGCCAGTCTCTTGATTTTTGGTGAGCCGGACTCATGGTTTTTTGAACATTTGGGGGTTGCACTAGTGGGGGCAAAGCTGCCAAAAGAGGCGCCCCACGCCTGGGAGGCAAAGCTCTTATTCCTAAGGTACAGGTGGGGAAACCGAGGCACAGGGAGGTTCAAGTGCATCCCCACACATGTATTTACACTTCCCATTGCCAGGAAGCGGCCCGGCTTCACCCAGGCTGGCGGGCGCTGACCTCAATGGAACCCGGCTCATAGGCACTGACCTATGGAACCCTTCCCTGGGCGCCTCCCGCCAAGCCGGCCGCTGGCCCTTTAAGACGCTCGCAGGCCCGCGGGCGGAGTTCCGTCAGGTTCGAGCGGTGCGCGCCCGGCCCCGCCCCGCCCCGGAGGAAAAACAAACTCACTTCCGGCCGAGACATCCCTGCCGGCCGGAAGTGAAGAGAACTCGGGGCGGGGGAGGCGGCCGCCTGGGTTCGGCCTGAGGGGAGCGTTGGCTGGATGCCCAGCGGGGCCATGGTGGCGGAGTAGAGCAAAGCCCGCGCCCGGAGGCTGGCGGTGGGAGGAGGTGAGGGGGCGCTGCTTAAGGGGAGGGAAAGAGGAGAAGCCGCCG
Source organism: Pelodiscus sinensis (assembly GCF_049634645.1). Classification (NCBI taxonomy): domain Eukaryota; kingdom Metazoa; phylum Chordata; order Testudines; family Trionychidae; genus Pelodiscus; species Pelodiscus sinensis. Next base: position 15,274,253 of record NC_134732.1, on the reverse strand, counting down.
CGCCTATCGGAGCCTGCTCTAGTCTCTCCCCCCCCCCCCCAGCGCTCCCTGAGCCTGGAGCCTGCCCCCCCCCGTCCTCGGCCAGTGCCCCTAGAGACTGCCCCCCCCCCCCCAGCGCTCCCTGAGCCTGGAGCCTGCCCCCCCCCCCGTCCTCGGCCAGTGCCCCTAGAGACTGCCCCAGCCCCCCCCCAGCGCTCCCTGAGCCTGGAGCCTGCCCCCCCCCGTCCTCGGCCAGTGCCCCTAGAGACTGCCCCAGCCCCCCCCCCCCAGCGCTCCCTGAGCCTGGAGCCTGCCCCCCCCCCGTCCTCGGCCAGTGCCCCTAGAGACTGCCCCCACCCCACCGCTCCCAGAGCCTGGAGCCTGCCCCCCCCCCGTCCTCGGCCAGTGCCCCTAGAGACTGCCCCAGCCCCCCCCCCCCCCCAGCGCTCCCTGAGCCTGGAGCCTGCCCCCCCGTCCTCGGCCAGTGCCCCTAGAGACTGCCCCAGCCCCCCCCCCCCCAGCGCTCCCTGAGCCTGGAGCCTGCCCCCCCCGTCCTCGGCCAGTGCCCCTAGAGACTGCCCCAGCCCCCCCCCCCCAGCGCTCCCTGAGCCTGGAGCCTGCCCCCCCCCGTCCTCGGCCAGTGCCCCTAGAGACTGCCCCAGCCCCCCCCCCCCCCAGCGCTCCCTGAGCCTGGAGCCTGCCCCCCCCGTCCTCGGCCAGTGCCCCTAGAGACTGCCCCAGCCCCCCCCAGCGCTCCCAGAGCCAGGAGCCTGCCCCCCCCGTCCTCGGCCAGTGCCCCTAGAGACTGCCCCAGCCCCCCCCCAGCGCTCCCTGAGCCTGGAGCCTGCCCCCCCCCCCCGTCCTCGGCCAGTGCCCCTAGAGACTGCCCCAGCCCCCCCCCCAGCGCTCCCTGAGCCAGGAGCCTGCCCCCCCCGTCCTCGGCCAGTGCCCCTAGAGACTGCCCCAGCCCCCCCCCCCCAGCGCTCCCTGAGCCTGGAGCCTGCCCCCCCCCCCGTCCTCGGCCAGTGCCCCTAGAGACTGCCCCAGTCTCCCCCCCCCCCCAGCGCTCCCAGAGCCAGGAGCCTGCCCCCCCGTCCTCGGCCAGTGCCCCTAGAGACTGCCCCAGTCTCCCCCCCCCCCCCCCAGCGCTCCCAGAGCCTGGAGCCTGCCCCCCCCCCCCCGTCCTCGGCCAGTGCCCCTAGAGACTGCCCCAGTTCCCCCCGCAGCGCTCCCAGAGCCTGGAGACTGTCCCCTGCCAGCCTACCTCCCTCCTTCTCCCCCCCCCTTCCTGAGACCCCTCTTGTCCCTGACCCCCATGCTCTCCACTGTCATGTGTATCCCCAGGACCTGGAGACCACCCCAGCCCACCCTGCCCGGCTCCAGCCCTCCCCCCCCATGCCTGGAGATTATTCTTGCCTTAGCTTCGCTTGGTGAGTGCCCCCAAAGAATGGAAACTGCCTTCCCCCCTCCAAGCATGGACGCAGCTCCCTTACCAGCCCTCTCCGGCCAGTGCCATCTGCAGCATGGGAATTGCCCCTTTCTCTATTACACTCAAGCCTCTTCTCCACAGACATGTAGAGTTAAGAAGTAAATTCTTCTACTTCTCCAGACCGCCATCATGCTAAAACAAAGTGTGATGGAGGTCTGGAGAAGTAGAAAAATTTACTTCTTAACTCTACATGTCTGTGGAGAAGAGGCTTGAGAAGAGGTCAGCTCAAATCCGAATCCTTAGTAGATAGAATTCCTCCTTTTGTCGAAAACATATACAAACATTACCCTCTGGACTCCAATTGCCAAAAACAACAACAAACAAACCAACTTTCCTTGTTCTTTCACAGCTACATCCCTTTTCCTGCCTTCCTTCCCAAGGAAGAGAAAATGGGATATCTTTCCCTGTAGTTGGGGGTCAGGTATCACTCTCTCCAAACCAGACTTTTCATTTGTCCTTGAATTGGCAGAGACTTACCAGGCATTCCAGAGGCAGCAGTCCCAGCAAGCATACACTTGCATGGTTCATACTCTTTGTGTGGACAGACATGACATTTTCTGAAACACTTATGAGCCCATCCCATTGAACTGTGGTGTCCAACACACTAGCCACTAGCAGCTATTTGGTCGGTTGAGTGTGGCTAGTTCGCTATAGCAGTAGCTACTGTAGTGGCTACTGCTTCAAAACTTATTGGATACCACAGCCATAGAAGTTGTCTTAAGCCTGTGGGGCAGGCTTACTGCTAACTGGAGGCATTTAGATATTTTGAAGTAATTGTAAAACTGTTGCTGAAGTACCTTTAATAACTGTTAGGCAGCATCTCCAATGATGTGGAGTAATTGGTTACACTGTAAGGAAGCTGCTTGCATGTAAACAATGTGTAATTGGGATATCTCTGTCTTATATGATTCTGAGACTTAATTAGCTAGTACTTTTATAATGGCTTGAACATGCAGTACACTATATGTGTTAAGTTTTTATATATGATTATGGTTGAATCTGTTTTCTATTCTAATCCTTTTTCTTTGCTCAGAATTTTAAAGCTAATTCCTGAGGTGGTAAAGTTTTCATGGCTTGCTCTCGACCTGGAGGTGAATTAATCTATTTTTGGGGAAAAATGAACCAACTTGGGTGTACTACTTTAAAGTTTTCAATCAGAAATTTTGTACGTGGGTTAAGTCAATTACTTCAAATATAATGAGCTTAGCATGGTTTGTAGATACATTGAGATAGAAAGAACAGAACAAATTTGAAGAAAATTGGCTTTAATTTTAAGGTTGAGCATTTAAATAGGAAAATGTCATACATGCTTACTAGAATCTTGCTATATGTCTTGACCGATCAAAAAAATACAACTCTTAAACATTGGGAGTGGTGGAGTACTTTCAGTTGGAAGTGTTAGACAAAATTACCTAGTCAAAATTAATGTATTATTGAAAGATATGTATCTATGCTTAATTTATTACTTTCAGCACACTTGGTTCTGGAAATGTATTAGAAACTGTGTACTCTTTTATTTTTAGCAATGTACAGATCATCAAGGACAAGATAGTGTTCTGTGATTTTGCTTAGGCTTTTTTAAGTAATAAGCAACTATTGTAATTGTTGCAATATTGTTTAACTAACTAGGAACAGATATCCAAGAACCTTGGACAACAGTTGCAAACAGCACAGAAAAGTAAGATTAGGGTGTCTCATGAAATAAAACAATTTGGGGGCATTTCCTGTCCGTGATAAACAGGGATATAAATATAAGTAGAATTGAGTTAATGCGTTGGAACAGCATGAAGACATAACTTCTGCAAAATCTGTTCTCGAGACTAGGTCATTTGTTTCTGTATTGTGCTGTTGAATCTTTGACCAATAATATTTTGATTTTTAAGCTTGCATAAGCTTTGGTTATTTGACACAGTCCATTTGAGTCAATTTCAAGGTCGTAGAATTTTTTAAATAGTAAATGTTCATGATTTCAGCTATTCACATCAGAAATATCATGGTGTTGTAATTGTAGGGGTCCTGACTAGGGATGTTACATATCAGTTAATTGAATAGTCAATTAACCTAATGTATTCTTATCAGTTACTCGACTATTCTATAGTCATCTGGGGTGGGGCCAGCAGCCAGTGTGCTCTGGCCCCACTCCCGAGGAGCCTGTTGCCACTCCATGCTGCTGCCAGGTGGGAGCTGATCTGTGAGGAGAGCCAGTTTAAAAACCAGTTCTCCTCACGGACCAGCTGCCTGTCGCCCAATGCTGCTGCCTCTGCTACAGCTCCTGGGGATGAGCTTCTGGATTTGGCGTGAGCCAGAACTGAGCTGGGCTGCTGGCCAACCTACTAAAAAATTTACTGGCCCGGGGTGTGTGTGTGGAATATGTGTAGTCTAAAGCATTAACCTATAAGCTTTTGCTAATGGGTTAA